>NC_137785.1:44073617-44521117 GCF_963455305.1 Plecotus auritus | reverse complement strand
AATTTAACCTGATGTTTTATACATTCATTTTCTTCTTAAACTTTGTGGGTAGCAAAAGAGTAGGATCTTTTCCAAAAGTGTTCATAGCACAATAAAATTTCTATGAGCTCTGCACATTGTTACACTAGCAGTTTCCCATATCAACACTCCTGTGCATTTTCTGGCAAAAGTTACTGCCCCTGTTAGATGGAGAAACTGAATCACAGAAGAGATCACTGATTTTGTCATGGTCAATGGTGTATCAGGAACAGAAATAGAATCCAGAGTCTGTAACTCCAAGTGTCCCTTTTATACCCATTTTTCTATCTACTACTGTCATCAGTTTGCTAGAGCCACTGTTCTATTTGGACACTAGTCAAGGGTTTAGATAACACAATACTTGAAGGCCATGTCTCAAAAACATTTCATCTCTAAAGGTTGTCCTATTCTAGAAATATTAGGACATTTCCTTTTATTTGTGCCTCATATTTTTGGAATGGTATTGCTTAATGTATTTTGTTTCATCGCTTTTTCATCCATTGTGCACATTTAATCTTATTTACTGTGCACAACAGAGAATAACATACCCCCCCCCAAAAAAAAACACACAAATTAAACAACAAAAAAAGGAACAAAACTACTAGATCTGTGAGTTTTGCTTCTTCCTTCAGTGTTCTTAGTTTCCTCATTCACCAGAACATAATTTCAGAGAACTTAAATTTACCCATGGTCTGGGCCACGTGTCTGATTGATCCTCACTTTAATTATTAAACAGAATAATAGCAATACATAAATATGCACACATACACAGACATACCACACATATACATGCATTAATATGCTTACTAATGCTTTTTGAGTATTTAGCTTTTCCTAATCTTTCTCATGCTCTGGCTTTAATTCATTGTGCATAGATTCTCCTAAAAGTATAGGAAAAATTTACTCCCAACATAAAGTGGTTAGTTTATGAAGTTACCAATCGCATGGTTCAAATTTCTTGGTTAAAACACTGATTTCCTTTACTCCCTGAAAGTTCTTTGTGCTAGTGTCAAAACTGTTAAAAGGAATATACTACCATTATTTGCTGTCTTTTGGAATATATCATGCTTTCTTTTTCTTGGAATTTAAAGATGCACTCAACTTATAGTCAGGCAATTTGTTTTTCTATGTTCTCCCTTTTGGATTTTGATTAAGCATGAACAAAATTTTTACTGTGTTACCAGAAAGAGAAAGTCCAACACAACTACATTTTAAAAATTTTTTTCTTAGGATACCACCAGCCTAAGTGATAGGTTTTCAGAGATTGAGAGGTCGAGAGAGGCAATTATTGTCAGTGCTAACTTTTCTCTGAGAAAACAAACTCCTGTTTTTTAAAGTAGCCTTTAAACCAAAAGGATGTTATTTAAAAAATAGATGTACCTTCTTTCATAAAACTATTTAAAAAAAAAAAAAACACCTTCTCACTCTGTAATATATTTTGATAGTCTTGCTTAGATGGCATTATAAGCCAAAAATTGTACAAAAGCATCACTTACCTTTCTCTGGCTAAGGTTCCAAAGAAAACCTAAGGCCCAATATAAGTAGAACAATTGAGGTGGGGGTAGGGGTAGGGGTGGGGGGAATGGACGAAATTGATATGAGCACATTTTATTTGCAAGACAGCACTAGAGGGCACTCTTCAGCAGGTTGCAAGATAAGGTCTTTCTTACTGGTATCAGCCTGACTTGGTAATGGAGGTTTGAGGAGCTGGAGTGGGGGGACAGCATTTAACCTTTTTTAAGATCTGTTCTTCCCCAAAGTCTAGAAAATCACAATCAATACCAATATTACAATACTATGTCTCTTAAAATACATTCTTAGAATTTTCCATGAAGCATGCATTTCTTAGAAATTAATACTATCAATTATGTCTCTCCTTTCTATATGAATTAAAGGTGACATTATTTTTATTTTGTTTTAAAATTAAGTATTGCTTCTGTTTATGTCAATATTTTGTTCTACATTAGGTGAATAGAAAAAAACTATTAGTACTTTAATTCTGAAAAAAGGAAGTATATTTTTCTCCTCTTAATTTAACAAAAGCTGAAATTAAACCTAAGGTAACATTTTTTAATCCTCCCTAACCTCTTTTCCTCCACTATAAATGAAAACCTTTACCTTTTTTCTTTGGAATTTAATTTGAAGCAACCTCTTTGCAAACTATTCTAATCCCCATTCTTTTTATTTCATTCTAGTCTACAAAAGGGACATGATCTCTAAACATCTTTTGCCTTATAATCATTTTCTCTTTTTTTCTTTTATTTCTCTTAATATTTTCATTTTCCCTTTCTTAATACACCATATTATAAGGCTACAGGAATGAATATAATCTACCTAAAGGTTATTAACTTAATCTTTCTAACAAAAATTTTTAATATATGTAAACAATTGACATTTAAATGTCTACCCATAGTAGAAATAAGTTGACACATCACTAATGATAAATAGTTAGAGTTGAGAAGCGGCAAATCATAGCAATTAAGAAATTAGGCTTTGGTGTTAGATCAACTTGAGTTCCTACTGCCTATGTGTGAGCAAATTATTTAACTTCTGTAGGCCTTAAAGAACCTTATTCAAGACCTTCAAATCTACAGACTGACTTGAAAACTCAAAATATCTTTGTTATTCAGCTGGGTATTTAATTCATAATAATAAAATGCCTTAAATATCTTTAATACTAAATATTTTTGTCAGGTATATTCTGGCCTAAAAATCCAACCTTAGCCACTAAATCCTTTGGGGAATTAAATTTATCTCTGGCATAGCATGTTTTAGGGCATTCTAGTAAGGTTACCAATCATCCTTATTGCACACAAGTCCTTATAGCTGCAAATGACTAAAGTAAAATAAGAATTACCAGTGTTATATCCTATGCTTTTATAGATCCTTATAATGTTCTTTAAACCACTTATGTAATTTTTGACAATTTACCTTTATAATTATTTGATTAAGGTCTATAAACTACTTGAGTGGGATCTATGTCTAGTATTACTCTCAATTGAATCACCTGTACCAAAAAAAGCTGGCCAGAAAATAATAAATATTGTCACATGAGAGGGTAAAAGTAATATCACTGATGAAAGAATGGCAGTACTCTAGATCTTTAGATATCAAGAAACTTTAGAGCCCTGACCGGTGTGGCTCAGTTGATTGGAGCATTGGCCCATACACCAGAAAGTTGTGGGTTTGACTCCTGGTCAGAGCACATAACGAGGTTGCAGGTTCAGTCCCCAGTTGGGGCACATTGGGAAAGGCAACCAATCAATGTTTTTCTCTCTCTCCTTTCCTCTTGCTCTACAATCAGTAAAAATATGTCTTCTGGTAAAAACAAAAAAAGGTACATTTTTTTAAAAAAGGAATGTACCATTTTGCATTTCCATCAACAATGTATGGCAGTTCCAGTTTTTCCACTTCCTTCCAGCAATTAGGATTGTCATAGTTTGAAAAAAGATTTCAGACGTTTTATTAGATGTAGTAGTGGTATCTCATTGTGGGTTTTAATTGACATTTCCCTAAGGATTAATAATGTTGAACATTTTTTGCTTTTATTTATTTTCCATCTGAATATCTACTTTGATGAAATGTTTGTTCAAATCTTTTCCCCATTTAAAAATTTGTTTTCTTTTCATTGTTGAGCTGTGAGAGGTTTTATATGCTTTGAATAGAAGTCTTTTATTACTAGTAGCTTTGTGTTTTGAAAAGATCTTCTCAGTTTGTAGCTTGTCTTTTTCCTTTTAACATTTTGAAGAGCAAGTTTTTTAAAATTTTAATGAGGTCCAATTCATTAGTGTTTTCCTTTGATGTTTGTGTCTTTGTTTCCCTTTAAGGAAATCTTTGCCTAATACGAGGTCACAAAGATTTTCTTCTACATATTTCTGTATATATTTTATAGTTCACTCAATCCATTTTGAGAAATGTTTGTATAGATACAATTTATAGGTCAAGGTTTATGTTCCCTTCCACTTCCCTACGCCCTCTACCCCACTCTTTTTACATATGGATGCCCAATTTTTTCAGCACCTTTGTTTCCTCATTTGAATCAACTTGGCACCTTGGTTAATTATCAGTTAAACATATATCTGAAGGTCTCTTTCTGTACTCTATTCTGTTCTATTATCTGTAAATATAACTATATGTAAATACCGAACTGTATTCCTAATAGCTTTATACGTGAGTCTGTAAGTCAAAGGACAAGTCCTCCAGCTTTGTTCTTCTTTCGTTCCTTTGCTTTCCAACTAAATTTATCAATTTCTCTGTTTGTAAGAATGCTGGAATTCTTATTGGAATTACACTAAATCTATAGGAAAACCTGGGGGTGTCTGACATCTTAATAATATTGAATATTCCAATCATATGATGTATCTCTATATCTAGTTTGGTCTTCTTTAATTTTCCTCAGCAATCTTACAATTTTCAGTATAAAAATCTTGCACTTTTTGTTAAATTTCTCTTTCTCATTTCATGCTTTTTGGTACTACTGTAGATGATACTTTTGAACTTATTATTTCAGTTTTCAACAACTCAATTATGTTTGCCTTGATACAGCTCTTTTTTTGATTTATCTTGCTTAAATTGAGCTTCTTAAATCTATGGCTTTATACTTTTTATCAATTATAGAAAATTTTCAGCCAGTATTACTGCAAACATATTTTTATGCTCCTATCCCTTTTCCAGGGATACTAATCACATATATATTAGATCAGTTGATACTGTCCAATTGCTGTTGAGGCTTTGTTCATTTTTTCTCATATCCTTTTTCTCTTTGTGCTTCAGTTTGGATAGTTTCTATTTCTGTGTCTTCAGTTATTCTGCTTTTAAGCCCACCCTAGAGAATTTTTCATTTTTAATATGGTAACTTTCAACTCTAGAATTTCCATTTGGTTCTTTATTATATCTTCCATTTGTCCCATCATTATATTCATGTTTTTTCTTTATGTCTTTGCACACATTAATAATAACTGTTTTAAAGTTTTGCCACCATCTCAGTTGTTTCTAGGTCTTCTTCTAATGACTGATTTTTCTCCAAGTATTGAGTCATATTTTCCTGCTTCTTTGCATATACAGTATAGTGTTATTTTTTTAATTGAATGAGTATTATGCTATTGAGTCTAGATTTTATTGCCTTCTGTTAAAGTGTGTTGAACTTGTATTATCGGGCAGCTAAATTACTTATTGGTCAGTTTTATGCTTTTGAGAATTGTTTTTAAAGGCTGCTTTGGTCAGTCTAAAGTATCTTTTACTCGAGAGATAAGCTTATCCCACTCCTAGCTAAGGCATGATCCTTCCGAGGGCTTTACTAAATGTCTTGCATGGGCAGGTCTCTTCATACTAGCTGGTCAGAGTTTGGATATCTTCTAATCTGTGTGAGCTCTAAAAATTGTTGAGTTTACAGTTTCCTGGCAGTTCTTTTCCTGGTACTGAGGCGTTTCACCATACACATATGCAGCTTAGTATTTGGCCAAAGACTCTAGGGCAGAAAGTGTGGGCCAGAATCCCCTGGGAGTCTTTGGTATCTTTCAGGAGTCTGTATGCTTAAAAATGTTTTATAAATATATCAGGATCCATGAGTTCAAACTAGTTTTATAATTATACTAACATGTTATTTGCCTTTCTATTTTCATTTACACAGTAGTGTACAGTGGAGTTTTCTAGATGCTACATGACATGTAATATTACAACAAATTGAACTTAGAAGCTAATATGAAAATTTAAATGTCTTCTCTTAAGCTGGAAAATAAAGATAATTATAAAAAAAGTAAAACAGTGCCACTACTATAACTTATTTTTTATTTTCATAAAGTATATTTCTTTTTTCACAAAAATATGTTATAGATAGCTATTTTAATTGATAAACAAAATTATGAATATTTTAGAAATTTATATTTTAATTTTTAATAAATCAAATATTGGTAGATAACCCACATAAATAAAATCTTTTTGAAGTCCTTAATTTTTAAGTAAGTAAAGGGGTTCTGAGACAAAAAAAAAAAAATGAGGAATCACTTACTGGGCAGCATTTTGGATTTCTTTCTCATTGGATCTCCCACCTCTTAGGTGCTCTGCATAAATCCCAGGCACATTGGCTTCCCTAAACTTAGTTTCTGTTTCCTCAACTACATGAAACTGCCATACTTTACTTGTTCCCGTCCCTAGACTGTGGTCTGGAAAGCGCCTCCAGACAGAAAGATGAGGGTTTGCCTTATTTATTTCCTTATCTCTGTCTTGCCTTTGGCCAGTGTCTAAAACCAGTAGTTTCATATACGGTGTCCAATTTTTTTCGCAATCATCCCAGCATTCTGTCTGGAGGAACGTTCTGGACAAAAGTTTATAGAGGCGGAACCAAGCAGAACATAAACATAAGGAAAATCTCATACCAGTAACTCCACTGGTCATCCAAGAAAGTTGTTAAATGCTTTTTGATGAACCATCTAGTTTAACTCTCACAAGAACACTGCAGGTGGGAATTATAATTTTTTCCCATTTTAATAGAAAAGAAACTGAAGTTTTACAAAGAGGTTATGGTTAAGACAAAAACTGAGCTTTGGCAGTCTTCTAACTTCAGATACTTAAACTCTACAGTGACTTCCATCGATTAAACCAGTAGTTTTCTAGTGGGCATTGTATGCTAGGTACAGTCTAAACACCAAGGAACCCAGCAGTAAAAAAATAGACAAAATTCCTGACCTTGTGTAGTTGATATCCTAGTTAGGGGAAAAGGGGTAAATTTGATAAGTAAGTCATATTTCTGTTAGTTAAGTATTCTGGAGAAAAAGAAAGTAACAAAGAATATGGAATAATACTGAGATCGGGAGTGCTGTCAATTTAAAATAGGGTATGAAGGGAAGGCTTCATTGAGGTGACACTGAAGGAAGTGAAGAGTAAACCATCTAGTGGTATACCAGAAAGCAGACATTGCATATGCAAAGGCTATGAGATAGGACTGTGCCTGGCAAGTTTGAGGAGGACAGCATGGAGGAATAGAGCATGAAAGGAAGAGAGGAGTAGTATGTGAGATCATTGAGGTAATGGAGGCCTGATTGTATAGAGCTCTGTAAAATCCTTGTTTTTCACTATAAATGAGATGAGTGAAAATCTCACTGGAGGTTTTTAAGCAGAGGAATGACATGAACAGATTCCTATGGCTGTTATGCTAAAAAAACAAACAAAAAAACAAACAAACCATGCCAAAACCGGTTTGGCTCAGTGGATAGAGCGTCAGCCTGGGGACTGAAAGGTCCCAGGTTCAATTCCGGTCAAGGGCATGTACCTTGGTTGCGGGCACATCCCCAGTAGGAGGTGTGCAGGAGGCAGCTGATCGATGTTTCTCTTTCATCGATGTTTCTAACTCTCTATCCCTCTCCCTTCCTCTCTGTAAAATATCAATAAAATATATTTTTTTAAAAAAACCTATAGGAAGTCAAGAGTATGAACAGGGACACCAGTTAGGAATTATTGCAACAATCCAGGCAAACCCTGATAATAGCAATAGAGATTATGAAAAGTGGCTGGTTTTCTTCTTGATAAGAATAACCACAATAATAATCATCTGTATGACAGTTATATTATTTTTGTTGTCATTTGTATCAAATTCCTTAAATTATGCTTTCCTCATTATATATCATATACCAATAATTAAGGTAGTTTTAAAAATCCTTTATCCTCTTTCTTAATATTTTACAAATTTTGGTGTATTTAAAATAAATAGTGACATACACACACAAAAGTTTTGTGACACCATTATTCACAAACTGTTAATCCCATGCTGGTGCTCACTTTACACATCATACACTCACTGGCTGATACACTCACTCCATGGACCTATTGTTCACTGTTTGCAAACATTGCCTGAGGATCCATATATTTCTCTGAGGATTAACTCTATAAAGTACAGCTTGTCCCTTCTTACCATGTGTACATGGGAATTATCAGCCTTAAAGCTATCGTTTTTTCTGAGACCCTCTTGGGAATGAAACAGCGACTTCCATTTCAGTTTACAGAGAGAAACCTGACATTAGTGGTCATTTTTCAGAAACTATAGTTTTATCCTGATATCTAATTTTTTCTAGAGACAAACAAGCAAAATAGCCTTACCTTAAAAGATAAAATGAAGAAAACATATAGAAAAAGAAAATTATATCTATGGTGTTCAGTTGTCTATGGACATTTGGCTTATCTAGTTATTAACAATTGGCTTTGAGAGCTCATGATAGCCTCCAGAATTATAGTTTTAGTTTATGTTTTTTTTATTTTCACAGAAGTGAATTTATATTTGTCAAATTAGGTTGAAAATCTTAAGCCACAAGAAATTGGTTCTTAAACCTACTTATTTACTGTCTTCATTAACAACATCTTTCATAATGAATCTTTATACCTTGGGTTCAAGATGTTAACATTGTTGATTTTCAATCCCTTACTCATGTTAGGTTTATATATCATGACCATACAAATAAATATTAGTTGCCCTTGTGGCTTGGAAACGTGGAAATACAGAAACTGAGTTCTAATAAATTCCTTCACAACAGTACCAAATTACAAACAGCTTTTAGCTGTTATTTTCTGCAGTATATTTTTAATTTATAAGAGGATTGTTAGGGAACTTAACACTGTGGTTTATTACTGTGTGAGTCATAAAGTAATACCCTTCTTATCTTTGACCTTGATTTTTTTAAAAGCCGTTAGATTTTGCCTTGTTAAATTTTGCAGTGATTAAATGTACTTAATCATACTTGCTTTCTCCCCCTTGAAAATTAAGGAAAACTATAAAATAACACTTATACAGTTGCCAAACTGAAAATTTACTAGGATTCTGACTCCTCAGGAAACAGTGGCTTTTGTTATTTTATAGATTGATTTGCTTTAATATATGAATATCTTTATTTCTACTTGAAAGGTAAAGTTATACCCAACCATTAACCAAGCATTGCTTTTAGTTATGTTCAATTATAATACCAACTAAGTGTTCATTTTGAGATACAAATAGCTGGGGTTCTTTTAAATTCTTGTTGACTCTATTACAGATGTCCCCTATTTCTCCCCCTCTTTGCCTCCCTCCACCCTGCCCCCATCCCTCCTAGGCTTTCAGCACATCAAGTAGCTGTTTTTTCTCTTTTGATGAAAATGGGGGAAATGAAGGAATTTATGTACCAAAAATAGTTGATATTCTTTCTCATGAAGACTTTAAATCGTGCTCTATGAAGAAAGCATCTATTCACGTGGATTTTCTCTGTGTGATATAATTTCATAGAAATTCAGGTATTACTAATTTTAAAAAGTGGGTTTATGAGCAGAGGCATCAGTGGTTCAGTTTTTAAAAAACAAACTACTAGTGATTTAGCTTCCATACAGGCACAAAGGATTTGATCCATAATTTTATTTGACTCACAATGTGTCTGCTATCCAATTTGCAGACAGCGAGTGGAACTTCAAATTCAATTATGTAGAAACCAAATGACTGTTTAAATTTGAAGCCAGAGAATAGAAAGGAATAGAATTCCAAATTAGTATATCCAGAACATAGAGACACTTATGACTCTCACATAGTCAAGAAAAGATGACTTCCTCTAGCATTTAAATTTATGAACACCTTTAAGGTCTCAACCATTCTCATAAAGGACAAAGAGTAATTCATCCTCTCAGCTAGTTAGTTTATGAAAGAATGTCATATCATCAATTTATCCAAGAAAGAGCCAATATTTCATTAATAGCATCCTGTTATCTCAAACTCTAGAATGACTTTGGATGGGCAGATTATATTCTCTGTTTTTCTCAAAGAATAATTTTACTAAAGTTTTATCCACTTAAAGCTTTTTTTCTCTCTTCACAAAACCATTTTCCAAACTGGGCTGAAAGATAATTTTACGTGATAAAGAATTCATAATTTCTAACTGGGGAATGATTTTATGAATAGAAAGAGCTCAGATTTGTAATTTTTAAAGAGACCAGGAAACGAAGGTGATGCTATGGAAAGAATATTGATTTAGGAGGTAGGAAACCCAAGGTTTAATCCTGATTCTGTTATTAACTAGCTGTTTGAACTTGGATGAATCACTTAACCACTTTAAGTCTCATTTGCCTCCTCTCTAAACTAAGGGGATTGATTAGACTAGGTCAGTGGTCAGCGAGCCGCGGTTTGCCGCTCTGTTGACTAATGAGTTTGCCGACCACTGGACTAGGTGATCTGATGTCTATATAACTCTGTAAGGAAGGGAGTGATATCTTTCTTTAAAAATCTATGGCCTTATTTATTAAATAAGAAAACAGTCAGTAAAAAATGAGGTAAGGTATGTGGGTATATAGATCTAACATTATTATTTGGAACTGAGCACCCATAAAGTTCTTGCCCAAGAGTTGTGTACTTTGCAAACCTTTTCCCTATATTAGATAGTGATGGAAGGATCAGAGTGAAACTATACCTTTTGTTCACTGAAAGCCTTTAGCATATACAACAGTTTGAGTTGGTGTGACATTACTGGCTACCATGTCCTATTTTGCTAGCCTTGAAATTCATAGCTAACTTAGGGATTTTCTAAAGCATTTGACTCTCCATTCTTTATCAATCACTGACAGACTCATTGTTTTATAATGTACTTCTCAGCAAGCTGTTTGCAACTCATCGCCTGCCTTGCTTTATAGTCTATAAATATTTAATTCTTTAATAAACTGCTTATATTTAATGTAAAATGACTGATGGTATTCTCTCTTCCCTCTCTTAATAGTGCTACTATTTGCAAAACAATTCTTATTTTTTTCCAAATAGCAATATGTTTCATAAATGTTTGACTTTCCCTTTCTAAGTAGCAATTTATTCTGGGAGGTTGGTAGAATGACAGGCAGGAAAACAGCCCCTTGCTCCTGAGAGAACAGCATAACTCTTCCCTCACCCTCACCCCTACCAAGCTGCAAATTTATGAGGTAAAGAAGATGAACTTTGGAACTGTAGCAGAGAGCAATCACCCTTCTCTACAGACCCCGTGTTCAAAACAGCCTTTAAATCTGTAGACTAAACGAATGCTTACAATAAGCAAATATGGTTCCCTCTTTGCTCGGACATCCTTTGTCTAGGATCTAGGGGAATCATAAAAGATGGTCAGGGGATAATATACCAACACTTTAATGTTCTCATCTTCTTTATAACTGTGTTCTTTATTTTTGAAAGTTGGCTGATTTGCTTTCTGCGTCGTGAAATGATTTTCAATGTTTAATGTCTCCTTTTTTAAATAGGGTAAGTCAGGCATTTATGGAGTGTTTATTGTGTGCCCTACATAGCTGTTTGCATGTCTTCAAGCAAGCTACTATTGTTTTTCTATGATATTTCATTATAATTTATAAACCCCTAACAATTCTGAACTCCCTTAGGGGAGGGCAGAGAGGATGAATTGGGGAATGCCAGAACAAATAATGTTTCTTTAGTGCCTACCACTAATCAAGTACGTGTATTATCCCATGGTGCCAACTCAGTTCTGCATTTCTTTACCAAGCTGCCTTTCACTTAGTATACATTCTAAATTTTCTACTAAAACCCACTATATTTGATCTGGAAAAAGCAAGAGGAGAATGAAGGTAGAACATTTGCTAGTTTAAACATCTTGATTTACATTTTACTTCCACTATGTATTAGCAATTACTTTAGGTTTATCACCTAATCTTTCTTATCTATAATGTGGGCATAATAAAAAATTATATAGTTTATACAAACACCTAAAAAATGGGCCTTCAAATAATGTTAATTCTTTGTCTAAATGTTTCACTCTATCTAAACTTCAAGAAAAAAAAATCTGCCTTTGGCTTAATGGATAGAGCATCAGCCTGCGGACTGAAAGATCCTGGGTTCAATTCTAGTCAGGGGCACATGCCCAGGTTGTGGGCTCGACACCGAGCGGTTCTCTATCATCATTGATGTTTCAATTTCTCTCTCCCTCTCCCTTCCTCTCTGAAATCAATAAAAAATATATTTTAAAAAAATAAAAATGCGTGAATGTTGTTAACAAAGATGGTAGCTATTTTATGTAAGTAGGATATATAATTTTGGTCGTTAATATAATAATCATGATGGATTGCTTTAAGCAAGAAACACTACATTGAGGCTCCTTGTTTAACTGACAGCACACATTTATGAGGAGACTCATTAGGATCTTTTCCTCTGGAGCAGAGATTTTTTTATGCAAAACTATGTAGGTCAAGCTTTTATCCTTGTTCTTATAATCCATATGATCAATCTAAGCGAGCTAATTTGCTTACACAAGTCACATTATTCCAGCCACAAGTTCTCTGCACACTGCCCCATTTTATATACTATTTCTTATTTCACAGATATCTTTCCATTTTCATTTGGCATTCACATCACAAATGTGCTTCCATTTTTTTCTTCCTAAAAGAAAATAGCCTGTGATGTTCTCAATATAACTTTTACCCTATTTAAAAATCCCAAGTTCAAGCCTGTGTAAGTGTAATCTGAGATTTCCTAATGAGTTCCATTTTCTTTAGTTGTACTATCTAATTTGCTTCTGAAACAGACTTTTACTTCTACCTCTTTTCTTGACTTGATACTGGAGCAGTCATTGTCTCATATCTAATTATTTCCTTTGCATGTAAGTTTTATTGAAATGTTATGAAGGTCAATGAGAAAGGATAGATAATTTTAATTATAGCAGTAACATTATTATTACTATTATCATAATTGATTGAGTTTCTACTATATACTAGATATTGCTTTAGGATATCAAATTATTTTTCCTTAATCTTATGACTCTATTAGGTCAGAATGTTTAATTCACAGATGAAGAGAATAAAGCATATACAGGTTAAGTAGGTTACACAAGGTCACATAGCTAGTAAGTAAATAAAACTAAGATTTCAACTGAGTCTTACTGATTCCAAAGCCTGTTCTTTGCCATATTGCCTTTGAGAAGCTCAGCAACTTTTTTTTTAGAAAGTGCTGTTTTTATATTGTAAAATAATAAGCATAGTTTCTTTTTCCATTTTAAAAGTGCCATTATTCATAGAAAAAAATTAATAGCAGTTTCTGTTCTTATGATGCCTTTCTTTTAAAAGATACAGTGTATGTGAAAGTGCTTTGTACGTGGGAAAGTCCTAGACTGATATAAGGTATAATTACAGTAGTAATGATTTGAAGCACTTTTATATAACCTTGTCAGTAATTATGATATTTTTTATCTCAAATAAAAATGTTCTATGTAAGAAAAGTTTTTCTGAAAATTTGAAAGTAATTTTTTCAATTTTAAAAACATACTATTTTAAATGTATAAAAGAGCTTATTTTTGGTGAAGCCTGTAACAATAATTAGTTTGTAATGTGACTAATTTCCTAATTATCTATTTGGAATCTTAAATTTTTTAGCATTAAAGTTTCTAAAGAAGGGCACTCTTAGATAATGTTGATTGACACCTGTAATCTCTTGAAATAATTGCCAAAAAGACACCATGGGAAACCTGCTAACTTATTTTTGAGGTCAGAAACCATTTATAACTAAAGATACACATTACAAAATCCCTAGGTTTATGTTAATCCAAAGCCTGAATTATTATTCTTACACATCGATATCCACTAAAATATGGACATATTTTGTTAGAAAAAATTTTAAACCTCCATCCATAAATCAGTTCATATACTTCATGTATGCAGTGAACACATATGCATACATGAACAATATTCAGATTTGAAAGATATTATGAGAAGCTATATATTTTTGTATTACCTCTCATTCACTTTTAGACAACCTAAAAATCTAATTCTCTCTATTAAAATAGTATTTTTCTATTTTTTTAAACCCAATATAAATTTCTAAATCTTCTTTGTCAATTCATTCTTAATATAGGACATCCTGCACTTCATAAGACTAAATTCCTTATGCTGCATTTGTTAATTATACTAACCATTTATTTTAACCTTTTGGTAAATACTATTTTTGCTTTCATGAAATACATGTATTATGTATGTATCTACCTGCACACATAAAGAAGCACATATAAGCACTGTGATAATGAGTTAAAAGTCATGTTATTAATTCCTGAGTTAATTGCCACTTGGTTGCAATTTTTTCTGATCACAAACTATATTCCTTACTCTAGACATGACATTCATTAATGATCATTATGTCAGTAGGGGGCACAATTTGAGTGGAAACATGATGAAAAGCATCTGAGTAAGCATAAAACTAGGTATCAGAAGTAATTGTTTAGGGTGGATATTCTACAATTTGAGTGATGAAATAAAGAATAGATGTTTCACAATCCTGATTCAGATCCTAAAAGATGTACAAACTCATGATATAATAATGATCATATGCAGTCAACTATTCAAATACACATCCAAAATCTTATTCTACTAAAAGTTAAATTTCTGATATATTCATGTTTTGCCTTGCTAATATTGCCTTGCTAATAATTTGCTTCCTCAGTAAATGGGAGAAATGATAGGGAAACTAATCATATGAACCTAATTTTGATCAAGTGAGAATTTCTCAGAGAGGTAGAAAAAATTATAACCCTGGAAGAAAGTAGTCATTTAATCTTAGAGCCTAAAGTAGCCAGGAATGGTGAATATTGAACATAATTAGACATATGCCCTATAGCTACCTGTCCAATGAGTTAGCCTCTTTAATTAAAATTAAATAAAATTAAAGATTCAGTTTTCAGTTGTACTAGCTAGTGGCTACACTATTAGACATCACATTTCTATAGTTGCAGAAAGTTCTTTTGGATAATGTTATCCTAGACTTCAGAAAGGGATATTATAAAATATTCAAATTAAAGATAATATAACTTTATGGATATTATCTCTAAGAAATAACTTAAGAAAAAATAGGAGGCCCTCCAAAATAACACTAAAATTGCCCTTAACACATATCACATTGTATTGTAATTGACGTATTGCTATATTGCAAACCAGTCTTTAAGGCAAGAGTGCATCTGTCTGTTTCACTATATCTGGTACATAGTAAATATTTTGGAAGGAACTTAGTAATTGATGAATAAAATAAAGAAATTGTCAGGGGGAAAAAAGGGATAAGTAAACAACAGCAATATGATCTCATTGTTTAGTTAATATATGATTGTGTATAAAAGATATGAGGGGCATATAAGAGAGAGTATTTGGGGATTGTTTCTAGGGAAAAGTAAAACAGAGAGACTTGCAGGATTTTAATGTTCTATTAAGAAATTACTAGGGCCCTGGCCAATGTGGCTCAGTTGGTTTAGCACTGTTCCATACACCAATAGGTTGCAGTTTCAGTTCCCAGTCAGGGCACATACCTAGGTTGTGGGTTCAATCATCAATGTTTCTCTCTCTCTCTCTCTCTCTCTCTCTCTCTCTCTCTCTCTCTCTCTCTCTCTCTCTCTCTCTCTCTCTCTCTCTCTCTCTCTCTCTCTCTCTCTCTCTCTCTGTCATCAATAAGCATGGCCCTATCTGATGTGCCTCAGTTGGTTGGGTGTTGACCCATGCACCAAAAGATTTCTGGTTCAATTCTCGATCAGGGCACATGCCCGGGTTGCAGGCTCAATCCCTGGTAGAAGGTGTGTAGGAGGCAGCCAATCAATGTTTCTCTCTCCCTCTCCTTTACTCTCTCTAAAAGTCAATAAAAATCTTTGAAAAAAATAATATCAATAAGCATGTCCTCAAGTAAGGATTAAAAAGAAGAAGAAAGAAATTACTAAGAGAGAGTAAGAGGGATGGAAGGAGAGAGAATGAATTATTTTTTCAAATTATTTTTCTCTGTCAATAAGAATGGCCTTCAGATAAGGAAAGACAAAAATAATATTTTTAGCCCTAACCGGTTTGACTCAGTGGATAGAGCATCAGCCTGCGGACTCAAGGGTCCCAGGTTCGATTCCGGTCCAGGGCATGTACCTTGGTTGCAGGCACATCCCCAGTAGGGGGTGTGCAGGAGGCAGCTGATTGATGTTTCTCTCTCGTCGATGTTTCTAACTCTCCCTCTCCCTTCCTCTCTATAAAAAATCAATAAAATATATTTTAAAATAATAATAATATTTTTAGTGGGAAGTGTAGCCCAAGATCAAGGAAAGAGATTAAAATAGAACAAGTAATTATTAGAATTCAAGCCCCTTATGTCAGATATATTACTTCAAAGGTACTATGCGAATTTGCAGTTGAGTTTGAAGAGCCACATCTGCAGTTGAGCTTGAAGAAATGCAGATGTTTTCAAGAGACTATGCAGATTAGGACAGGTGCCAGAAGCTTGAATGAGAGGAAGAATCATCCCCAATTTTCAAAAATGTTGTGTTGATTTTAAAAACAGTCAGAAGTTATTTTGTAGGCATTGGAAAGGGGAATTTTGATCAGTAGGAATAAAAACAGTTTCACAAAAAACAAATGTTCTCACTTCATTTTTTATGGCATTTTTTCAGAGGGATTCTATAATCAGAGTATATCTCAGACTTTCTGTTTTTCTTGCATAGGATAAGAGGCAAAGAAGCTGAGCAGAAAGCTGCTGAAAGCCAAATGGAGCTTTCAGCATTACAATGCTGGGAAGACAAAATCACAATTCATGATCTGTCAAGGAAATGGTACGTAGGAGATGAGGTGAACCAGATGTAATCCAAGCATTACAAAGATTACAATCTAGCTTTAAATTGACTTACTCTCTTTTTGAATTGAGGTGGCCTGCCCTTGTTCTACCCTACCACCTCCCAAATGATAGGGTACATTTTTTTTTCAGATTAAGATGTCACCATCCAGAGCCTTTAAAATTTCCACACTTAATGTCTTACACCCATTCAATACTTTCCAGGAATATCAAGAAATAGGACAAGGCAGATGTGCCTAAGTGTGCTTTTCTTTATATTTATCCTACTGAGGGTATCTGTGGCTTAAATGAGAGTAAAGAAAAACATTATTTCGTACAAGCAACAGTAAGACTGACAGCTGACTTCTCAACAGAAATGATGGAGGCCAAAGCCAATGGAATGACATCTTTAAAATGCTAAACAAAAGTAACTGGCATTCTAGAATTCTATACTCAGGAAATATTCTTCGAAACTGAAGATGAAATAACTTTATAGACAAACAAAAATAGAGAAGTTAGCAGCAGCAGACCTGACTTAAAAGAAATACCAAAGGGAGTTATTTAGATAGAAGAGAAGTGATCCCAGAAGGAAACATGGAAGTGGAGGGAGGAACAAAGAACAATGCACAGCTATAAATGGAGAGACGTGTAAATGAATCTTGACTGTGCCATAAAAATATAAAAAAATATTTTGAAGTTTAAAATATATGAACAATAAAAGACATTTTAACAATAACATAAAAGGTGGCAGGGTAAACAAAAAGAATAATTTAAGGTTTTCTGGTATTGTCTAAGAAGTGATAAAAGTACCAATTTGTAATAAATAGATTGTAATAAGTCAGGATAGAGTTACATGAGGTAATATTTAGGGCAACACTTAATAGTAAAATAAAAATTAATAAGCTAATAAAAAGAAAATTAAATAAAAATACATAGTTAATCTTAAGGAATGCAAAAAAGGAATAAAAGAACATAGAACAAATAGGAACCAAATAAGGGGCTATGTAATTTTAAATATTAAATATAAATTGACTCTTCAGTTAAAAGAGAATTGTCAGATAGTGGATAAAATCTCAAAAACAGAATAAAAGTAACAAAATGAACTATAATCCCATTATACCAAAATATAACTAGAACAACTGTATTAATGTTAGACAAAGTAGATTTTAAGGCAAGAGATAAAGATGTATGTACCATAAGTATTAAAAGGTCAGTTCAACAGAATATAATCATTCTTAATTTGTATGCATTTAATAACATAGCCACAAAATATATGAAGCTAAAATTGACAAAACTAAAAAAATAAGTACACAAATTCACATCACGGTATAAGACTTTAACATATCTCTCCTGTGATAACCAATAACACAAGTGCACAAGCAGGCAAAACATTAATAAGAATGTAGGTGAATTAAACAACATAATTATCCAATGTAACTTAGTTTTATGTAGAACACTGTGCCTAACAATGGCAGAATTCATTCTTTTCAAGTTGATATTTACCAAAATTGCCCAGAAGACAAATCTCAAAAACAGTCATAGATTTAAATCATTCAGAATACACTGTGACCAAAAAGATCTGGAATGCCATAACAAGATGCTAAAAGTAAATGACAATAAGAGAACTAAAATTTTGGGGAATCCACAAAGATGCGGAATTTGAGCCATTTACTTATAAATAACCTATAGGCCAAAGAGGAAAGTATGATATAAATTAGAAAATATTTTGAACCACATGATAAAGAAAATATGACATGAAAACCTGGGGGTTATATCTAAAGCTATGCATAGAGGAACATGGATAGCCTTTAAATGAATGTTTACAAAGAAAGAGAGACTGAAAATCAATGATACAAATATATTCTTAAGAAATTAGAAATAAAATAAAAAAAGGCAACACAAAGGAAGTAGAAAGAAGAAAACAATAAGAACAGAAAATAACTAGATAGAAATCAACTGTTTAACACAGGAAATCAGCAATGGTACAGTATGCATTCTTCTCATGCACATAAAACTTGAAAAAGGTACACTACATGTTGGACCATAAAACAGGTCCTGAGTTAAAATTATACAGAATATATTACCTGAATACAGTGGTAGAAATTCATAGTAATAAGATACCTAGAAATTCACAGTAATAAGATTCCTAGAAAATAACAATACTTGGAAATTAAACAGCATACTTGTAAATAACATGTGTCCAAGAAGAAATTATAAGAGATTTTTTTAATCTCAAATAAATAATAATGAATACACATCCATGAAAGTTTATGGGATGCAACTAAAGCAGACTTCAGAGGGAGATGTATAGCTCTACACATCTATATTTGAAAAGAAAAGTGTAAAATTGATTAGCTAAGATTTGTCCTTGTGTATCTAGATAAAGGGAAGCAAATTAAACCCAAAGAAGTAAAAGAAATTACAAAATTAAGAGTAGAAATTAAGAGAAAATCATACAGAAGTTGATTCTTTGGAAAGATTAATAAAATTGATTGTTAAAAGACTGATCAAGAAAAAAAAAACAAATCACAAGTGAAAGAGGTAATATTACTAAAGTTTTAACAGACAAAAATAGGATATTATGAACAGCTTTGTTCCTATCAATTTGATAACTAGGATGATATGAACAAATTCCTTGAAAAGCACAGCTTACAAAATTAAAAAAGAAATTGAAAATCTGAGTTCTAGATCATTTTCTTAAAAAACGAATTTATAATTGAAAAATTGCCCATAATTTCTAGGCCTGAAAGCTTCACTGGTGTACTCTATCCAACAATTTAAAATAATAACAATTTTACACAAACTTTCTGAGTATACAGGAGGGAGACCCTATCCAATTTATTCTATAAAGCCAGCAAGACCCTGATAACAATACCTAACAAAATCATTTCAAGAAAAGAAAATTATAGGTCTGGCCAGGTAGTTCAGCTGGTTAGAGTGTTATCCCCATATGCCAAGGTTGCAGGTTCGATCCCAGGTCAGGGCACATATAAGAATCAACCAGTGAATACATGAATAAGTGGAACAACACAATGTTTCTCTCTCTCTCTCTCTCTCTCTCTCTCTCTTTCTCTTTCTCTCTCCCTCTCTCTCTCTCTCTCTCTCAAAAACCAAAGAAAATTATAAATCAATATCTCTCATGAACATGGATTCAAAAATGTTTTACAAAATATTAGCAGGTCAAATATTGCAATATATAAAATAATACAGACATCAATGATCAAGTGGAGTTTGTCCCATGATTGCAAGGTTGGTTTAACATATGAAAGTCAGTAATTATAATTCATCATGCTTACAACTTTTGAGTTGTGATTGGTTTTTAAAAAAAGCAAAAAAGGCATTTGACAAAATTTAACAACCATTATTTTTTTTAAAATCTTAGCAACAAGGAATAGAAGGAAACCTTATCCACTTGATAAAAGGCATCTTTCTTAGTGATGAAAGACTTAATTATGTCTCCCCTAAGTTTAGGAATAAGTAATGATGTTCCCTAAGATTGAAAACAAAGCAAAAATATTCAGTCTCAGCACTCACCACTTCTATTCAGCATTGTACTAGATGTCCTCATCAATGCAGTAAAGCAAGGTAAACATAAAAATGAATGGATATGATTACTTAAAATGAAGATGTTAGGCTATCTCTTCACAGATGAAATTATTGCACTTGAAGAAAATTCTAATGAAACTTTAAGAAAATATCATTTGTATAAAAAATGGAGGGAAAATATATTAATATCTTATTAATATCTAGGTATAATATAGTAGTATCTGAAAGAATAAATAAGAAACCAGTAACAGTGATTACCAATTTGGGGGTGAGGTTAGAAAATCATGGCTAGAATAGGGGAAGGAAGGAAACTTTGCTTTCTAATAATTTAAATTATTGACAATTGAAAATAGTTAATACATTACATATTCAAAAATATAACTTATTGTCTTAAAAAAATGCCTGAAAGTTGGCATTATCCTGTCAACATGGTAAATATTAAGCACCCCTCAATTACCATAGCCCTCTACGCAAACCATGATAGAACTCTCTTATCAGACTATAGATACCATGCAACAAGATCATCTTCTCAGAATTACACATACACTTTTAAAGGAACACTTTCTTGGCTCTGTTATGAACTGCATTAATATGAGCTGTAGTTTGACTTTTGATTATTGATAGTTCATAATCTGTCCACCATAAATACCTATTTAATGTTTTCCTACTAACCCTTTTATCTGTATCACTATTTAATAGTAGCAGTAGAGGTTAAATGTTATTTTCTTTTCCTTATTTCCTTAAAATACCAAATCACTGAAATAATAATAATATAGCAACAATAAAATACATAGTTTAATGCTTGTTATGTGCAAATACTGTGCTAAATTCTTTATATGTATTGTTTCAGTATTTAATAGCCATAATTCTGTCAACGGGTCGGAAAGATAAGAGGTTAAAGGCCTGATTCAGATTCAGATTAAATAGCCATTCTCCACATAATTAATTCATTGTACTCTGTAGTTTGGTATACTGTACCAGCTGAAAATCCTGTAAGTTGAAAAATGTGTGTGTGTGTTTATAAAGGAGACTCATAAATGGAAGTTTTAGAGTTTAACAGGTAGAGAGTGGCAGAATTTTAGAACATGCTTATGAGCTTATATATAAAGAGACCAGTTCCAGGTCAATATTATGCCATTAAGTAGACTTATGTGCAGGTACACATACCAAAACAAAACAATCTTTGTCTTTCAGTAATTTCAACAGAAAATGAAACAGTTTTAACCTGTGTTATTAAAGTAATTTGAACTATGTCCACCTGACCAAGAGAAGTAATGAAATCTCTTTTTCTCTCTCTCTCTTTTTTTTTTTTTTTTTTTTTTTTTTTTACTCTGTTCCTTGTTTTGGTTTTCTTTATTAATCCTTTGAGGCCCTGAGTAATATTCCAAGTATTTCTGTCAGTTCTAATTTTACCCAATAGTCTCATTCACTATTAGTTCATCTCTATTTATCGTAAACATGCACTAATCCACGCTGGTAATTTCAACATTCTGAAAAATGTTAGAAAACCACAGTATCTTTACTCAGAAGTAACTGGCATGAGCATTGTCAGGCCTGCTTAAGCACCTGGACGATTCCATCTGCTTTTTAGCAATATATACTATGATAGCATCAAACATTCCCTCTGTCACAAATACCTGGACCAGGAGGCACTTTACTGCATCCCCATATTAGGAGTAGCTGTGCTTTTGGCTTCCAAGCTGTAGGCAGCTGGGGAATGGGGGAGCAGGCACCAAGTTGCCGCTGCTTTCCTCAGCCTCAGACCTAAAAAAGCCTGATTCGGTGCTCATCTTGGTAAACTCTGATAGCTCCCTGCAGTAGGAGCCCCCATTTGAGACTAATGAAGCACAGATGGTTTCTGAAAGCCTCCTGTACTACAAAATATTATGCTGTGGCTCTGAATATACTCCTCTTCATATATTCTCTCGTCTCTCCTCCCTTCCATATCCGTGCCCTTGTGTAGTTCCGTTTCCATTAGAAATGCCATTTGGGCAGCAAATTTCACAGATTGGATCCATCTCGATGCTGCCATGCAAAGAAAACACATCTGTCTGACTCTTCATGTAAAATAAGGAAAAAATGAAATAGCAAAATGCTGTAGCCACTCTGAGCTATTTCCTAATGAACCAGTTTGTCCCACGAGCTGTAGTGAGGAGCTGCTTGTCCTCGGTGAGAACTCTTTATGCATATTAATATTATGCATGTTTTCCATGTGACTCCTTCTGACTTGCCCTCACCCCATCCTTTGAATTCATTTAAATAAAAATAATTTATGTGGACATTCCTTCAGTCAGGATTTTCTCTTCCCCTTTCTTAAAGACATCCATAATATTTCGTTGATGCTTTCCATCCAAACTGAGTCGTTATGCTTTTGCATATCATTAGGGCTTTATAAAGAACAACAGCGACATCTGCATGTGCTGCAGCGCCAAGGAGATAGGAAAAATACCGACCGAAAACAAACTGTGTTGGCGTGGAGGCTGTTTGGCTCTCTATCTCCCAAGCAGCCCCCGCCACCACCATGGATAGGAGTAATTGTACAGTGTAATCACATCATGCCTCATCTGAATATTCATAGCCGAGACAAAGCTTTGGAGGATAAGGGAGATAACTTAAATATAAAACAGCACCTCATTCCCAAATCAAGTTGTGCCAGTTAGACTGTGCACCAGGATTCAATATTAAAATCAACATTGTTTTACAGTTTGGAAAGGAGTGAAGAAGATGATGGAGGAGAGAAGAGACTCAAAAGAAGGGGTGACATTATATTCTCATTCTTGACTGAGGAAAAACAAGACAACAACAGCGACAATATAAAAATACTTAAAATGATATCTGAAGAGTCACCAACAGTGTCTAAGCAGCTGCTGTTTTACCAGGAATGAAATAGCCTATTGAAGGAGCTTTAAAAGCTCTCAATTAATATGTTGTGCATGTATTAGATATACAAAGAACTCACTGTATTCCTTCTCTCCCCACAAATCCCCCCAATAACACACATATTCCCTAACCACCACCTTTCTCTCCTGTCAGATACAGAAGAAAAAAGATCAGAGCTACAAAATAATTGGCTAATCGCTTCAAAAGTGACATCACTTTTTGAAAAGAAACGACAAAAACAAACATACAAAAAGGTGACTGTTCATTAAAGAAGGGATAAATTACCGATGCTTCTTCATTCTCTTTAGTTCACTACCCCCCAAAAAGAAACAAATGTAATCCACATGTTAATATTTCTTGTCTTCGTTTTCCTTTAATATGATGCTCTTTATTATTTTTTTGTGTGTGTTGGTATTTGTAGAAGCCTCTGCCACTGCATTCCCCAAAGAGCTACTAGTTTCAACCCACTGGAGTTTATATTCCTTTAATTGTCTAGTGCAGGAACATTTCTGCTGTTTTTAAAAATATACCGCTCTGCAGGAATTAGAAGAATCCAAGGTTGTATCCAACTTCAAAGGTTTCCAAGTCATAATGATTTTAGAAAAAGTAGAAGACAGATCATGGAACAAGTCCCCGTTTGAAGATAAGCATCATAGGGACCTTTTTTCCTTCCCTCTCTCCCCAACTTTGTACTTCTCCTGGCTCTGAATGCCCCTCACTAACACGGTTTAATGATATGCAAATGAAATATGCATAAAACCATTCTACTGTATGATTATTAAACACTGGAGACATTAACAGCAGAGGCTTCACTCTTTGTAATAATCCTTCCCGACCATCCACTTTGATTTTGGAGTTACGGAAACCCATAGCAGTTGGCAGAGGGTGAAAGAGAAGGAAGGAAAGATGCAGGGACGTATCACCCATCTCGGTGCTTTTCCCACTCCAGGAGAGGTTCCCCCCCTTTGTACTGCATTCCTATTGCTGTCTTTTGTAATCCATCCATGCAGTCGCACCAGAGCGATTATCGAAAAAACCTCTTTCTCTTAATGTTTCAAAGCTCATTAGCCAAACGATTATTCCTTATTAACAGCGAAAGCTCATTCATTAAAAGGAAGAATATGCCAAAAAGATGCCAGCCCGGTTAATCCTGAGTCTCGTACTGGGCTGTAAATCCCATACTACTTGTATATTCCATGCGAAAGGGACACGCGCCAATCCACATGTGTTTTTTTTTAAAAAAAAAGAAAAAGAAAACAGTTTGTGTGTTTTGTAAAATCCACAAGAGCAGCAATTAATATTCCCATTGAATGACTTTATTTTTTTTTTTTTTGTCTCTCCCTTTTGTTTCCAGCGCCTGCCCCTGGCTCAGTGCCCGGTGCCAACAGAACACCTTTCAAGATCCACAGCAACGCAGACAACGTAAGTACCAGCCGTTTCCTGAAACCCTTTTTCAGATTTTTTTTTTTTAACAAACGACTAAAACATAGACAGAGACCAGCCTCTTTTCCCTTCTTCTCCCTTATGTTATGCCACCAGGATTTCCTAAGTAGCACCTTCCAAATCCATCTGCCTTCAAGTTTGTGCATGTCTGTGTAGCATGCCTCCTCCTCCTTCACTCCCATAGTGGATCTTGTAAAAGGGCTTCAGATCGGCCCCATTCATCTCCCTGGTGATAGCAGTGAATGTAGATAAATCTCTGACTGCCTGCTTGCTGCTGGAGTATGATTTTTATTTTGTCTTCTGTGTATACCTGGGTCAAAAAGTGGGAGGTATGCACACACATACATGCACAGAGACACATTTCCTTGCCTCTCCTTCTGTGTTCCTCTCCTTTTCTCACACATGCATACATCCCACATATGTGTGTATATGCTTAAACATATACACCTACACACATAGCTATACCTATAACACATAAATATATACATATCTAAGCGTTTAATTTTTCTGAAAATATGTGTATTTATATACACATACAACCTTACACATGTGTCTATATGCAATCAATCAGTGCCTGTCTTTTCATTTATACCCATCTAATATCTCCATTTAAATATTGCCTCTTTCCTCCCAGCAGAAGCTGTGTGCAATTGCAATCCAGGATTATACAAGCGGTATTCCTTCCTGATGATTTCTGTTTGTAGACCTTTATGCTCCCTTCTTCCAAGCTGTAGAATTGGCATCTTTCCCTGAGGTTTTCCAAATGGCAAGTGGCACCGGCTGTGGCATGCATTCAAGCCGCTTCCTATGGCATTTCTCTTCTGATGTCTGCTTTTCCTCTTTGTTTGTTGTTGACTAGGCTGAATGGTGTTTTTAAAGTTAATTGTAAACAAAGTTGATTCGCAAACAAGCCAACTGCTTGCCAAAAAAAAAAGAAAAAATAGCCCCACACAAGCGCCTTCTGTTGCAACAGATGCCCAGATCACCCCTGGCATGGGAAAACGGGCACACGATTTTGGTGGTTGTTAATTTTTTTCTGTTCGTTGCTGCATTTGTTGTTTGTTTTCCTTGTTTCTTTTTGATTTTTAAGGAGTCCAGGATGCCGGCCTCTGCTTGGAACAGAACAGTGTCATGGCGGAGACGACGGCCTTTGTCTTGCTGGGTGTGAAAGCATCCACTGTGCTGGCTCCACTGCGGCAGAATCAAGTTTAAAGGAAAAAAGTGATTAAAGTCAGCTTTGTGCCTCTTTGGTGTGGAAGACCCCCAAACCCCAAATAGCCGAGTCCCTGGGTCCGAGGAAGGGCTCATAGTTGGAGCAGCCTAGGCTGTAATCCTGGCACTTGCGCCTTCGGTTGCTGCTTGCTGTTCGTTCCTGGGGTCTGGATAATCTCCCCTGGCTTTACCGCACTGTCTGGCCCGCATTCAGGGCCCCCGTAACATATACCCGCTGCTGCTATCGCACGAAACTGTGGCGTTGCCCCTGAATGGATGGCACTGTGCCAACTCTTCTGCCATCCGCCCTTGCAGCTTTTTTCTTTCCTCCCTCCCTCCCCTTCTTCTCCTCCTCCTCCCGTCGACTTGACGTTAATTAACACACGGGTTAATTGATTTTAAAAGCCGAAGAATTACAGTTAACTTTTCCCACAGGGTACAGACGCCAGCCGCTTGGCACACTCTGCCTCTCGCACTGGTGCAGGGGGGCAGGGAAAGCCCGCAGCAAAACTAGCAACTGCTGAGGGAATGTTGCCTGCTCATTGGAGTAGAGCCGATAGAAGTCGACGTGGTACTGTCTCATCCTTACAGTATATTTAGCCCTTCTGTATATTTTTTTAAATAATCAAAGCACAGCCCTTTCTTCTCCCTTCCTCTTTAAAAACAGGAAAACCCTTCAGAAGTTCCTCTGGGGATGGGGGGAAATCCCTCCCCCAGACCATTTATCTCATCCATAATATGTTTTTTTCCAATAGTAAGAAAATACCTGGTGTGTTGTTTTTGTTTTGTTTTTAGTTACAAGAGGAATTACCCCTTCCCTAAATATAATAGGCAAAGGAGCTTTTCTTAAAGAAAAAGTTCCATAGTTTCTTTCCTTATATCTTGGGGGGTTTTTTGTTTCTATTCCCTTTGACTCAGATGGGGTATTTATGATGAAGGATTTCAATTAAAAAGTAGATACGTTGTAATTAAGACCAAAATTCATATGAAAGCTGTTTGTTTTTTCGTTTGTATGTGTAGATTTTTGCTTTCTGTCCCCTTCACCCTAACCCCCTGTAGGAAATGAAAGCAATTGATACTGCAGTTGGGGAGATAGACAAGCCTGGAAACTTGATGCTTTCACCTTTTCATGCTTTCATTTTATTTCAGCTTGTTTTTTAAAAGCAGGCAGCAAGTGAAGCGACAAGAGGAATCCATTATGCAAATCATGTCACTTTGCATAATGTCTCATGACTGGAATATGCAAATGAGCTGTATAATTTATGAGTACCAGTGTCTGTCTAAAAGTGTGTCACATAATTTACAAAGTGAGCCTGAGAGACCTGGGGAAGACAGCTCTTCCAACTCCATTGCCAGGAAATCTGTATATTTTCCTACAAATGCTCCCTAATAATATTGTCAATTGCTATTTAAAATAAATTAAGTTTCCAAATATTCATGAACGATGAAGATTTTCCTCTCACTCTCTTCTCCCAAATCCTTTGCCAAAAAGTTTATAAGAAACTATTAGACTCTAAAGCATCACTTTTTAAATGTAATTTGGAAAAGAAAAGTTATTTGAGCCAAACTTGATCTTTGTATATGGATTTTCCTTTCTAAAGTAAGGAATGTCTTAGACAAATACAGACAACTTATCTATTTGCCTGGCTCTATAAAAGCAGAAAAATGGGATTTCCCATTTTTGTTGGTTTTGTGTGTGCCCTTACATTTATTATTAGACTAGAGGCCCGATGCACTAAGATTCGTGCAAGAATGGGCCTCCCTTCCCCTGGCTGCCGGCACTGCCTTTGCTCTGGCCGGAGCCACCTTTCCACCTTTGCTCCAGCCTGGAGCCACATTTCTGCTTTCGCTCTGGCACCTATGTATGCAAATTAACCCACCATCTTTGTTGGGTTAATTTGGATACTCACTCCTGATTGGCTGGTGGGTGTTGCAAAGGTACGGTCAATTTGCATCTTTCTCTTTTATTAGTGTAGATATGTAATATGAAAGACTTTTGTATTCAATATTCTTCTGAAGGTAGCCAGTTTAGTTGGCCACTCCATATCTCACTTTGATAACTTATTTGAATTGCTGATTCTGAACCTTTTGAGAAGTATTAACATCTTTGATAATATGACCTGATCTGACTTTATATTTTTTATTTCAGTCACAAAATTTCTGTGTAAAACAGGTACAGGGTGCCATAAAAATGTACATCAGAAGGACCTCATCTTTGAAGGCATGTCAGGAAAGGCTTTCTGAAAAAGTGAATTCAAGGTTAATTCTGAAAGTCGAAGACAAATTGGACAAAAAGAGGGAGAAAGTATTTTCCATATAGAGTGTATGTTCAATAAATCCTGAGGCAGGAACAGATCATGGCTGCTTGGAAGGACTAAAATTAAACCAATGTGACCAAACAAGTATAGACAATGGGTCATTGGATCATACTGGGAATAGATTGGGAGGTAAGCATGTAAAAAGGTAACATTCATTATCTGCATTTAATTGCAGGTGCTTGGTCTCTTATGTCTTTGTTAATTGTATGTACATGTACTTGACGAAGTTCATATTGAGAACTATCCTATATAATAAAAGCCTAGGTGGCGTCGCGTGACATCGTCACAAGATGACCGCCCCCCATCGCCACAAGATGGCCTCTGCAAGATGGCCGTCATCACAAGATGGCCATCATCACAAGATGGCCACCACAAGATGGCCAGGAGGGGAGAGCAGTTGGGGGCAATCAGGCTGGCAGGAGAGGGCAGTTGGGGGTGATCAGGCTGGCAGGGGAGCAGTTAGGCATCAATCAGGCCGGCAGGAGAGCGGTTAGGGAGTGATCAGGCAGGCGAGCACTTAGGAGGCAGCATCCTGGATTGTGAGAGGGATGTTGGACTGCCAGTTTAGGCCCAATCCCACGTGCACTGGGCAGGCCTCTAGTTTACTGTAATAATACTTATTACAAAATAATTTTTGATCTTTCAAACTCACACATTGAACCATCAGAATTCTGAATCTAACCTTAAGTGACATATTCCTTCTTTTTGGAAGTTTTATTATCAAAAACTTAATAGCCATTTAAGAAAATAAAAATAAGAACACTCTACCCAACAAGAGCAGAATACCAATTTTTTAAAGTACACATGGAACTGTCACAAAGATAGACCACTTTCTGATTTTCTTTTAATCTCAACAAATCTAAAGGTATTTAATTCAGACAAAATATATTCTCTGACTACAAACAAACTGAAGTAGAAATCAATAACAGAAAAATATCTGGAAATCCCACATTTTTTTAAATTAAACATACTTCTAAATAGCACATGGGTCAAAGAGGCAATCACAGGGAAATTAGAAAATACTTTTTACTCTGGATCAGCTCAGCAGTGCCTGTATGTCTAGTTTGCCAGGGGAAGACATGATTTATGCCTGTTTACTGGCATTCTAGCTGGTTTAGTATTTGCACAAATTAAAAAATGTTTTAAATAATAAGAAAAAAAATTAATTGAATGACAATAAAAACACAAAATTTTTAAGATACAGCTAAAAAAGTGCTTATGTAGAAATAAGCTATAATGCCTTATTTTAGAAACCAAAAAAAAAGGTTTTGATTCAATAATCTAAGTGTCTTAATAAATTAAACCCAAAATAAGGAGAATGAAAGAAATAATAAAGATAAATCAATAAAATTGAAAACAGTAGGGGAAATCAATATACCCAAAAACTGATTTTTTGCAAAGAATACAAAAATTTATAAACATCTTGCCAGACTGAACAAGAAAAAAAGTGAGAGGACACAAATTATCACAAGCCGAAAGGAAAGAGGAAGCATCACTAAAGATTTTCCAGATATTAAGTGGATACTAAAGGATAAGTAAATAACAACTTTGTCAATAAATTTGATAACCTAAATAAAATGAAAAAAATCCTTGGAAGACAAGCTACCAATATTTATCCAAAAGGAAATAACCTACATTGTTTTATATCTGTTAAAGAAATTGAATTTGTAGTTAAAATACCTTTCTATAAAGAAAGCGTCCAGTCCAGATGTCTTCACTGGCAAGTTCTACAAACGTTTAAGGAAGAAATCATGCCAGTCCTAAACAATCTCTTTTAGGAATAGAAAAGGAAGGAACACTTTCCAGCTCAATTCAGAAGTCCAGCATTACTCTGATGCCAAAACCAGACAAAGACAATATACCAGAAAGAGCAGAGAACTACAGACGAATAACTTTCATAAATATAAACACAAAAATCCTTAACAAAATATTAGCAGATTGAATTGAATAATATGTAAAAAGAATGACCATCTCATGTTTATTCCAAGAATGAAAGGTTGGTTCAACATTCTAAAATCAATTTGATTCACCATATCACCAGATTTTAAAAGATCAGTTTAATAGACATAGAAAAATATGAGCCACAGCAATCAAAACAGTGTGATAATGATGTAAGGCTAGACTTAAAGATTAGTGGAACAGAATAAATAGCCCAGATATAAACACACAATTTTTTGACAAAGGGTCAAAAACAATCCATTAAAGAGAGTTTAGTCTTTTTAATACATGGTATTGGAGCCAAATAAATATATTTACCCATTTTTATTACATATAAATTTTAATTTTAAATGGATATTGAAACAAAACAAAAAAAAACAAAAACCTAACCTGGGGCTATGTAAGAGATTTTATAGATAGGGAGAAAGAAACTGAATCATAAACAAAAAAGATAAGTTGGACTTTAGCAAAACAGAATAGTTTTTCTATTTTAATGATGCTGTTAAATAAGTGAAAGAATAAGCTACAGCCTGGGACAAAATATTTTTAACCCATAATGAGGAGAAAAATTAATCAATCTAAACCCATCCAAAAAGTACACAGAATATAGAATTAGTAGATGAAGACATTAAAGGATTTAAAATAAGACATAAAAGCTATCACAACTGAATTCCATATATTAAAAAAGCTAGAAGAAATTAAGAACATATTAAATAGAGATGTGGAAGATTTTTAAAAATACTTTAATTGAACTTGTAGAGACAAACTTCCCTGTCTGAGATGAAGAATGCTTATGAGGAAAGTAGTGACAGATTAGATATTTCAGAAGAAAAGATTATCCATTTATAAACATATTAATAGAAGTTACCTAAAATAACATATAGAAAGAAAAATAACAAAAATAATGAACAGAGCATCAGTGAGTTGTGGGACAACTTCATGTGACCTAATACGTGTATAAGTGAAGCCCTTGAAGAATAGATAGAAGGGGGATAAAAAATATAGTCAAAGAAATAGCTGAAATTGTTCCAAATTTGGTGAAAAATATAAATCAATAGGTCCAACTATCTCAGTGAATCCCAAGCATGAGAAACACAAAGGAAACTACACTAAGGTACATCATAACCAAATTGCTTTTATAAAATCAGTAATTTTAGCAGTGTTTTAAAAGCAATGGGAGAAAAGAAGACATTATGTACAGAGGAACAAAGATGAAAATGACAAGTTTCTTACTGGAATCAATGCAAGCCCAAAGACAGTGGAAAAACATCTTTAAAGTATTGAAGAAAAGAAAATACTTAAACTGAAATTCTATAACAGCAATAATAGCATTCAGAAGCAAAGGTGAAATACAAACATTTTCACATGTACAAATGCTGAAAGGATTCATCATTAGCACACCTACACTGCAAAAAAATGGTAAAGGAAACTCTTTAAGCAAATGGAAAATGATTAAAAGCCTTTGAAATGCTAATTATGTTGGTAAATGTTTATAACTTGTTAATTACTTAAATGTATTTAAAAGTAATTGACTATTTAAAGCAAAAAATTATAACTGTATAATATGTAAAAGTAAAACCCATGACAACATCATGAAAGCTAATGAAGAAAATAATTCTGTTATAAGGTTTTTATACCATATATTAAGTGGTATAATATCACTCAGCAGTAGACTGTGATAAGTTAAAGTTGTACACTATAAACTTTGCAAAAAGCAAAAATGACACAACAGTTATAGTTAGTAAGCTAACATAAGTGAGAAAATTGAATTATCAAAAATTCCCAATTAATCCAAAGCAGATAGCAAGATAGTAGACTTAAATGTCATCTTCAATAATCACATTAAATGTAAATGGCCTAAATACCCTAATTAAAAGGCAGCAATTGTCAGATTGTGTAGAAAACAGCAGACCCAAATATATGCTCCATAGAATAAAACCACTTTACATATAAATATTTAAAGGTAAATAGTTTTAAAATTATAGGATGGGAATAGATATACCATATTAATACTAATCAAATGAAAGCTGGAGTGGATATCTATAATAATAAAAGTGTAATATGATAACTAGAATGGACAGCCAAACGACCTTCTGGATGTCCTTCCGGACAACCTCCCAGACCAAGCCACAGTGGCGGGGGCTGAGGCAGAGGCGGTTGGGGTGATCAGGCAGGCAGGCTAGCAGTTAGGGGCTATCAGGTAGGCAGGCAGAGTGGTTAGGGGCAATCAGGCAGGTGAGTGGTTAGAGGTGATCAGGCAGGCAGGCAGGCAGGCGAGCGGTTAGGAGCCAGCGGTCCCGGATTGCAAGAGGGATGTTTGACTGCCAGTTTAGGCCCGATCCTGCAGACCTAAACTGGCAGTTGGACATCCCCCAAGGGGTCAAGGGGTCCCGGATTGCGAGAGGGTGAAGGCCGGGCTGAGGGAACATCCCCCCACCCCCCCCACCCCCGTGCACAAATTTCATGTACCGGGCCTCTATATATATAAAACCCTAATATGCAAATCAACCAAACAGTGGAACAACCAAACAACCGGTCGCTATGATGTGCGCTGGCCACCAGGGGGCATGTGTGGAACATGGCAGGCGTCAGCAGCAGGCAGCAGAGCACGTAACATGGCAGGCATCGGCTGCAGCGGGATGGTAGAGCAGGTGAGGGGGGCGCCAGACCTAGGCAGGGCACCAGTCACTGTTATCGGGGCGAGCCTCTGGTGGTTACTGAAAATTCTTTGCTCCCACGAACCGCAGTCCCACCAGGCACTTGCACCTGCAGTCGGCACTGGCCCCACTTATACCTGCTGCCGGCACCAGCCCCGATTGCTTGGCTCCATCAGCGGGTGTGAGTGGCAGCTGCCATCCCCAATCATCCCTCAGGGCTTCTCCACCTCCCCCTGCTCCTGAGGGGCGATCGGGACAGCAGCCGCCACTCACATCCATTGACGGTGCCAGCCCTGCTCACACCCACCGGCCACAATCGCTCAGCGCCATTAGCAGGTGCGAGTGGGGTCGGCACTGTCAGTGCATGGGAGCGGTGGCGGTGGGAGCAGGGCTGCTGGCAGACAGGGAACCAGGGGCTGCAGTGGGAGGGGCCAGGTGGGGCACAGAGGATGGGCTGAGACCCGTCCCTGTGCCCACCACAGCCTTGCGGCACACAGTTCTTTTCAAGGTGCACGAATTTTTGCACTGGGCCCCTCGTATTAATATAAGACAGTATATTTCAGAGCTCATAGAACCACATCCCAGAAAGTTGAAGTGAGCCAATACTGTTTTCTCTGCTGTCTGTGGCCACAAGTGAACCCTAGCTTCTCTCTCAATTGATACATTCTGGATATGAGAACTGGCACTGGTCTAGAAACTGAGTGTGGGATTATGATTTTCCATTGAAGTAGCTAACTTTATCTTTCTACTTATCCAATATTGATCTCTTTTGAATATACACTGAGTGGCCAGATTATTATGATCTCTGAACACATAATAATCTGGCCATTCAGTGTATATCCTATATAATAAAAGGCTAATATGCAAATTGTCCCCTCGACCAGGAGTTCGACCAGCAGGCAGGCCAGCCAACCGCCCATGTCCCCTCCCCCTGGCCAGGCTGGCCGGACCCCACCCATGCACAAATTCATGCACCAGGCCCCTCTAATATATGTGTGTGTGTGTTTGTGTGTGTGTGTGTGTGTGTGTGTGTGTGTGTGTGTGTGTGTGTGTGTATACTGAGTGGCCAAATTATTATGTGTTCAGAGATTATAATAATCTGGCCACTCCGTGTATGTTATATATATAAAACATCTTTATTGACTACTCATCTGTATTGCCTCTAGTAACATCAAGTTCTCTGAGCCATTTATCTCCATAAATCCCTGTGGGTCAGGCATCCATTGGTTGTCATTCAAAATTTGCTGCCTTGGGATGAGGATATTAGGGTTGATGCACTTGAGAATTTTGAACACCCAAATTGTCCTCAATACTTTGGGCCTGTGGAAGGGACCCACTACCACATTTTAAAAGTTTTGAATGACAACCAATGGGTGCCTGACCCATAATACTTATTTCCACCATTCCCCTGATAATTAAGTGCTACTGCCTAACCTCTGCTATTCTTGAATTATATCATCTACATTTAAAGAAGAGATTCCATTTCTGAAACACCATCACCTTTAAAGTTCCCACCTACAGAGAACAGTCACTACTAAGCTATTCAATGATGCTGGTAAATGAAGCATCTTCCAAATCCTTTCAGGGAACATAATGAGCTAGGTTTTGGTTTTATATAACATTTCCACTCTAGCATACCCACTTCTTTGAGGTTTTTATTACTTCCTGAATAGTTTATAGCATCGGTTATCTTATCTCTACTTATATAATGTAGGCCATGTTTCCATAATACATCTTGTTTCACTAAAGCTCTTTTCAGGTTTCCACAAACCACCGCATCTGTACTAAAAACTGACTCTAAGATCCTTTTCTCTGGGCATTTAATCTGAGTAGTGGGAAAAAACAACAACACCCTAATAAGGAACTTTAAATTCCATTTTCCTGGCCTAGCACCCTTAGGATCTACTCCCAGGCATATTCTGCCAGTGCCTATGGTACCTATTAGCCATAGGCTATGACTCTGTCATTCTCTTTCTTCTATTGGCATTAAATCTCTCTCCTCCCTTAGCAGGCCCAAAATGAGAAGATACTGAAATTTGATTAATTATTTCTTCGGTGCCCAGTAGGTGAAGTGAAGTCAGGTTCTGAAAAAGGAAAGTATTATAAGGCACCTGCTTCATTTAAAACTTCTGTTCATCAAGTAAGGTGGAGTTCTTATCTCCTAAAAAGGGGAAGTGGGTCCCTTCCACAGGCCCAAAGAATAGAGGGTAATCTGAGTGTTCATAATTCTCAGTTGTATCAACCCGAGTATTCTCATCCCAAGGCTCAAGGTCCCACTTTTCTTTCAGGGCCCTGACTTTGGCATAGAAGACTGAGCAGGCTGGTCAATCATTCTTCTCTTTAGCTCTGCCACTCTTATAATTAGGCCACATTCCTAATTTTAAATCATAGCTGCCCTTTGATTTTTATTTTATTTTTTTATTTTTTTTTCTCCTCACCCAAGGATGTGTTTATTGGTTTTAGAGAGGAAGGGGGAGAAAGACAGAGATAGAGAAACATCAATGCAAAAGAGAAACATCAATTGGTTGCCTCCCCTATGCACCCTGACGGGATCGAACCCAAAACCTAGATATATGCCCTCATTGGAAATTGAACCCACAACCTTTTTGGTGTACAAGACAGTGCTCCAATTATCTGATTCACCCAGCCTGGGCTGTCCTTTGATTTTTCTTTGCTTTAAATGAGTGTTAACTGACCTAAGTCTGTCATTCTCTTTCTTCAAAAAATCAGTGGTGCTTCGAAATAACCACCCAGTTCCATAGTCCTAATACTTAACTCTATCATTGCTCAGAAATGCCAGAGAATTACACAGTCTGGTACATTTCTTTCCACCTCTATTACATCCCCATTAACACAAGTAGAAGTCTTAACACTTGCACTACTACATTCTGCCAGACTCTAGACTCTGCATCTATACTGGTAGCAGCTGTCCTAGGTAGGGTTTCCTAAAGGCAGAATCCCAATAGTATCTACAACAATAGCCAAGTAGCCAGTAAACATGAAAGTATGTTTAGGCTCATTGGTTAAGAAAATGGAAATTAAAGCCCAATGAGATACTACATGTTCCATATACATTTAAATTGTGTGTGTGTGTGTGTGTGTGTGTGTGTGTGTGTGTGTGTATTCTGCAGTTCTTATGTGTAGGGTCAAGTTAATAGTTGTTCACATCTATATCTTTTCTGATTTGCTGTCCTATCAATTACTGAGGAAAGAATGTTAAAAATCCTTAATTATGAGTGGGTACTTTTTTGTCTTTATTTCTGTCACTTTTGTTTTCTGTACTTTGAAGTTTTGTTATTAGATGCATACACATTTAGGACAATGCATTCTTAGTGAATTTAACCTCTTATCCTATATAATAAAAGGGTAATATGCAAATTGTCCCCTCAACCAGGAGTTTGACTGGAGTTTGACCAGGGGGCGGGGCTGGCCCACCAACCACCCGAGGTTCTCCCCCTGGCTGGCTTCACCCCCAATCTGTCCTCCCACCCCCATCGGGGCCAGGACCAGCTGGCCAACCTCCTGCGTCCCCTCCCCGCAATTGGGCAGGCCTGCCCGACCCCACCCATGCATGAATTTGTGCACCGGGCCACTAGTCCTCTATAATAAAAGTGTAGTATGCAAATTGTCCCCTGGACCGGGAGTTCTTCTGGGAGTTCAACCAGGAGATGGGGCAGCTGTGGGAAGGGAGGGAGGCCCTGGCTGGCAGCAGGCAGCCGGGGGGAAGGGAGGAAGGCCCCGGTCAGCTGCCACCAGCCGCTAGGGACCCTTCCAGTGCACAAATTTTGTACAATGGGCCTCTCGTTATGATATATTTTTCTTTGTCTCTGGCAGTACTCATTGTTTTGAAGTTTCCTTTTGTGATATTAATTGATTAATCATGTTTCTGTAATACATCTTGTTTCACTAAAGTATAGAAGGTAACTAGATAACCTAAAAATCAAGGTACCGGTTTTCTCTGGTGACCAGGGAAGACATACTGGAACATAGCACTTGGAATGTTTTTCTGTCACTATCAAGATTCTATTTTTTCACCTGGATAGTGGTAGCACATATGTATGTGCTTTACAATAAGCCACTAAGCATATAATTATATTTGGTGCACTTTTACATGTTATATAGTTCACAATGAAAAAATACAAAAGCAAAAAAAGAATTTCGTTATGTCTTTCATACAAAGAAAATTTACAAAAATTTAATCACATGCTTCATTACAAGGAAAATCCCAGTAATGTCCAGAAAGTGATATTCAGATTGTGTTTTCTCAGAACACACGATCATACTTGAAATCAACCATAAAAAGTAATTTTTTAAACTCCATGTGAATAGAATATATAATGCCAGCAATGGATTATAACCCATAGTATTAAATAAATATTCATGAAGCTACAATGATATAAAAATTTAAATAAATTGGGGCAAAAGGATATCTCTTATAAAATTCCAATAAATAAATGTAGAAAGAATAATGGAAATAGAATATCACCATCTGGCTAATACTGCAGAAATAATTATTGGTGGCAATAATCACGTATAGATGCTGAAATTTCTGGATGAAAGTATAACAAGAAGGAGATCGTTCTTGTGCTTCTTTTATCAAAGCATCTCCCCTGAAAGATATGAATTAATTACAAAGATAAAAATAATAACTGTATTATGGAGAATCCTGGCAGATACCACCTTAACTATGTTTTCAGAGTTACTGTCAACTAGTCTGGGCGCACGTTGACATTAGGTGCTTCCTGATATGTTGCACTCTCACTGTGTCACCTTGGGGTTAGGATCACCTTGGCCAAAATGCATAATCTCAGTAGTGAGACAATTTCAGACAAAGTCAAATGGAGGGTTTTTTCCTATGAAATAACTAATCAATATTCTTTAAAAGTGTCAAGATCATAAGAAAACAAGGAAAGACTGAGAATGTGTCACAAATTGATGGAGACTAAGGAGACATGATGGCTAAAAGCAACCCCTTCCTCCTATACAGACACTTCAGTGAAGGATTTGTCCTTGCACAAAAACCATGATAACTAGTAGGAGATGCTCTATAAATAAACTGAGGGCTTCCTACATACACAAGTGCCCTTCAGCCCGTGACAAAAACTTTCTTTATTGCTGCCCGTTTATGGATCATGAGTCTGTTTGCATGGCTTTTCCATTTAATCAGAGGTGGTAGTCGGCCAGCTAATGGAGGAGGGAGGAGTTTGTGCTGGAGAAACAGATGACACAGATATAAGAAATCTATGATGACAACATACCACAGACACTTTGTTCTTCATTTATAAACAAGAACACATAAAGATCACTAGAATATGAGGAAAGTCCGCAAAATGCATATGAAAGAATAAAATGAGAATAATGAATTCTTGACCACAGAGGATGGTAGATGATGCAAAAAACAGAAAACTTAAAACTTTAGTTTGAATCCTTAGATTCAGAGAGAACACAAGAGGCTTCCATTGAAAGGAAAAATCAGAGCAGGAAAATATTCTTAAAGGTTAAAAGGCATGACAGTCAAAACAATATTCAATAGAATTGATAAAATGACATGTCACTGACTAAATTAGTAATGTGAAAGGAAATCCCCAAAGCATAAAGCAAAAAGACATATAAATAGAGTTGAGATGTAGTTATCAATGTTGATCTCATTAGTTTCTCTTAGAGCATTCTTTTAGGCCTTTGTAGTCATTTTATTTTGGAAAAGGCAACTATACTTGTTTTCCTATCACAGCAGAAGTCATAAATTTATAAACATTAACAATATCCCAAGTGTTTAAACTGAGATATAAAGTAGCTTTTCTAAAGCCATCAATTCTGTGTGTTTACATTGTTCACCTTGCCTTTTTCCAAAGCTGGATGTTTAGTATTTACTTAGAAAGTAACAAAACATTTTTGTAAGACAATGAGCCCTATAGAAATGTGAAAAGACAAAGTATGCCCTGTCCTCACTGCCACTAGAGTAACCATTGCTGACAGCTTTCTGTATGTTCTTTAAGTCTTTCTCTGTATCTACAATGATATATGCAAAATGTTGAACAAAAATGGGATCATATTTTTCAGCATCTTGCAATTTTTACTCCATATTTTCTTGTCTATGTCTGCATACTTGCCTCATTGTTAACTACTAAATAGAATTCCACACTGGATACATTATAGTTCAAATAACCATTTTCCAGTTGATGAACCTGCTCTCTATAACCAGTAATTAAAATTGTATCTTAAGGATTGATTCACATCAATCATCCTTTGGTGTTACTTAAAATTGTTTTCTTCTTTCAGTTTACTGTTTCTGTTTTTTGAACACTCATCCTTCTTTTCTGCCTTTCAAAGTTGTGTTTTTGGTGAATCTAGTTACTCTTGCTTCTATAACTGCTAATTATCCTTCTTGGGTAGTTGTATTTCTTGTTATTACTTACTCTTTGAAATATTACATTAAATTTTAAATTCAGCTAGAAATCCTTAAGTTCTAACGACTAATGTTATTTAGCAGATGCTTTCCAGTAGAATTTAAGGGTGATGGGGAAGCCTATAATCTGAAGTGTCCAGAATTCTGAGACTGAGGAGAAACAAGATTAATAGAGTAAAAATAATAATAAATAAATAAACAAAATAAAAACAAACAACAACAACAAAAAGATTAATATGGTATAACCCTCTTAACTGATACAATTGGGACCAGTAATTGGGCAGTTAACCAAAAATGCTGGTTATAGCTGGTACTAATAAAAGTGTCAGTACTTAAGCATTTTACTGTATTTGAAACAAAACAGTATTCATCCACCAATTCTTAGATATAAAGCTGCTAAGGTCTTTTGATATAGGTTATTGAATGGTGTTCTCGGTGCTCTCACCAAAGTCACACCATTAATGCATGATGTATTATTATTTTGTTTTTTATTTCTTTGGAGATATTAAAGACATTTTGAAACAATTTAGATACAGAATGCTTTCAGATATTTACAGTTATTATTCTAAACTTTTCCAGTGTCTCACCCACACCTAATCCAGGTTAATTTTTAGTGACTTCTGTATGGAGTCCTTTTGGAACATTCAGCTTAGTTTGTTGCTGTTGTTTATACAGGGTACAGTATTCTTTTTTGCTCTACTATTTATTTCATCAGCTTATATATGGTTAACTAGAGTATGTAATAAATGTAATAAGTATGATGGGCATAAATGGTATTGGAAATAAACACAAATGATCTTTAGTAAGCTTGTGCTTAACTGGAGGAAGAAGTACCTGGCCATACTAAGGTAGAGCTTGTTAGCCATGAACCTTCAGCAAGGTGTATATCAATCATGTTTTTATAGAGAGAATGAAGAATTCAGGACAATATAGTGAATCTGCTAAGTGGAGGTTGGTTAACATCATATCTACTGCACATTGGCATTAAAGATCATTAGTTGAACTAACACACTGGCAGACCTAGGTGACAAGGGCAAGAGGAAGTTTGTGGGCTTGTGTTTGCTTGGCTGTTAACACTCAAGTTATTTTCAGGGGCATATTTCACATTTAATAATTTTTTAGTTTATTAAGAATGTTAGAGGGCAAACCCATTTTAATCTACCAATACTTATTTGCATTATTGGAACATGGTTTGGGTTAATACTGAATTTAGCCATCCAAAATTGCTTATTTTGTGCTGAACTGTGAATATTAATGAAATACCTCTGGCCTGAAGCAAAGTAATCTTTTATTCTCCCTTTATAAAATAGATAATGTTTGCCTGAAACAGATCTTCAATCCATTTGCAATTCCAAAGAATTTTGAGAAATCCATTTGGCAGAAAAACTTAAACCAAGGAATACATTTACACTGCTTTTTCTTATTATGGTAAATTACTTTAAACATCTTCCTTCAGTGGTTGTGCGATATTGCAATAAAATGCTGAGATTACCTTGGTGTTCCCCAAATACCCAGTTTCCTGGCCATGCACACTGCCTAAGGGTTCAATAAGTAGGTTAATTCTTCCTTCAGGGTTGGCCTGAGGGTTAGAGTTCCTGATGAGCCAAGTAGAACTTGCAGGTAGGAAGAAGGTGGGAAGATAAAGAGTACTAACTGCTGAGGGAGAAAAACCACTCATTTGCAGCTGGGGCCACAAGGTGATCTTTATTTTATTTATTGTATTTCATCTAGTTCTGTTTTCTTGTTTATTCTTTGTTTTTTTGGCTTATTTTGGAGCCCTATTATAGTCAAGCTCCTTCAACATCTGACAAACGATTATGAAAATGTTTTCCAGTATTTTCATGTGGTTGTTTTAGTGAAAGTTTTACACCCTATTTCTTTTTGCCTTTTCATTTATTCCATTTATTCATTTATTTTACCTTTTTATGAATAAGATAAGGAAGGGAAAATCATAAAAAGCATAGTTTTATTTGTTCCTATAACATCTCTAATACTAATAATACTGATGATCTTCATGTATGCTGGTATTTTATGTTCTAATCATTTACCTCATTTTTAACAGACTTTACATTTTATTAAAGAAAAAACAATGACTCCTTGAATTTAAGTATTTCACCAAATTCATGCAGCTAGTGAACAAAAGAATAAGAGATAATAGCTAAGATATGGATGCAAACTCAGGTCTCTCTGACTTCTAAGCCAAAGCTTTTCCTCCATGCCAATATTTCTCAATCTGGGAATCCTGAAAGATCGAGGTGCCCCAGATGTCATTTTATGACAAATTTGTCTTTTTTTCCCCAACATATTTACTGAGTGCTTATGATTAGTTGCATGCTATTCTAGGCACTTATGGCATTATGGGGAGAGGGAGAAATTTGCTGCCTTAAAAAGCTTACATTCTTATGGGGATAGATAATAACAGAGGTTAATTATATAATATGTTAAAAGGTGATAAATGCTACAAAAAAGAAAATTCTGTGACAATTTTAAATTGTGCTTTAGGGGCAGGGACTAGATGGTCACACTGGGCTATCAAACAAAGCCTTTAAACTGTGAAAAAATGAAATTAAGGTTTAACTTACATAAAGTACAGAAATCTATAGTTTAGCTCAGTGAACATTAAGTTTATTTTATTCAGCCTTTCTGTAAAGAGACAGTATCCACATTAATAATATTAAAATTTAAAAATACAGAAACACAGTAAATATAGAATCAGAAATAAAAAAACATCACTCTATATTAAATCCAATATTAGTGATTTAGTTTTAATAAAATCATTGAATTATTTTTATTTAAATCCTAGAAACCCAATGCACGAAATTCGTGCAAGAGTAGGCCTTCCTTCCCTGGCTGCCGGCACCAGCTTCCCTCCGGCACCAGGGACCTGGGCTTCCCTCGCAGCCCGGCTTCGTCTGGAAGGACGTTCAGTCTAATTAGCATATTACACTTTTATTATTATAGATTTTTGGATTTTTAATTTGTAAATGTTTTAATTTTATAGTTGAAGGAGCTTAAGAAAATGCATTGTACCTAATTTTATGATATTATATTTGTGCATATTTAATAATAAAACCTTAAGATTCTGTGTGATTTCATTTTAAAAAGTCAGTATATTTCTTACATTTGAGAAACATTGCGCTATGCAGCATTGTCTCCTAAATAAAATGTATTTGATAAACATTGAGTTTATTTTAACACCTTTGATGCACCAGCCATAACTCCTCTTGTCTGCCAAGTTACCATCTGGTAGGAGTATTGTCTTCTATAGAAAATATACTCTATATCCATCTAGTTTTCATTTGTAATGCTTGTCAGCAAGCATTGGTTATTCAGGTTGCAGATCAGGTTCAAACTATGTTGTCATTTCAAAAAATCCCATTTTGGTTGAGAAATTTTTACACATATTAATCCGTCCTATATAGGTCCTTATTATAGAAACTTCATTCTGTCCTTTATTGTATTTTCATGTTTAAGATTTTTAAAATTCTGAATGCCTAAAATTTTAAATATAGATTATTAGGAGACACGATGGAAATAGAATTAACTTTGTAACTATAAATTATAATCAATACATAATCTATGTTTCCCAGGCCAATTTGGGGGAAGATTTGAGAGGTGAATTGGAGCACATGTTTATATCATGGCACTGAAAAAACTTCAAATTTAATATTAGGGTTCCCTATTCTCAAAAATGTCCTATGCCACCCTGCCGTGAATATAATTAAAGCCATTGAATTATATGCTTTAAATGGATGAATTACATCTCAATGAAGCTGTGTTATTGTTTTTATATAGAGCTTTGCAGCAGTCTATTTCCATTTACCATCTTTTTCTTTGTGATATTATTTTCATATATAGTATACCTATATTCATTATGCCAACAGTTGTGTTCTTATATTTTCATAAAATAATATTCTTTTAAAGATTTAAAAAGAAAAATATATACTTACCCAGGTGTGTGTGTGTGTGTGTGTGTGTGTGTGTGTGTGTGTGTGTGTATTAAAAGCCTAAGCAACCGTTAAGGCAAAATGACCGAACGACCCGTCACTATGGTGTGCACTGACCACCTGGGGGCAGACGCTCAACTCAGGAGCTGCTCCCTGGTGGTTAGTGTACTCCCACAGAGGGAGTGCTGCTCAACCAGAAGCCAGGCTCACAGCTAGCGAGTGATAGCGGGAGCCTCTCCCACCTCCGCGGCAGCGCTAAGGAATAGCAATCGGAGCAGTAATAAGCAGCGAGCAGGCGGGCGGTAAGGAGCGAGGGATCCTGGATTGCAAGAGGGATGTCTGTGAGGGGTCCCAGACTGCGAGAGGGCTCAGGCCAGGCTGAGGGGAACCCCCCAAGTGCACGAATTTCGTGCACCAGGCCTCGTGTGTGTGTGTGTGTGTGTGTGTGTGTGTGTGTGTGTGTGTGTGTGTGTGTATCTATACTAATAAAAGAGTAATATGCTAATTAGAGCTGGAGACCTTCTGGACGTCCTTCCAGACAAAGCCGGGGGCTTGGCCAGCCTGCAGACCGCCCCCAAATGGCCCTCAGCCCCTTGCCCAGGCTGGCCACGCCCCCCAGCAGAAACCCTCACCCTGATGGGGGCATGGCCAGCCTGCAAACGGCCATCAACCCCTTTCCCAGGCCCACCCCACCCCTAGTGGGGACCCTCACCCCAATGGGGGCGTGATCAGCCTGCAAATGGCCATCAGCCCCTCACCCAGGCCGGCACCGCCCTCAGTGGGGACCCCCACCCCAATGGGGGTGGTGCCGGCCTGCAAACTGCCCCAGGCCCATCGCCCAGGCCGGCCCCGTCCCCCAAGGGGCCCCAACCCTGATCTGGGATGCCTTTCAGGGCAGACCAGCCAGCCCCCACCCATGCACCAGGCCTCTATCTATACTAATAAAAGTGTAATATGCTAATTAAGCCAGGAGACCTTCAGAAAGACTTTCCAGACATCCTTCCGGACAAAGCCATGGTGGCGGGGCCGAGGCAGAGGCAGTTAGAGGCAATCAGGCCAGAAGGGAAGGGCAGTTGGGGGTGAGCAAGCCAGCAGGGTGGGGGCAGTTGGGGGCAAGCAGGCCAGCAGGGGTCAGTTGGGAGCAATTAGGCTGGCACGGGGGGCAATTGAGGGTGAGCAGGCTGGTGGGGGGGGCAGTTGGGGGCAATCAGGCCAGTGGGGGGACAGTTGGGGGCAAGCAGGACAATGGGGGGGGGCAGTTGGGGGCAATCAGGCCGGCAGGCAGAGTGGTTAGGGGCAATCAGGCAGGCAGGCAGGTGAGCAGTTAGGAACCAGTGGTCTTGGATTGTGAGAGTAATGTCCGACTGTTGGTTTAGTCCCGATCCAGCTGCAGGATCGGGCCTAAACCGGCAGTTGGACATCCCCTGAGGGGTCCCAGATTGGAGAGGGTGCAAGCTGGGCTGAGGAGCACCCCCCCCATGAATTTCATGCACCAGGCCACTAGTGTAATATATATATATATATATATATGTATATATATATATATATATATATGCACACATATATACACATACATACATACATACACACACACACACATACTGACAACGGGTTCTCTCAATCTTCAATACTTAGGAGTAAATTTAACTTAGGAGGTGCATACTGAAAGCTATAAGACATTGATGAAATAAATTGAAGAAGCCATAAATAAGTGGAAAGATAACCTATGTTTATGAATTGGAAGTATTAATATTCTTAGAGAGTCCATAGCAATCTACAGATTCAATGCAATCCCTATCAAAATACCAGTGGCATTTTTCACAGAAGTATATATATAAAAAAAATTACTAAAGTTTGTATGGAATCACAAAAGACCTTGACTAGTCAAAGAAATCTTGAAAAAGAAAAACAAATCTGGAGGCCTCAAACTTTCTAATTTTAAATTATATTACAAAGCTATAGTAACTAAGAGTATGGCATTGGTGCCTGGCTAGGTGGTTTAGTTGGAACCTCATCCCATACACCAAAAGGTTGTGAGTTCGATTCTCAGTCAGGGCACATGCTGGAGGCAATTGATTGATGTTTCCCTCACATCGATTTTTCTCTCTCCCTTTCTAAAAATCAATGAAAACATATACTCAGGTGAGGATTTAAAAGAGAGAGAGAGAGAGAGAGAGAGAGAGAGAGAGAGAGAGAGAGAATGGCACTGGCTTAAAAAAAGAGATCAATGGAACAGAATGTAGAACCCACAAATAAACCCACATATAGATGGTCAACTAATCTCTGGCAGGGGTACCTAGAACACATAAGGAGAAAGAATAGTCTCTTCAATAAATGGCATTGGGGAAACTAGCTAGCCACATGCAAAAGAATGAAATTGAACCCTTATCTTTCTCCATAGACAAAAATTAGCTGGAAATGGATTAAATACTTTAACATAAGACCTGAAAACTTAAAACTCCTAGAACAAAGAGAAAACGCTTCTTAACATTGGTGTTGGCAATGATTTTCTTTTATGTCACCAAAAGCCCAGGCAACAACACTACAACAAACTGAAAAGCTGTTTCACAGCAACGGAAGCAATTACCAACTGTTTAACAATAAATGAAAAGGCAACCTACAAAATGGGAGAAAATATTTGCATATGCCTGATAAAGAGTTAATATCTAAAATATGTAAGGAACAAAATTAAGACATTGTGTGTTGCACTTGCCTGTGTCCACCATTCATACTATTTGCACACCGAGAGACTTGAAAGCTGCCATAGTTCTTGGTTCTAGCAGCAAAGTGGTCTCTGTTAGTTGGTATCCAGTAATGGATAACTGGAAAGTCTACCATTTGAGTGAATTGATGGGTGTACAAAGCATGGTATATATATGATATCATTCTTGCTTTTAATATGTGTTAACATTATTTTAGGTTTTATGTGTTATTTGGTATGTTTTGTTAGGTTATTTTGGGGGTCTGGGAACACTCAAAAAATTTTCCATATAAATTAATGGTAATCACTTCACTTAATGCCATTTCAGTTTTAAAAGGTTTCATAGGAATGCTCTACATTCAGATAGTGGGGGAAACCTTGTGTTTGTTTTTTCCACCCCTTGTAATAGAGATGGGCAAAAGATGTTGAGATTAGGGACTTGGTCAAACAACCAAGTCTCTACAAGTACCAATCACAGTGGGGACTGTACAAAGCAGAGAGAAGAAATTGATTGCCTGATCCCTCACAATAGCTAGTGATATATGTAACAAGGCAAGGTCTTCTCTTAAAGCACTGTTTCTTATCCTGGAGCAGAAAATGGGGGTCGTCTTTGGAAACAACAGGGGACATTTCTTTTGCTCTTGGAGCAGATATTCTAAAGAGAGTTGTATTAGTCACAGTAGTAGCTGAGTCTGGAAATATTTTCAAATTTATTCTGGTAGTACAGGCAGCCTTAGAGAAAAAATATTTGTGTCTGTGTGTGTGTTCCAGCCTCAAAAGACCTGAGCCTAGTCTATTAGTACATGAAGACTTGAGTCTGAGCCAAAGTCACAGAAAGGTGGGTAAGTGCAGCTGAGCTACTTCAGTTGGAAGGTACTCACTGGCTCATAGCTAGGTAGGCTTGCACTGGGCAGGCGGCCAGGTTTTCAGTGGACAACCACATCCAATTTATTATGGCCCAATCAGTACTGAACAAGAAGTGTGGCAACAGAAGATTTTAATAGTTGCAACAAATACTGTGTTGGGGCTGTGGAACTTCCTTTGTTTCAACAGGCAAGTCTTGTACCAGTAATATTAGTAACAGCTGAGAAGAATACAGCTCCTTGGTTAACTAACCAGAGGATGGTTACCAGACCTGTAAATTTAAATAAGCATCCCTAGCCCAACCAGCTTGGCTCAGTGGTTGAGCTTCAACCTATGAACCAGAGGTCATGGTTCGATTCCCGATCAGGGCATATGCCTGGTTTGTGGGCTTAATCCCCAGTGTGGGGCTTGCAGGAGGCAGCCAATCAATGATTCTCATCATTGATATTTCTATCTTTCCCTCTCCCTTCCTCTCTGAAATCAATAAAAATATATTTAAATAACCATCCCTAGAGGTTTTGGAGTTTAAGCAAAATGAGCATCCCTAGGAGAAAAGAATGAAATAGAGGCATTTAATTTGATAATAAGAGGAATATGACATTATTTTGTGTCTTAGACTGATGATAAGAAATATATATATATATATATATATATATATATATATATATATATATATAACAAAACAAGCATGTATGTACTCAAAAGTATATACTGACCTATATCAACAACTGCATACCAAAAAAACTCTAAATAAAGAGCAAATACTGAATAGAGGGTATATTTAATGCTATCAGCCCAGGGAAGATTTCTAAAGTTAACATACTAACTGGATTTTGAAGAGGAATAAGACTATTAATCTCTACAAATGAAAGAAAATGGTGATATAAAGTTAAATTCTAGGCTACCAAGCCAAAAAAATAAATCCAGTTCAGTTTCCTTTTTTTTTAATTGCAGAACAAATGATCACCTGCAAAAGTTAATCTTCTCACAGTTATGAGGATGTTCTTTTGGCAGTATTATCCTTATGGCAGACCAGAAAGGATGGAAGGTAAGGAAAGTCAAACGAGGATAGCACACCAGTAGAGCAGTTGAAGTAGGATATCTTTTTTTTTAATTTAATAAATCTTTATTGTTCAGGTTATTACAATTGTTCCTCTTTTTCTCCCCATAGCTCCCCTCCACCCCATTCCCACCCCACCCTCTGCCCTTACCTCCCCCTCACTGTCCTCATCCATAGGTATACGACCTTTGTCCAGTCTCTTCCCGCACCCCCTACACCCCTTTCCCCCTGAGAATTGTCAGTCCACTCTCTTTCTATGCCCCTGATTCTATTATATTCACCAGTTTATTCTGTTCATCAGATTTTTAATTCACTTGATTTGTAGATTCACTTGTTGATAGATATGTATTTGTTGTTCATAACTTTTATCTTTACCTTTTTCTTCTTCTTCCTCTTCTTAAAGAGTGTCTTTCAGCATTTCATATAATACTGGTTTGGTGGTGATGAACTCCTTTAGCTTTTTCTTATCTGTGAAGCTCTTTACCTGACCTTCAATTCTGAATGATAACTTTGCTGGGTAGAGTAATCTTGGTTGTAGGTTCTTGCTATTCATCACTTTGAATATTTCTTGCCACTCCCGTCTGGCCTGCATAGTTTCTGTTGAGAAATCAGCTGACAGTCGTATGGGTGCTCCCTTGTAGGTAATTAACTGTTTTTCTCTTGCTGCTTTTAATATTCTCTCTTTGTCTTTTGCCCTTGGCATTTTAATTATGATGTGTCTTGGTGTGGTCCTCTTTGGATTCCTTTTGTTTGGGGTTCTGTGCGCTTCCTGGACTTGTAAGTCTATTTCTTTCACCAGGTGGGGGAAGTTTTCAGTCATTATTTCTTCAAATAGGTTTTCAGTATCTTGCTCTCTCTCTTCTTCTGGCATCCCCATAATTCTGATGTTGGTACGCTTGAAGTTGTCCCAGAGGCTCCTTACATTATCTTCAAATTTTTCAATTCTTTTTTCTTTTTGCTTTTCCGGTTGAGTGTTTTTTGCTTCTTTGTATTTCAAATCTTTGACTTGATTCTTGCATTCCTCTAGTCTGCTGTTAGGTCTCTGTATAATATTTTTTATTTCAGTCAGTGTATGTTTAATTTCTAGTTGGTCCTTTTTCATATCTTCGAGGGTCTCGCTAAATTTATTGGCCTTTTCTAAGAAATTCTTGAAAAACTTTATAACCGTGGTTTTGAACTCTATATCCAGTCATTTGCTTTCCTCCATTTCTTTCCTTTGTTATCTGTTTCTTTGTCTCCGCATTTTTCTGCTTCCCTGAGTTGACATAGTGGCTTTGTGTGGTAGGTGTCCTCTAGGGCCCAGTGGCTCATCCTCCCCAGTTACCTGAGGTGGACATTTTTGGTGCACCCCTTTGTGGACTGTGTGTACAGCCTTGTTGTAGTTAAGCCTTGATTGTTGTTGGTATCACTGGGAGGAATTGACCTCCATGCCATTTGGCTGTGAGGATCAGCTGTGTCTATGCTGGGAGAACTTCTGTGATGGAGACAGCCTTATGAGACAAGACTTGCAAAATTGCAAAAGCCTCTGTGCTCTACTTGGATGGGGCAGAGTCTCAGGGCTGAGCAGACAGCCTTGGCTTCCTGTCAGCCCTGCCCTATGAGGCCCCTGGGTCTCACTGTCCCTTGGTAATTGCTGCAAGCACCTCTGAGAGAAAGCCACCCTCAAGTTTTGCCCGCTGCCGGACAGTCCAGTTTCTCCCCCAATGAATCTGGATTCCCAGATTCTCTCCCGGGACTGGGTTCAGCACAGTTGGGAGCTTCCATCTTCCTCACGCTAGAGAAAGCCAGCGGCACACTCAGCAGTCAGTCCTCTCTGTGCGCACTCGCGCGCGCACCTCTGGATCTCTGCCTTTCATGGCTCCCTTGAGTTTACGTGTGCTCCTCTCTTTTCCCGACAGTCCAGGCTCCCTCCGTATGAGTCTGGGACCCCAGGGTCTCGCCCAGAACTGGGGTTCAGTGCAGTCGGGAGCTTCCGTCTCTCTCCCACTAGAGAAAGCTAGCCAGACACTCAGCCGCCCGTCCTCTCTGCACGCTTGTCTCTGTACCTCAGCCTTTTGCAGCTCCTCTGAGTCTTCGTGTGCCCCTCTCTTTCCTTCTAGTTGTAGAATTTCCACTCAGCCAGCTTTCCTGTGGTTCTGGATGATGTCCGTTCTGTCTTTTAGCTGTAGTTTTGAAATTGTTGTGCGAGGCAGCAGTTTAGGTGTTCACCTATGCCACCATCTTGGTTTCTCCCAAGAAGTAGGATATCTTTTATGGAAGTAAAGTTGTGGATAATAAAATTGTGGTTCTAGAGATGAAGTACCATGAATGATGGATTTAGGAATAGGTAGCCACTGTGGATACTTGAGATGAAGAATAAATAATATTGTACAAATGCTAAGAATAAATAGTATTATACAAATGCTTTCAATGTTTGATTGATGTGGAAAAAATCAGATGATGAGAATTCCTAATAAGCCATTGCAATAATCTACACATGGCTTAGTTAAGGCCAGAGAGCTGGGAAGTAGAGAAATTTGGAACTGGGAGCAGGGTTGTGGTGCGACTATGATTTTAATGGAAATGTGAATCTCAAAGTATTACAAAGAAATGATTAACAGAATTTATAATTGTAGATCTAAATAGAAGTAGGAAAAAAGAAAATGATACCAAGGTTTGATCCTAGAAACACTGAAGATGTTGATAATTGTGGGAAATGTTGTAGCAATAGCTCTTGGGGAAGATGGACTTGTTTTTTATTATGTTTCAGAAGTTGTGGTGGCATTTAAATTAAAATGTTTTATGGACAGTGGTGGATAGGGAACAGGAAAGGAGGTAAGGGGTGTATTTATAGATGGGTTTCTGGTAACCCAAACTTGATAGCATCTGAAGTCATAAGACTAACCTAGAACCTTCAGAAGGGGAGTGTCAAAGGAGCAAAAAATTGGGAATATAGCCTTGGGAAATTCCCAAAATTATATGAAATGAACTAGTGAGAGAGAGAGTTGGAAGAAATTGTTTAATCTCCAAGTTCTCATTTAACCCACAATGCCATAAATTCACCTAAAAATATCTATCAAAGTGGAACTCCAGTCTGTTCTACGAACCTGAAGACACATAGTTTTGCTTAAGGTAAGGAGAGAATGAGGAGAAATAACTTCAATGGCTTACATAGTATGACATTGCAGAATCATACAGGGCTTGCTAAGACAGTATCTTTACTACCACAACTAAATGCAATGACTGTTACTGTCCCCTTTGTACTGATGAGGAACAGAAGGAAGGGCTAATTGTCTAAATTTCTTTTAAAAAACTAAAAAAAGAGTGGGGGAATACCAAATTTGGATAAAGAAGGGCTAGTCTTTATGAGTACATAGTGCTACTCTCTTAAATTTTTCAGTGTAATTAGGGAAAAATTATTTCCATATAGGCCTTCTTTTAAAGGTGGGAACTTCTGCTCTCTTGAAAATTCTTGTTGATCGTGGAAAATTTTCTTTAGTTTGTCATGGAACAGTCTCTCATAATATAGAACAGTAATAAGCAAACCAAAACATCTATTCTCTTCAAAATCTGCCAAGTTTATTATAAAAAATGGATGGGTTGAATAGTGAGTAAACTATCTTAATATTTTATTCAAAATACATGTACTGTTTAGCTAGAGATATTTTATTTTGACATGACTTTATACTACCGTGTCTGTTATTCTTAAAGAACTTGTTTTTCTGTAAACTACTGATTTAAACTATAGATGTGGATTATTTATAGAAAATGCCAGACAGAAAGTAAATTTATAAATATAACATAGAAAATATACCTATCCTCATTTTATTGAAGATTCTAAGAAGCATGTAGTAACTTTATATTCTTCCTCCTAAACCCTCTTTTTGTTGTCACTTGAGGATATTTTTTCATTGATTTTTAGAGAGAGTAGAAGGGAGGAGGAGAGACAGAGAGACAGGAACATCTATGTAAGAGAGACACATTGATTGGTTACCTCCCGCACGCACCCTTACTGGGCCCAAGGGTCAAGCCTGCAAGCTAGGTACATGCACTTGACCAGAATCGAACTAGGGACCCTTCAGTCCACAGGCTAACCCTCTATCCACTGAGCCAAACCAACTAGGGTTTCCTCAAACCCTCTTTAACATTATTTTCAAGTCATTGTACTTATTTTTCCCACTCCACAGCACATCTCTCTTTCTCTGTCTCTTTTAGTCTCTCATTCAGTTAAACCTTCCCAGTGTGGATCTATTTTCTTACCAGATCTAGTCAATCAACAAGGAATAGCTAATCAGTTTCCCCAATATGTGACCACAAACAGCCTTCAATGTGGGAAGATGGGATGTGAGCTGAAAGAGGCTTATTTTCTAAATTAAATACAACTTTTTGCACCTATACCAATTAAAATCTTTTCCTTTTAATATGCACTGGTGTATTTATATATGTGCATATCTATCCATTTCTTTTGTAGGATATTTAATCTAAACTTCAAAATGTATTTTTGGGACCCTAGGTATTCATACCATTCACTACTAACTTGCCCCAAAATTAGTTACAATCTTTGTAAATTCTTAAAATCTTTTTTTCTGTATGTCCTGTATGTTTTCCATTAGTTAAGCAACTCTTGAAAACTTCTCCTAAATATTGCAAGTACAAGAGAGTCCTATTTAGCCTTTATCCATATTCGCCAGTTGTTTCATATTCTATACTCAAAAGCCTGTAGGTCCATGGATGTTAAAGTGTGCATCAAGGTACACCTGGGCATTAAAGTCAACTCACAGGGGCACGGAAGGATATTTTAAAATTTTGAGAGAAACACAGTGACATCTGTTGGGCATGACCTGAACTACTACTATTAAGATGGGACTTTCTTTTTAGCCTAGGAGACTTGGGAAAACTACTGTTAACACTAAGGGCCCTATGAACTGAGAAAGTTTGGGAATCTTCTTCTCTGGGCATTAAAATTATCAAATTAACATTACAATTAATTTTTGTACACAATTGATCAAAACAACTTAAATATAATACCCAAATTTTGATAAGTGATTATTAAACAAAACATTTTTATCAAAAACACATTGACTAATGAGCTGTATGCGACTTTTTTCCCCTCGGTTCATACATCTGTATATGAATTCTACTGACTTGACTGAACCAATATTTATTTATTTATTTGTTAATGTAAGCCTTAAAAAAAACTGATTACATAAGTAAATAGATGGAAATAGGAAGATATTTATTATAGCACTGTCATTTTTCTTTGAACTCTTTTTGAGTTATATACCAAAAATATAAGCAAGGAATTGGCGAACTATCATACTTGTAGAAAGATTTATTGTGTGGACCTGTAATGACCAGTAGCCATTAGCCACATGCGATTATTTAAATTTAAATTAATTAAAATTAAACTAAATTTAAAATTTAGTTTCTCAGTTATACTAACCATATTTTAAGTACTCAAAAGCTATGTGTAGCTAGCAATTACTATATTTGACAGTGCAGATATAGAATATTTCTGTCATTGTAGAAAATACTATTGAATAATGCCGGTCTAGACATTGAAGTCATCCTCTTTCTCAACACTTAACACTGATATTTTAAGTTATTTCTGTTTTTGGTACCCAGAGGTTTTTCTACTCAGGTAAATACAGTATAGTTTTTTTATTTTAATGTAATGTTATCATACTGATTATTTTTTAGTGACTTGACTGTTTTAGTCAACTTTGTTTTTGAGATTGTCATTGATTTATGTAGGTTTTTAAATTCATTTTGCTGTTGAATAATATTCCACTGTAGAATATACTTTATTGATTTTCACACACGTGGATAGCTTTTTTTCCAGTTTGTCATTAAAACCAGTGCTGCTCTGCCTGCCCGGGTGGCTCGGTTGGTTGGAGCTTCATCCTATACACTAAAAGGTGGGTTTGATTCCTGGTCAGGGCACATACCTAGGTTGTCGGTTCAGTCCCCATTCAGGGCACATGCCAGAGGCAACCGATCAATGTTTTTCTCTCACACATAGATAATTCTTATTCATTCTCTCTCTCTCTCTCTCTCTCTCTCTCTCTCTCTCTCTCTCTCTCTCTCTCTTCCTCTCTCTCTCTTCTCTCTTCTCTCTCTCTCTCTCTCCTCTCTCTTCTCTCTCTCCCCCCCTCCCCTCTCTCTCTCAAAACAAAACAAAACAGTGCTGCTCTGAAATTCTTGTTTGTGTCTCCCAAGGCCTATGTGCAAATTTCTCTACGATATATATCCAGGAGCAGCATTCCTGAACCATAAGGTATTTCCATCTTCATCTTTACTGGATAATGCCAAATTGTTTTCCAAAGTGGGTATACTGTTCCACACTCCCATCAGCAGTTTTTACTTCTTCATGTTTTATTTCAAATTGGGCTTGGCTATGACTGACCAAAAACAAACAAACAAACAAACAAAAAAACAAAAACAAAGGAAGGAGCATGAATAACAGTGGCTTAAACAAAAACTGAAAGTTTATTTCTCTTCATGTAGATAAGGTATGGAGGTAAGCAATGCAGTACAATGTGGTGTTTCCGGGATCATTGGGGTTCAAGTCTCCTTTCTACAACATGTTCTACAACATGTGGTTTTCACTTCATGGTATAAGGAAGCTGCTTCATCTCTAGCCATCATGTTTGCATTCAACCCCTGAGAAAAAGGAAGAGGCAAAGAAGTTCATGCTTCCTTTACCTGATATTTATAAGAGCATTTTCTAGAATTAGAGCAATTTGTATCTATTTTATAGCCTATTAGCCAGATCTTAATCACATAGCTACAAGAGTTACTGGAAAATGAGATCTTTATTCCAAGTGGCTATATGTCTAGCTAAAAATCGGTGGTCTTTTGACAAAATAAGATAAAGAATATTGGGGGATGACAAGTGCTTTCTTCCACTTTCCATACACTTTCCTACACTTCTCTAATTTCTGGTAGGATGAGCATCTTTTTAAGTTTATAGACCATTTGAATTTTTAATTCTATGAAGTACCAGCTTATTTCTTGTGTTCATTTTTTCAATTCTGTTTTATTTTCCTTATTAAGTTTTAGGGATTTATTAAATATCTTGAGAATTCCATCTATATTTCTGTGGCTTTATATTTTAGGCATTGTTGTTTGGTGTCTTAGACCTGTCTTATTTTTTAATCATAGAAGTTGGACATTTTTTTAACCTTTAATATAATTTCAAACTAACATAAAATTTGGAGAAATTATACAAAGAATTTCCATATATGCTCTACCCAGATTCTTCAGTTGTTTACATTTTGCCCTATTTGGTTTATCATTCTCTCTCTTTACCTCCCAGTTTTCCACCTTCTACCCCCGTTAAAGACTAATTGGAAAATTGGCAACATATTCCCCTTGACCACTAAGTACTTCAATGTGCATTTCCTAAGAACAAGGCATTCTCCTACATAAGCAAAGTACAATTATCCATATCTAAACATTTACCACTATACAGTGTTATTATGCTATAGCCCATATTCATATTTGTAAGTTTTTCCAATCATGTCCTCATAATCATCCCCCCAACTACCCAGGCCAGGATCCAATCCATATTACAAATGGCATTTAGTTACCATGTCTCTCTGCATATTTAATCTAGAACAGCTCTTCAGACTTTTTTTTGTCTGCTTGACCTTGAAATTTTTGAAGGCCAGTTAAATTTATAGAAAGCTCCTCAATTTGGGCTTGTGTAAAGATTGCTCGTGACTAGATTCAGAGTAGGTATTTGGGGCAGAAATAGCACAGAATTGATGATGAGTCCACCTCAATAAATCATATCTGGAGGCCTATGATATTGGTTTGCTCTAGTATTGGGGATGATGAGTTAAATCACTTAGCTAAGGTGGTATCTGCCAGGTCTCTTCACCATATGTTACTGCTTTTCTCTTTGTGATTAATAAATAATGTACAGATAGATACTTTGAGACTATAAAAATACTCATTCTTCACCAAACTTTCACCAACTAGTTTAAGCAAACATAAATGATTATCTAACTCCACCATTTTTTTTATTGGTTGCCATTTTCATGTAAGGAAGCCATTTCCCTTCTCCCTTATGTTTGTTTATTTGTTTATATCAATACTAGAGGCCCGGTACATGAAAATTCATGCACTGGAGGGGGGTGTCCCTCAGCCTGGCCTGCTTCCTCTCACAGTCTGGAAGCCCTCAGGGGTGGGAGGTGACCTGGCAATCATGGGAAGGCAATGCCCCATCACACCTCTGCTGCTGCCACTGCCAGCAGCGCAAGCCTCGGCCAGCCCTGGTTACCTGAGCCTTGGGCAGCCCTAGGTGGCTGGGCAGCTGACATCCAAGGCTTGCCTATGCCTCAGGCATCTGCTGGGCAGCTGCCATCCGAGGCTTGCCTGTGCCTTGGGCTGGCCCTGGGTAGCTGAGGGGCTGAGGGGACTGGGGGACTCCGGAGGCAGGTGCGCCGAGCGGCCGGACCTGCCTGGAGGCGGGCCTAGCGGTGCCGCACGCCTGCCGCCCCAGCAGGGCTGAGGGGACTGAGTGCCGCCATCTTGTGGCTGTGGGTGCCGCCATCTTTGAGGGCATGATGATCAATTAGCATATTCTCTCTTTATTAGATAGGATTGTTATTAGAAAGGATTGCATGTTTTTCCTCCTGTCTTGAATTCATATGTTGAAACCCTGATTCCAAACAGGATGGTATTTGGAGGTGGTGCTTTGGGAAGGATCCCCATGATGTTAGTGAGCATCTTTTTAAGAAAATAGAGCTAGACTCTCTGCTTGTGGATATGTACAAACCAGGAAGTTGGCTATCACTATACACCAGAGCTACCAGCACCTTGATCTTGGACTTTTCAGCCTTCAGAATTGTTAGAAAAATATTTGTTGTTTCTATCCAGACTATGATAATTTGTTACAGCATCATAAATTGGATAGGACAAGAATGGACTAATGTATATACTAGTATTTTAGTCTATAGGCCATTATTTATTTTGACATACAGCTTATCCCAGATTTGTCAAGTAGAGGCCCTTTAAACATGCCTGTGTTTTTTTGATGTGTCCCCACTATTCTTTGAGCATTTCTTCACTTGCTGGAGCAAAAATGTTCAGGATCATCTTGTAGTTACCCACTCCAGTCTAAAATTAGCCTTTTTTCCATGGAGCCTAATTGCTTTCAGTGGACAGTAGAATTTTGAACACACAAGTACACTGTGTTCATTGATACTGGCGTGTCATTGTACCAAGACTCTCTCAACTGGTAGAGATAGGAAATATGTTTTAATATTTCTAAAGTTTATATTTTACATACACACATATATACACCTATATCTGTTTATTTTTCTATCAAAACTGTGCTTATCTTTATCAAATTCCAGTTCAACATTATAAGTTACATTCTAGTCTTCTCTCTTTTCATATTTGTAACTCCCTTCTTTAACAGTGAAAAAGTTGGCTTTTGTTATCTTCAATATGTATACTCATTTACTCTAGCCTAGAATTCACTGAACTTAGTTTCAAATTGCTAACTCATATCATTGCAAAAAGCAAGCCCACTAACTTGAATTTAATATTTTATATTTCTTTTTTAGCTAATATTTATATACAGTGAAATGTACATCTTCAGTACTATACAATTTGATGATTTTTTCAGTTGATAATTTTAACTATTATATTTATGTCCATAAATATATAGAGACAGAAATATATATTCCCAAAAGTTATTATTATCTGTAGAAAGGTTTGCCCAATATCATTTACTCCACTATTGCCTAAAGACCTAATTTTATAATTTCATATAGCAGTGTTGGTTTAGATATATGCATATCTAATGTATCCCCTTTTTTTTTTTTAATATATTTTATTGATTTTTTACAGAGAGGAAGGAAGAGGGATAGAGAGTTAGAAACATCGATGAGAGAGAAACATCGATCAGCTGCCTCTTGCACACCTCCCACTGGGGATGTGCCCGCAACCAAGTTACGTGCCCTTGACCGGAATCGAACCTGGGACCCTTCAGTCCGCAGGCTGACGCTCTATCCACTGAGCCAAACCGGTTTTGGCTAATGTATCCCTTTTTTTGATTGCTTGTTTTTGCTTGCCGTTTCTTATTGCCCCACATACCTTGTTTCATTTACCTTTCTCCTGAGGTATAGCCCTGAAGAATTCTTCAGTGAGGGTCAGTTACTCATATACTCTCAATTTTTGTCTGAATTGTCTTTATTTTAGTCATATCCTAAAAAATAATTTCCTCGGAATGCAATTTTAGGTTGCAAATTATTTTCTCTTGGTAATTTAAATATGTTCTATTCCTGGCTTCTGGTTTCCTTTGCTGCAGTTGAGAACTCAGAAATCAGTGTTGTTTCTTTCATTCACCTTGCTCTTAAGAACTCATCATGTTTGGTGTTTTACAGTTTCACTCTGGTGAGGTAAAACATATGTGTGAATTTCATTATATTTATCCTGCTCAGGATAATTATACTTTCTGATTCTAAAGATTTATGTATTCCTTGAAATTTCTTAGTAATTATCTCCTTGAATATTTAGGTTTTATCACACCTAAAGCTATGAATAGATGATTATCCACATATAATTTCTTTCTCATATTTCCCATCTCTGTATCTTTCTGTGCTTTATTCTGGCTAATTTCTTTAGTTTTATCTTCTAGTTCACATATTCTCTCTTCAATCTATGTCAAATCTGATGTTCTATATGTCCATTGAATTTTATATATTAATTATTTATTTTTCCATAAACCATCTAGTTGAATCTTTTGTAAAAATCTGTTTGGTCATAGTTTGTATTCCCTTATATCTATCTGGCCTATTGTTTCCATTGCCTCCTTTATTTGTTTACACATATTAAATATATTTTTAATATTCAGAAGTATGTAATTCTAATATTTGAAATATAACATTTCTACATCAGATTTTTCTCTGTTATTTCTGTTGATTACTGCTGTAGTATCTTGTTTTCTCATGGATTTTGTGATTTTTCTCTTTATTTTTCATTTTAAGATCATGTAGACTAGGAGTTTTTCTAAGCAAATTCTGTGAGGCCCAAGTTGAGTAAGTATTTTCCTAGAATGGATTTGAATTTTCTCTTGCTAGGTGCCTGGAAAGAACTATCAACCAAGGATTACTTTAATTTCTCAGCATGGATATTTTTCAGCCCATATAGATAGTGTAATTTCATTCCCAATACCTACATGACAGCTAACCTATGGTAATGAATTGGGTGCTCATGTATCCTGGTTTGCCCAAGACAGTCCCAGTTAAAATGCCCTTTGTCTTGGTGTAATTGTTAATAATTAGCTTTTTCCACTCTCAAAAGATTTCCTGTTTGGATTATAAATTGTATGTTTCCCTATTAAGAATACTAAGATGACAGACTTTTTGTTTCTTCTAACCATAGCCAAGGCTGAAAAGAGGATTAATTTTTTCTCCTATTGCTGGGCAGAATTTCTAGTTCATTCTTTCACCAAAGGTGTATCTCCCAGAATCCTGATTTTAAGGTGGGGTGTCCATTCCAACTTCTCAAATAAGAAGCTCTGGGTTTCTAGGGATTGGCAGATGCCCTCAGGGCAGCTGCTGGCTTTAGCATGTTTACCTCTCTGGATTCATGCTTCTGCTTAGTTCCTGGCCTCTAAGGATTTTCTTTGCTTTATTGTGAGAGCAGCTATATATTTAAAAGGATGTTGTAAATCTTTTATTCAGAATATTTAGTTGTTTGGTTGAAGGAAGTTTTTTTCCCCCTAGGAAAAAGTCCCTGGGCTCCTCGTAAGTACTGACTTAACTGGATGTGGTAATGGAAGAGCTGATTTCTCTAGTGTTGAGGTAGTCCAGAAACTTCATAGAGCAGGTTTCCTTCTTGGGAACTGGCATATGTCCCACTTTGTTAAAAATAGGAGTACAATTTACTTGAAGGGGGAAAAATGTGCCAAAAAAATGATCTTTTAATGTTTTATATTCCCCAGATTTGTATTGAGAGCATAAAGCAAGGTCACTTTTGTTTTTCTAACAAAGAAAATAGGCACATGCTAGTTGGAAGATGAAAGATCTACTACACCTGTATATGCATTTTATAGATGAAGAAAATGAGGCACCAAGTGGCTAAATAATTTACCCATGGCCCACTATTAGTAAGTGATGGAGCTGATATTAGAAGCCACAGCCAGCCTGTCTATAATACTCATGCACATAACCATTACTTCATATGCTCCTTGGCACAATTATATGCATTCTCTGATCTCAACATCATAAAATCTATGCTCAAAGACGAAGGTGTATGCTACACTAATACCTATTTTAGCCTTCCTAGTATTTTGGGTGTTGATAAATATCCAGAAGCCACCCAGTAAAGTACATAAAGGATACAGAAAGATGGGGCGGAGGCGGAGCGGGGGTAGAATATCACTTGTTATAGTTTATAAGTACTATGGGGAAACTCTGACCTTTTGATCCTAAATTATAATTGCCTTCCATTTCTCCACCCCTTTTGTCATTCTGCTCTATCTTCCTGGAAGTTTGTTATTGACCTGAAAATTTTTTGCTTATTCTTTTAGTATAACTCAAATATTATCTCCTTTTTATTTAATCCTCACCTGGGGATACTTTTTCCATTTATCTTTATAGAGAGAGTGGAGGGGAGGAAGGAGAGGGGGAGAGAGAGAAAGAAATGAATGTGAGAGAGATATTGATTGGTTGCCCCAACACAACATACCCTTGACCAGGAATTGAACCCACAACCCTTTGGTCCACAGGCCAATGCTCTAACCACTGAGAAAACCAGCCAGGGCAATTATTATCTCCATTTTTTTAAAAAAAATCTCTATGAATCCCATCCTCCCCATTGGATTTCTCAGAATTAATAACTCACTCATCTGTGTTCTCAAAGCCTTTTTACATATTTCTATGATAACACCTATCAATTGTATTATGTTCAACCATGTTAAATTATTTTAATAATCAAAGATCATTAAATATAAGCAACATTATATGGTTCAATCTAAATTTATTATATATATGTATGCCCCTCTAGATTTAGGGTTAGAGACCATGTGTCATTTAATTTTGTTTCTTTTAGTGCCTAGGCATATACTAAAAATATGATTGTTAAGTTGAGTGAATGCCCATACCCCAGAGTAAATATTTAAAAATATTAATCCCCAACATATGCATGGACATCAGAACTGATGCTGGTGTTAACTACTAAAACTATACTCATTCTATCAGCTGCATATCAGCCCAGCCTGTGCCATTGATACATGCAGAATAAGACTTTTGAGGTTGTAGTTAACCCCCAAAGGAGGTTCTAACCAATTACAGTCAATGATTAAACCTTATCTTTAACAGTGCCACCAAATATCACTTCCACCACTAGTAACAAGGAACTAAGAACTTTCTGTAGAAACCAGTTCTATCTTTGAAAATTCTTTCTTCCCTTAGACACTATAGTCTGTCTTCCTTTAACTTCCATCCACAGAATCTAATTATATGCTTCAGGGCTTTGGCACAAGTCTTATTTCTCTCCGAGATGATAGCTTTCTAGATATTTGAATATGGTCATCATACCTGCTCCCAAGTCATTTCTTCCATGACACATTATCCTTGGCTTCTTTTTCTTTTCTTTTTTTTTTTTTGAGCTAATAATTTATTTTTTTAATCTTTATTTTTGAGATTATTACAGATGTCTCTCTTCTCCCACCCCAAAACCCCCTCCACCCAGTTCCTGTCCCACCCCAGGCCTTTGCCACACTATTGTCTATGTCCATAGGTAATGCATATATGCACATAAGATCTTTGTTTAATCTCTTCCCGCCCCCCCCATCCCTCTTTCCACTGAGAATCGTCATTCTATTCCATTTCCATGCTTCTGATTCTATTTTATTTACCAGTTTATTCTGTTCATTAGATTTCTTATTCATTTATTATTATTTTTAGATTTGATTGTTGATAGGCATGTATTTGTTGCCATTTTGTTGTTCATATTTTTTATCTTTTTCTTCTTCTTCCTCTTCTTAATGATTACCTTTCAACATTTCATATAATACTGGTTTGGTGGTGATGAACTCCTTTAGCTTTTTCTTGTCTGTGAAGCTCTTTATCTGACCTTCAATTCTAAATGAAAGCTTTGCTGGGTAGAGTAATCTTGGTTATAGGTCCTTGCTATTCATCATCATTTTGAATATTTCTTGCCACTCCCTTCTGGCCTGCATAGTTTCTGTTGAGAAGTCAGCTGACAGTCGTATGGCCATTCCCTTGTAGGTAACTAATTGTTTTTCTCTTGCTGCTTTTAAGATTCTCTGTCTTTAGCACGTGGCATTTTAATCATGATGTGTTGTGGTGTGGTCCTCTTTGGATTTCTCTTGTTTGGGACTCTCTGTACTTCCTAGACTTATAAATCTATTTCTTTTACCAAGTAGGGGAAGTTTTCTATCATTATTTCTTAAAATAGGTTTTCAATATCTTGCTCTCTCTCTTCTTCTGGCACCCCCATAATTCGGATGTTGGTACACTTGAAATTGTCCCAGAGGCTCCTTATACTATCCTCATATTTTTGGATTATTTTTTCTTTTTGCTCTTCTGGTTGGGTGTTTTTTGCTTCCTCATATTTCAAATCACTGATTTGATTCTCAGAATGCTCTACTCTACTGTTGACTCCCTGTATATTATTCTTTATTTCAGTCAGTGTATATTTAATTTCTAACTGGTCCTTTTCCTTTTTTTTTTTTTTTTATTTGCATTCTCACAAAGATCCTTGAAAGTCTCACTAAGTCCCTTGGAGATTTCTAGAAGGTTCTTAAGTAACCTTATAACCATGGTTTTGACCTCTATATCCAGTAGTTTGCTTTCTTCAATTTCTTTCATTTGTGACATGTTTCTTTGTCTTCACATTTTGGCTGCTTCCCTGTGTTTGTTTCTATGTATTGTGTAGAGCTGCTATGTCTCCTTGAGTTGGTAAAGTGGCCTTGTATAGTAGGTGTCCTATAAGGCCCAGTGGCTCAGCCTCCCCAGTCACCTGTGCTTGGAACCCTAAATGCACACCTAGGAGGAATTGACCTCCAGGCCATTTGGCTATGAGGACCAGCTGCAACTACAGTGGGAGAGCTGCTATGCAGGAGACACCCTTATGGAGCAGGACATGCTTCAGTGAGGCTTTGGTGCTCACTGAGTCTGCCCCTTGAGAGTTATAATCTGGTATGGTAGAGTCTGAAGCTGTCCACTGGGTGAACTGGCTCTGGGGCCTCCTGAGAAGTGCAAAATCAGCCACTGCCTGGGGCTACCCAGCAGGAGCTACAGAGAGATCTGCAGATTACTCCTCTTTGTATGGGGTTTGGAAGTACCCAGGTGAAGCCCAGCTGTGAAGCAAAGTAGGCTGGTACTGGTGCTGGGTCTTGGGCCTTTTATTGATAGGTTTGGGGCTCCCTGACCCAGCTGTAGCTTGTTTGAGTTTTTAGCCTGAGGAAGGACAGGCCATTCATATGCAAAAGCCATTCCACACAGCTTGGGTGGGGTTGCAAATTGGATGAGGCGGGGTTTTAGGGAATCACCAGGGCAGAGCAAACAGAAATTGCTGCCAGTCAGCCCTGCAACCAGGGAGGTCCCAGCATAGGAGCAATGATCTCAGCAGCACCTCCATCTGGGAGAAAGCTGCCCCCAAGTTCCTTTCCTGATACAAGACAATCCGGTTCCTCCTCCTATATGTCTGTATCCCCCAGAGCTTGCCCTGGTGCTAGTGCTCAGAGGAAGCAGGGCCTTGTAAGTTCAGTTCATGGTGCCAGCCTTTTAAGAGGAACAGATGGGACTCCAGCAGCCTCTGTGTCACTGAGCCCCAATCTGCACTGGTTTTTATAGCCTGTAGTTATAGGAACTTCTTTTCCAAGCTTTGGGAGCCTGGGCTGTAGGTCTGGTGTGGGGCTAGGACCCCTTGCTCCTCACAGGCAGCCTCCACAGAGACTATCTCCCTCCCAATTAAAAAAGCAGCACATGTGGGTGGGTGTCAGACCAGCCCATTCCACACTTCCACATCTCCTACCAGTCCCTGTGTGCTTTCTTCTTTACTTCTCTAGCTGTGGGACTTCCATTCAGTCAGCTTTCCGGTGGTTCTGGATGATGGTCATGCTGTATTTTATAATTTTGATGTGGTTGTGGGAGATGGCATGTACAGGCATTTACCTACACCGCCATCTTGGTTCCTCTCTATCCTTGGCTTCTAAACCAGTTGTTATTTTACATAGTTCATATTCCCCTAACTGTAGTATTCTTTGACGCATTTTGTCTATCTATGATGTTTGAACAACCTTGTATTCCAAGTGAAATATGACCAAAATAGAGGAGAGCAGGACTATTCCATCCTTAAACTCCATTTTGGACATGGTTTGATAGCATGTTGCACATGACAGTATGATACACCAAAGCATTTCCTGTGGTATAAAATAAGAGTATGAGCCCAGTCCTGGAAGCCATACTATAGGAAGGACAAGCTAGATAACTAAACTAGACCTGTGCTTCTTAACCCTGCTGTGCATCAGAACTGCCTGTGGTGCTTTTAAGAATGTGATGCCTGAGCCCCATGCGAGACCTCCTGAATATAACAGTCTAGATGTGGGACTTTTCAAAAGGGAATGTGAAGCACTATAAAGTGATCAAGAATATATACTCTGGAGCAAGATTGCCTGGATTCAAATAATTTTGTAAACTTACTCTCGGTACTTTCTTATCTCTAAAAGGTTATGATGACCTTAAAGGGCTGTTGTGAGGATTAAATTAGTTACTAAATGTAAAGAACCTGGAATAGTTTCTCCCATTTAGTACATGCTAAGTGAATATCGTCTATTATCATGATACTAGAGGCCCGGTGCACGAAATTCGTGCACAGAGGTTTTGTCCTGCATCCTGTCCAGCCTGCATCCTGTCCAATCTGGGACCCCTCAAGGGATGTCCAACAGCCTGTTTAGGCCCGATCCCGGTAGGATCGGGCCTAAACGGGCAGTCGGACATCCCTCTCACAATCCAGGACTGCTGGCTCCTAACTGCTTGCCTGCTTGCCTTCCTGATTGCCCCTAACCGCTTCTGCCTGCCAGCCAGATAACCCCCTAACCACTCCCCTGACAGCCTGATTGATGCCTAACTGCTCCCCTGCCAGCCTGATTGCCCCTAACTGCCCTCCCCTGAAGGCCTGGTCACCCCTAACTGCCCTCCCCTGAAGGCCTGGTCACCCCTAACTGCCCTCCCCTGGAGGCCTGGTCCCCCCAACTGCTCTCCCCTGTAGGCCTGGGTCCCCCCCCCTCAACTCCCCTTCCCTGCAGGCCCGGTTGCCCTCAACTTCCCTCCTCTGCTGGCCTGGTCACCCCTAACTGCCCTCCCCTGCAGGCTTGATTGCCCCCAACTGCCCTCCCTTGCAGACCTGGTCCCTCCCAAATGCCCTCCCCTGCTGGCCATCTTGTGGCGGCCTTCTTGTGTCCACATGGGGGCAGCCATCTTGTGTGTTGGAGTGATGGTAAATTTGCATATTACTCTTTTATTAGATAGGATTAGATAGGATAGAGGCCTGGTGCATGGGAGGAGGCCAGCTGGTTTGCCCTGAAGGGTGTCCTGGATCAGGGTGGGGGTTCCCTTGGAGTGTGGGGCGGCCTGGGCGAGGGGCCTGTGGTGGTTTGCAGGCCGGCCATGCCCCCCGGCGACCCTGGTATCTGGGGTTTATTTATCTTCTATAATTAAAACTTTTTAGCCTTGAGCAGAGCCAAGCCTCCTGCTCACTCCATGGCCACAGCCATTTTTGTTGGGATTTATTTATCTTCTATAATTGAAACTTTGTAGCAGAGGCCAAGGCAGGCCAGGGCTATGGGAGCTTGGCTTCCTCCATCACCAGGGTCAACTCAAGCCTCCTGCTCTCTCCAGCTCCGTGGCTGCCACCATTTTTATTGGGATTTATTTATCTTCTATAATTGAAACTTTGTAGCCTTGAGTGTAGGCCTGGGCTGGCCAGGGAGGCAGAGAAGCTTGGCTTCCTCCATCACCAGGAAAACCCAAGCCTCCTGCCTGCTGCAGCTCCGTGGCCACAGCCATCTTGGTTGGGTTAATTTGCATACTCGCTCCTGATTGGCTGGTGGGCGTGGCTTGTGGTTGTAGCGGAGGTATGGTCAATTTGCATATTACTCTTTTATTAGATAGGATAAGTGTATTTCAATCTGTGTGACTGGTTTTCATGCACTGGCTAAGAAATCACTAGTATAGGTCATGGTCTCACATGATAGTCACCTCTGTCAGAAGGAGCAGATTACAGCAAGAATTCCCAATTCCCTACTTTCTCATCAGTTTTTCACCAAGTAACCCCACAGAGACTTTGTTTGGTGCTTAGCTGGAATCAAGACATCACTACTGCTGAGATAATGCCTCCTCCTTCCTTTCACTACACTCACTGCATGCTCTCGAGCAGTGCTTCTCACACCTTTAGATCTTACGAGTTACTTTAGAAAACTGGAACACAGATTTGCCAACATTTCATATTACCAAGCAAGAACATTCAAAATTATAATCACATCTACTATCATTATAAGAGACATTGAAACACTAAAAAAGTAGAAAGTAATCTCAGGATAAATAATAAGGCTTCCATAATTAAGTTATGGCTGTAGTTTATTTAATTGCATACATTTGTTAATTACAGGTGGGGGAAATTTATCATTAGTAAACATTATCACTTTCCTTGCCTGAACACTCACTTGCCATTATAATTATAGCATATACATAGAGAGCCTTTAAATCTGCTAAATGTTGCCTGGATAGAAGGGGAGGAAAAGCCATTCTTGATTTACATCAAAATGTTGGCATATTTATGTTTCTGTGGCTTTTATTTACTAAGTTGGATTTGTTTTGATAGTTTATTTTAGTAGAAAATTTATTTAGCTATATTTTGGAATGAAAACAACATATATTTTCCTATACAAGTTTTTCTCATTTTTGCTAATGAAAATTATACCAATTAGATACTGGGAACGTGTCTGCCAGTAGTTAATGCTAATAGAGACACCAGAGCATTCTCTCTGCTATTAATCTGTGGATAATGGAAGGTCCATTTCTTAAGTACACACAGAAGAAAGAATAGAAGAAATACTGGCTATGACACCAAATGAATTGCTTTCCTCCCACACTACTGTGCCCTTGTAACCTAGGGCATGTAGAGCAGGCTGGCAGCCATCGCATTACAGATTTAAAAGTGCTGGAATCTCTCAGTCCTGTAGCAGCTTGCCTGATGGATTGGTGAGTAATGTACTTGAAGAGTGCATTACTGAGCTCTAGACTAATGGCCACCTCTTGCCCATGGCCTTTATGGTAGATCATTCATTGTGCTGCCTCATCAGCTTCCTGCCAGTCTATATCTGGCATGAGCATTGGCTGTTCCAATACTGATTAATCCCCTATAAATGAGTCTAACTGAAAATATCAGCATGGATTACACAAAAGTGGAAATGTTCTGGTGCTATGGGGACAACACAACTTTTCTTTGAATTTAAGAATCCTCATTTTAGGAGATGAAATTACCTCACCAATCAGCATATTGCTATGCATGGCAAGTCTTATTTTAAATTTCCAATAAAATAAATGCAATTACTGATAATTTCCAGGTTTTAAGTTCTACAAAAATAAAAACACCTGTGATATCTACAGTGTAAACTTGTTAACATATCAGTTATCTAAGGAGATATCACATCACAACATAACTGTATATTGCATTTTTATTTAGCTTTTCTCTTTCTCAGATATTTTGCTGATTCCAAAATTTTAAAAGGTGAAAGGTCTATCCTTTCCACCTATAAAGTAATGCAGACTTTCCTTTGAAAGGCTTGCAACATAATATTTACTATAAAGAGTAATAAACAGAGCTTTATTGTAGTATTTTATTCAACAGAAATGTATGGCATAACATTTTATTTAGTACAGACAATTATCTTGAATATTTAACAGAAAAAAATCTTAATTTATATATTCTCAACGTAGAGGTCTGCACAAATTATAGATTTGTTATATTGTTATTAATTATAATTAGCACATTATAGGAATCATAACACATTAACTATTTTAGGTATTTTTGGTGCTTTAATAAGCATAAGGATATCATATTTCTTCACATTTAATTTCCTGAAACTGAATATGAAATAAGACAAAAGAAACAAAAGTAAATAATAAAGGACCACATGTAATTTAGGACCAAGTATAGACTATAATTTTAGGAGGGTTTGGAGAAGAGAGAAGTCATTGATGACTGGAGGAATAAGAAGCATCATGGAAAAAATGAAGGTTAAGTGGACTTTTAAAGACTAAAATTATGGTACGCGATGGAGAGGGTGGGCATTCCAGGTCAGCATAATAGCATAAGCAAAAGCACAGAATTATTAAAGAACAATGCTTATTAGTGGACTAGAAAGAAAAAAAGCCTAATCAGAGTAGCGGATATGGGCTTGGAAGTACAGTTTACCCTTAAACAACATGGGGGTTGGAGGTGCCCACTAACCCTGTAGTCAAAAATGCACATATGGCCCCAGCCGGTTTGGCTCAGTGAATAGAGCATCGGCCTGTGGACTAAAGGGTCCTGGGTTCAATTCCAGTCAAGGTCACATGCACGGGTTGCCTCAATCCCTAGTAGGGGCATGCAGGAGGCAGCCAATCAGTGATTATCCCTCATCATTGATGTTTCTATCTCTCCCTTCCTCTCAGAAATCAATAAAAACATATATTTTTTTAAAAATGCACATATGACCTAAGTTGGCCCTTCACATATATGGATTCTGAACTACGAATCAAAAATAGAGTAGTAGAAAATAAAGTACAGGCTGAGAGGATTTCTGATTCTGGCAATGTGATAGAGTAGATCACCTAAAATCATTCCTGCTATAATCATCTGGAAATGCTAAATAAAATAGAATAAATTTCCTTTGAAATACATAGATTACCTTCCAGAAAAAAAAAAAAAAAAGATAAAATCTACAGGGTTCAGAAATGAGCTAGAAACATAGCCAGAGAGGTAAATGTGAAGTGACGCTGTGACTGCCCTGAAAACAAACTTTATTTCTGATCTTAGGGGCAAGCAAACTTTCCTCAACATTTCTTATAGTATTAGTTTGCTATGGACAGATTATCTTAGCTTTTGTGTATCTAAAAATATCTTTATTTTGCCTTCGTTTTGAGGGTTAGATTCTATCAGCCTTGGGCAAACTACGGCCCACGGGCCGGATCCGGCTGTTCTATTCGGTTCTCTTGCTCTCCCCTCCGCTCCTTTACTTTGAATTTATATTAGTTCACACAAACACTCCATCCATGCTTTTGTTCCGGCCTTCCGGTCCAGTTTAAGAACCCATTGTGGCCCTCGAGTCAAAAAGTTTGCCCACCCCTGTTCTAGATTGATAATTTTTTCCTGCACTTTTAAAATGTCATTCCATTTTTCTCCTGATTTTCACTGTTGTTTTTTTTTATGAAAAGTCAACCATAATTCTTATCATTGTTTCCCTCTGGGATTTCAATTACATATGTATTAGACTGTTAGATATTGTTGCATGAATCAATGATACTCTCCCTTTTTTGTTGTTGTTTTTCAATATTTTTTCTCTTTGCCTCAGTTTGGATCATTTCTCTTGATTTGTCTTCATATTTCTCCTTTCTTTTGCATTTGGTTCTTCTTTAGAGTTTCAGTTTCTCTGTTGAAATTACCTTTCTGTTCACGAATTTTGCTCATCTTGTCTAAATTTTTTAACCTACTTATATTAATTTTAAAGTCCTGGTCTGCTAATTACATAATCTGAAGCATTTGTGGATCTTCTTATTGATGTTTTTTCTCTTGATCATGCATCATGTTTTCTTGTTTCTTTACATGTATCATGGTATTTTTTTTTACATGCCAGACATTGTGAATAGGAGGATAGAGACTGAAGTATAGTTTGTTTTGTTTCATTTGGCCTTTTCCCTCAAAGAGTGAACTCTTTCTGTGTCTGCCATCTAAGGTGAAGAGGTGATAATTCAAACTTCATGCAAGGTCAAATTAATCTGTGACTGAGTTACAGCTTTAATCAAGATTAATTTCATCTTTGTATTTAGCTGCACTAGGGTCCTAGGTTCTAGACACCTCAAAAATGTAGAATATTCAAATTCTTTATTCTGTTAAGATCTAATTCTTTATTCTTTATTCTTTTAGCCTAATTTTTAAAACACTATTTTAATCTCTAAACTTCTCAAGAACCCTCAGGGCTTGATGTCACAGCAAAATTTGGGGTAAAGAGAGAATTATTATGTCAACTAAGCTAGTGGTGTGTATGGGACTTCTCCAGACTTCAATCTGCCCCAACAGCTTTCACTACTGTTAGTAACTGGATTGATTTTATTGACCCCACAAAATGTCTCCATTTTTTTCATAGATTTTTTTATTGTTTTGCTTTTTTGCTGCTTATCTTTGAAGGGTTTTTTTTATTTGTTGATTACCTTTGAAAAGAGCTCATCAAGAATACCTTCCATTCACCATACTTTAATAATGTTCTACATTAGTATGATTTTCATTTTTATTTATTTTTCTTGTTAACATGGGGCAAAGCATGGGGAAAATTATGACTTAGGAAAATCCCCAAGCAGTTATATGGCCCCTGGATTAAGTGAGCACAGACAGTAAAACCTGTTATTAGGTGATTGTTATAATCTGAACTGAAGACATTAACCTGAACCAAATTTATTATGGAGGAATGTAGAAGAGTAAACCAGTCTGAGAAATCTGAGTCTGTATGACAATGTGGAAATGCTCTAGAACTGAATTATTAATAGGAAATAAGATTACAAGATTGTCTAGTACCAGTTTATAAATCTAACAAAGGAGTTTTTTAATTCAGTAGGGCCTGAGGGTTCTTGAGAAAAGAAATTTAGAGATTAAAGTAGTGTTTTAAAAATTAGTCTAAAAGTGGCAAGGAGAATAGAATAGGGAGGAAAATAAAGTTAAGAACGAGAAAGTCAGATGGGAAGGATGTTGGTATAATATGCAGGACTTATTAAAGCTCTAAACTAGGGTGGTATAATAGGAATAGAAATGAAAGAATAATAATGGTAAGCAATAATTTTGATAAGTTTATTATTTTCTATATTGTGAAGGAGCACATCATTATCACTCAAAGAATTAATTTGAATCTGTGTCAAGTTTCATCATACTCAAAGTTACTGTGCACTTCTAGCATTTGGTACCATATTACTAAGTGATTACTCAATGTGTAATAGAAGAATAAAAGGAAAATAAACCAACTTAAATGATTAAAAGCTTCATAGCATCTGGCTACAATTAGAATCCTAACTAATAAATGAAACTTCATAAATTCTAAAAAGTGTTCCTATTAAAAATACTTAAAATGAGAACAGAATTATGGTTTCAATAATACAAAAGAATAGTGCAATTAAATACACAATTATAAAAGGAAAATGATACTAATCCTGATTTTTAACTTACCAGGTCATAAGAATATTTTTCTAGATATAGTCAAACTTTCTGTAAATAAAAGCTTTCTCCAGTCTGAATATGAATCCTGGGCTATCATGAAATAGAAAACAGTAAGATCTCCATCTTTCTTCTACAGCAGGGGTTCAGCAACTTTTCCATCAAGAGCCAGATAGTAAACATTGTAGGCTTTATGAACCATATAGTCTCTGTCACAACTACTCAACTCTGTTGTTGTAACATGACTATAGCTGTGGACAATGTAAAAGATTGAACATGGCTGTATTCCAGTAAACCTTTATGTACAAAAACAGGTGGTGGGCCGGATTTGGCTTGTGGATGGTAGTTTGCCAGCCCCTACTCCAGAGTCTACCTGTACAAGACGATCGTGGAGACTACTCTCCAGTGTGGTCCACAGCAGTGCTCTCCAAGAGGAATGTAATGCGAGCCCCATAGGAATGCTAAATTTTCTCGTAGCTACACTTAAAAAACAAACAGGCAAAGTTACTTTTAACAGTATGTTTTATTTAACCCAACATATCCAGAATGTTATCCTTTCAACATGTTATTAATATTAGATATTTATTATCAAGACATTTTACATTCATTTTTTCACACTAAGTCTTCAAGACTTGGGTTGTATTTACGCTTACAATATGTCTCTTCGGAGCAGCCACATTTCAAGTATGGCTACCTGCTACTTTATTAGAGAGTGCTTCATATCTGAGACTTACTGCTTCTCTTCCATCCTAGAAATTACCCCACTGGTAAGATCTTTTCACACCCAGAAAGGTGTTCCAAGTACCCTCTTCCTTCCCGAACCTCAACTTCATCAGCCTCACCACTAAAGAATACCTCAACTAATTTTGGCTCTCAAACTTCTATCTACATAAGACTCACCCAAGGATCTTGTTAAGTTACAGGTTCTGATTCAGTAGGTATGGGACAAAGGCTGAGATTTTACATTTCTAACAAGCTCCTAGGTCATGCCAGTGCTTCTGGTCCAGGGACCTACTCTAACAGTAGAGAAGACCACTCCCAAGAGGATAGCCAAAACGGGAACCAATGGCCTACCTTGCCCCAGGAAGCTATTGGATCTAATCTTAGCATGCCTAACATTCCTGTTCAGGTCACCATATGAAATAAAAGCTGCTAAGGCAACATTGTCCAATGGGAATATAATGCAAGTTATATGTGTAATTTAAAATTCTCTGGTAGCCACTTTTAAGTTTTTTTAAAGTGACATTAATTTTAATAACATTTCTTTAACCCAATATGTCTAAAATGTTATTTCAGCATTAAATCAATGTAGAAATATTAATGAGATTTGTTCTTTTTTTTTCTTACTTAGTCTTCGAAATCCAGTGTGTGTTTTATATTTATAGCACATCTTAATTCTGACTAGGCACATTTCAAGAGCTCCACAGGCACACAGGGCTAGTGGCTACTGCATTGGACAGTGCAGCACTAAAGTCATCATCACAACCCATACACTTATCCCTATGTGGCTCCATATACCCCGAACCTGACCCAGTTTCCCATCCCTTTCTGTTTCACCAAACCCTCCTATTATATTTTCTGGAACTCATAGTTTGTCATAAAAAAAAAATTCCTATTTTATTACTCATCTTAAAAATATTCATCTGAACTTCTTGCTCCCTTTCCCTTAAGACTACTTCTCCTCTTGCCCTGTCATGAGGTAGCTGCTTTTTTCCACATATCCTCAGGTCTTCAGAAGGGATACATGTCCTTATTTTTCCTCATTGCTCCATTCGGTTTCTTTCTCTCTTTCTCTTTCTCTTTCTCTTTCTCTTTCTCTTTCTCTTTCTCTTTCTCTTTCTCTTTCTCTTTCTCTTTCTCTTTCTCTTTCTCTTTCTCTTTCTCTTTCTCTTTCTCTTTCTCTTTCTCTCTTCTCTCTCTCTCTCTCTCTCTCTCTCTCTCTCTCTCTCTCTCTCTCTCTCTCTTTCTCTTTCTCTTTCTCTTTCTCAAAAACCCATCATTTGGGATCAGTTGTCAATAGACTATGTTACCTGCTGTCTTCCCCTTTTTATGGTCATTTGCTCAATTTCCTGGGTAAGTAATATATGTTGTCTGCACGTGGTTCACTATATTCCTCTCCACCATCACACTTCTCAACCTTCAGCATCTGCATAATTCTTTGACTTACTCACTTCCACTAATCTTTTTCTCTGTACTTTCTCAGATACCCCCCTATACCTCCCAAAATCTAGAATTAAGAGTCCCATTTAAAAAAATGTTTCAGCTCACTCAAACTTAGGTATCCATATGCCAACAATTCTTCAACCCACCGTACCCACCCATCAATTGATTCAGCCTCATATTTACCTTCTTCATATCTACCAATTCTCACATCATCAATATCATATTTTATGACCCATTACTGTAATCATTCTGCTGTATACCCACTTGCCCCTCTGTCTCTTATTATGCTTGCTGGTAAACCCACTGCTAATAAATCCAACAAAACCAACTTTCAACCCTTGCTTTAACAGATAAATGTGGCTAGGGGAAAACATACAATCATTCTGACTGTTCTCATTTAAAATTTTTTACAACAAATCTCAAATCACTCTTCATATTACGCAGTCACTCTGGGAAATTAGAAACCACCAGAAGAGAACTGGTTCCTCCCACAACCAAATCTACCAACTATAATCTCTAACTTCTCTTCTATTACAATGAATAGCATGTCCCTGCTCCTATCTCAAGCCAATGCCTTGACTTGGGAATTGGATCTCACTCCTTCTTTATTCAATGCCATGGTTCCTACAATTATACATTCTCTCTAACATATCATCCTTTTCCTTTTCTGTTAGGATCGTTCTTGATGGTGAACAAATATGCTGTGGTTGCTCCCAACTTAAAGCCTTCCTTCATCCCAATGTAAACCTCCAACTATCACTTCATTTCTCTGCTTTCCTTTCTGAGAAAAGTCATAAGTAGAGTTGTCTATACTAGCTGACTCAGTTTTGTTTGTTTTTTTACCACAACTCCCCATTTTGTCTGTAACTCACTTTAACCAAATTTTTCTTCTTATCACTCCACTGAAATTCTTGTCAGAGTGACCAGTGACCTCCATCTTGCCAAATCATATAACCAATTCTCAGTTCTCATTTGACTCAAACTTTTAGTGGCATTTTATACAGTTGATTACTCCCTCCTTTTTTAATGGCTTTTTTGGTGGTGGTGGTGGCAATGGTGGTGGTTTTTGGTTATTCTCCTGTAACATGGCTACTACTTTTCAGGTTCATTTGATGCCTCCTTTTTCTCTTCCTGACCTGTTTCTTAGAATGCCCCAAAGACATATTTGGGCCCTTTCTCTGTCTAAACTCACTCTGGTGATCTCAAATAGTGACATGGCTTGAAATCATATCTGTAAGTTTGTGATTACAAAATGTGTATCTTAATTCTAGACCTGTCCTATGAGCCCTAGCCTATCTAGTCTTTGATATCTCTTGGTCATCTCAAATTTAACCTGGCCAAAATGAAACTTTTTATTTCATCTTCAAAATGTTCTCCCTGCCATCTTCTGCCTCTCAGTTAAAGACACAGCAATTCACACCTCCATCCAATTCGTCAACACGTCCCATAGCTCTATTCTTCAAAATATATCCTGAATCCCTCCACCTCTCACCACCTTTACTGCTACCACCTTAAGTCCAAGACACCACAATAATTTCTTGTTTAGACATCTCTGATAATTTTCTATCTGGTGTCCTTGCTTTCATTCTGCTACCCTATCTCCATCCCTGAGTCTGTTATTTATAAAACAGCAGGAGTCATCTTAAAACATAAATATGTAACCTTTGATTGCTTCCACCATGGTTAGGATAAAATTCAGACCCTTTACCATGGAGTCTACTTCTCCTGGCCACTGCTTATTTCTCCCACTCCAGCCACATCAGCTATAGTTAAATTTTTAAAAATATGCCAAGCTTCTTCTGGTCTCAAGGCCTTTACATTCTGTCTGGAAGACTCATCCCCGAGACCTTCAGAGGGCTTGCTCCTTTAAATCATTAAAGTCCTAGCTTGAATGTCAACTCCTAAGTAATAGATCACCCTTTCACATAATTCTTAACACGCTCTATTCTTTTACATGGCTTCCTTTTTCTTCATAGCACTACTTATAGCTACCTGAAGTTACATTTTTGTCTGTTTATTTTCTACTTTTTCACTCCTTCACAGGAAACTAAGTTGTCCTACTCACCATTGTTATGTCCTGCATCTAGATCACTACCTGGTGCACAGTGAATACTGTGTAAATGAGTGTGAAAGATTTCAGGAAACAAAATAGGTATCTGACCTAATCAGAAATTTTTGCTTGGGTTATCTTCCAATGCTGACCCGGGCCATATTAAACCAAAGAGCTTTCCAAGAATAAAATGTACTAGTACAAACTAATTTCTGTCATCTTGTTCCAATGCTTATTAGTAATTGGGATGAAGAAATTCTCAACGATGCCTGCTAACCAGCTAATTTGCCTGTTTCTATTAGTAGTTACTAGCTATTAGTTTCTCCTACCCAGTCTTCATGTAACTTGCCTTACAGGAGTTTGCTTTTAAACCAGGAATTTCCTTTGTTTGCTTTGCCATCTCCTTGCTTAGCTTTTCTTTCTTTAACAAGCACAACAGCATGCTGCTGCATCTTCAAAGAGTAAATTAATTCCGTCCGCAAAAGGGTCAAGTGCTAGAAAGTGCATAGCCATGCAGTTTGCATGGCAGGATACAGAAGATATGATGCTAATAAGATTCTAAGATGAGAACAGCAGACTGTCTCTGGAGATTCAGATGAAGGGGTCTGTAAATTTTAAAAGAAATGGTCTCCGAAAACTAATGATGTCTGCTTTCCAATTCATTAATAATGTGGAGTGGGGAGATGGGAGTGAGATCCAGGCCATGCTTTGAAATATCAAAATGTAATGAGGAAGAAAACAGTAAGAGCGATCTCAATGGGGTCATAAAGCTGGGAGAAGGAGGCAGAGTATAAGAAGATGTGGTGGTGCTATGTGGAGGGAAGGGAATCAATCCACCCCAAGTGTGTATATTTATGTGTATATAGTACTTTTATCTATACATGAGTAGATAAAAAGTTATTCTGTTAGGAAAAAAACACTGCAACATTGATAAGGCTTTTGCAATTTTCATATATTTAAGGTGATGCAGAGAATATTTCAAGTATTGTAAAAACATGTCTAAGCTGTCTGCCTTTCCATATTTACAAACCCTGCCCTTCACCTCTTTGCATTGCATACAAGGAACTGAGTAACAAGAACCTCAACCTTGTTTGTAGTTAATAGTGGGGGGTGGGGATGGAAACCCTCAGGCAAAGCCTAATGAACCAAGAGCAATTCTGAGCTCTCCTCTGTAATATCTGCCGAGGCAGTGTCTTTCCAAGGGCTGCCTGGACATATCGTGTGACCTTGCTGCTTTACATCATTAAAATTTCCCATTACTGGAATGGTGTTTGCATGGAGGAGCCGTTGTGCAGATATTATGGCTGAGTTTCTCCCTGCTGCACTTGGAGTTTGTGCTAATAGAAAATGCCTCTCTGCTTGAATAGTTCCCTCGAGCTAGGAGGTATGCAGCAGCGGGAGAGTTTAGCTTTGGCTTTTATTTTGACAAAGCTATTACATTTTGCAGATTGAGGTTATGGTCTTTTCTCCTATCTCTGTATTTTATCTGCATGATATTTTCTGATCTCCCTTTTAAAACCCCATTAGTTACGACTGAGGCTCTGGGCGGCAGCCTGCCTTGGAGCTGTGATATCATCAGCTTTTCCTACAAGACCCTAAATAGACTGACTGATTCAGTAGTGTTCAGTCTTGTGGAACCTTTCCAATGGTGCTATCCTCAGAAAGGAGACACTTGTGTGCCGGATGGACACTTGTGTGTGTCCTGCAACTTCCAAGGGACGAACAATCTTAAAAGCAAAAGTACAGCCTCATTCGCCAGGGTCATAGGGTCTGACGAGCTTCTCCTGAGCTTCCTTCTGCAGCAAGTGGCCTGCTGCACCAGGAAGTCATAGAGGTGGGCAGCATTGGTGGCATTTCCAAACACCAGGCCCACCCTCGGCCTGTTTTACTACCCTTCTAAGAAGGTGCTATTCTAGTTACACTCTTCATAACTTTGTTTTGTCCACAATCACAGTTGCACATTCATGCACCTCTACTACTATGATTTTAGCAAAAAGTTTTACAATAATGAATGCTTTTGCCTAGAGAAGTGGAAATATATTTCAAAGTACTGGTTATATGGCGATAAATTGTTTAGGTTGTCGGCAAACTCATTAGTCAACAGACGGCAAACCGCGACTCGCGAGCCGCAGTTTGCTGACCACTGGGAACCAACTGAAAGGGAGAGATTCCTTGGTCAGCCTCGAGATGTCTAAGCAAACCCTAGCCAGTTGAGAGATTTCAAACCCAAAGCCAGTGCTTTCATTTCTAAAGCCAGGTAGTGTGACCATTTCTCTGTGGCTTTTCTATTTTAAGTAAACACAGTGAATTCTTCCTGATAGACTCTTCTGAAGCTGAGATTATAGCACAGCCTTGTGCCTCAAGCACTTCACTTTGTCCACCTTCTCTTGAATGTGTGGGACGTGGCAGTCTAGAGTGGAGAGTGTCACGGAGCAGAGGTTGTAGAGGTGAGGAATTTATTTCCCCAGGAAATCTCATTAGTGATGCAGTGCCTGTTTTTCATTGAGGATTTTGCTCCTTGGCTTTGTTTTCTACTGAGTAACCGAGCCTGAGAGCTGTCTGGTGATTCACAAAAGGTCACACTGAGAGTCGGGGCCCTGACCAGCGCATGCTGCCTACCTGTGATTGATGTGTATTAAAGCTGTCTTGAGCCACTCATAAACACAGCAAGAATCCTGTTCTCTTTTCATCAGCGCTCTTGACCAAGACTTGATTTACTGTTTTGAAATCAGCTGTTCCTTCAGTCCTCTACAATAGCTTCCTTAATAGCTTGTCATAACCATTGATGACAATTTGGAAAAGCTCACATATTCAATATATTTTTAAAATTGACTTTGTTCTATTCTAGGTATCAAGGCTTTATAAACAGTCTAATTGTCCCCTCAGTGTTTGCTGACCTAAAGAAAAGTGTTGATGAATCAGACCCTCCTTTCCTGTCTATGAGGGTATTAAGATGTGTATTCAATATCATAGCAAATCACTGCTGAAAATTGTTTCCATGTCCCTGAGGCTACTTACTTCAAAAGGTGAAATAGCAGAAGTACCTGCTAGAGAAGACCAACCAGGTCTGCTATTTCTTGATGAGATTACTTTAAAGTTTGTATTGCAAAGGGATTGGAATTGGATCCGAGTGTTATAAGTGACAGTTCTTGTTCTGATAAAGAATAATCATCACCATCTATACCCACTGAGTGTGTTTGTCAGTTTGATACATATGGCTATATGATGAAGTTTAAGAGCGAAACACGGCAACAATTAAAAACAAATCTCCATTTCTGATCAATTTAATTGTTGCCTTTTGATGGCATGGGCAAGTCGAACTGCTCCTTGACTTCCCAATAAGCACTTCCATATTTATATTTAGGAACTAGAGGCCCGATGCACAAAACTCCTGCAAGGGCTCAGCCCTTGTGGCCCTGGCTGCCTCGCGGCCCCACCCGCTCATTGTTCTGGAAGGCCGTTCAGAAGTCTGGTCTAATTAGCATATTAGCTCTTTATTATATCGGATGCCTGCTGGGGTGATCTTCAGAATTCCTAACAACTCCCTTGATAGATACAGTGACCATTCAGAATGGATTCACCAGTCACACAATGAATGCTGGTGCATCTATACTGCAACATCCAACTGCACATCAACTCTGCTCTTTACTCCTCTCCATTTGTACAAATTCTACCTATCCTTCAAGGTGTGGCTTAAGTTACTTTTATAGGAAGCATTTCTTGTTCTGTCCAGTTCTATTTCTTGATTCTGAATTTCTATACTATTTACATCCCATGCCTCGCAATTATCCCTATATCATGTGCTATCTTCTGTTGTTATTGTTTTTTATATTCCCCACTGCACAGTATTGGGCACATATAAACATTTCAAAAATATTTTTGAACATAGAATATTCTGGTAAAAATACCCAGAGATGATGTTTGAAAGTGCTATATTTGGTGTGGTGTTAATTTGAATTTTCTTTGTGGACTTAAACCTGGTATCCAAGTTGCCCATTTTCTGTTAGAGGAGCCACATGGAAAAAAAAAAAAAACATTTCAACAAAGAACTGTAGCATCAAGACACTGTCACAAGAACCTTTTCCACTGTAGGATTTCATTTATTTTCTCATATATTCTGCCCATTTTCCAGATGATGAGACACTTTCTTCCATTCTTTTTAACTTGGAGAATTATGAATGAGATCTGCTGTAACAATGAAAGAATTCAGTTTTTACCAGAACCTCTGTAGAATTGTGTATGCTTCTGTGTACATTTAGTCACAGTTTCAGATTTAAGTGGCATAGATCATTTCTCTTCAGAACAGAAAAAATTACATACTCAGGTAATTTATATAAAGTTCCCAAGTATTTGGCTTTTTGTAGAAAGTTTAATTTGATGATTTGAAACTGGGAACATATTTTTTTCCCTCACAGAAATGATATCAAGAGAGTTGAGGTTTCAAGCTCACCCTACCATGTCTCATTATTATAGCCTCCAGCAAAGAAGGGGGCCTGAGCTCTGCCAAGAGGGTTTTAAGAAAGAAAGGTGGAGATGGATTCTCTGAGAAAGGCTATGGGGGCAGCATCTCTAGGGCACTGGGTGTCGTCCCAGGTAATAGCTAATGTATTTATTTTATAAAGCTAGAGTAGGGTGTAAGTGATCTTATAAAGCAAGTGTGACTAAATGGGAAATTACCAGTTGCTTCCTGAATACAACTATGATAAGCCATGTAGGACAGTAAAATGAACATCAGAAGAGAATGAGGAGAGCCAGTTCTAGTCCTGGATCTGCTATAACCTCTCTGGTTGACCTTGAGCATGTCACTGCACTTCTCTGAGCCCATTTGCTCATCTGCAAAAGAAGGGCTTCACTTTCCAAGGCTTCTTTCAGCTAAAGCAAACTATGACAATCACCTTTCCTACAATGCCATCTCTATCCAGATTTCTGTTCTGTCCTCCTCATGCTGCCTCTGTATCTTGTATTTATTTCATTCTGCTGAATCTAGCCACTCCTTTTACTCAACCCACTTCTTCCCACCGTCTCTTCCCCAGAGGCTAACAATAATAAAACAGAGAGGAGGAAAATACTTAAGCACCTATTGGTTATCATAGACCATATTCTATATTAATATAAATATGTCCATGCTTATTCTCTCTTTATCTGAAAGCTCCTTGAGAACAGACTATACCTTTTTTGTTTATTTATATAATAAATTTTAAGCACCTGATAGATTTGGAAAATATTTAATGAAGACAATGATGCTGACATATTCAATTAAAAAGTTGTAGCTCCCCCAGTTAAATTTTTTAAGTATATTTTCAGCCCGGCCAGCATGGTTCAGTGGTTGAGCATTGACGTCTATGAACCAGCAAGTTGCTGTTCGATTCCTGGCCAGGGCACATGTCCAGGTTGTGGGCTTGATCCCCAGTGTGGGACATGCAGGAGGCAGCTTATCAATGATTCTCTCTCATCATTGATGTTTCTATCTCTCTCTCCCTCTCCCTTCCTCTCTGGAATCAATAAAAATATATTTTTAAAAAATCCATACCAACTGGTATTATGGGTAAGTTATATTAAAACTTGAAGAGATAATTCTTAGGTTAGTTAAATAAATTTTCCAGAATATAAAAAGAGTGGAAAACTAATTCTATATGGCCAGCATAATCTTGATTATAAAGCCATATAAATAACTAGAGGCCCAGTGCACGAAATTTGTGCAAGGGCTTTGGCCCCTGCAATGGCAGTGCCCGCCTCTGCCTTGGCCCCTGCCCTCCACCCACCATAGCTTTGTCCGGAAGGAAAGACGTCTGGTCTAATTAGCATATTACACTTTTATTATTATAGATTATTATAGATAATAAGTAACAACAGAATAAACCAATTTAATCTATGAACATGTATTAAAATCCTAAATAACTGCATTGTTTTGAAATAAAATAATGTATTTCTAACAGGTAAGATTCAAGTTATTGATTGATTAAAATTTATGTCTGGAATGAAAGGATAGTTTAACATTAGGAAACCTATTAATTTAATATATTACAATATCAGATTAAAGTAGAAAATCCATGTAATCATCTTAAAGGATGCCCAAAAAAGCAATTTAACACCTATTCCTAATTAAAAGTAATTTAAAAAATCCTTTTGCAAGCCGAGAAAAAAAAGAAAAGAAACATCTTAACCCAATAAAGGCATATATCAGAAAGCCATAGTACACATTGAAATTAAAGGTGTTTGGCAAAGATGGCTAGCTGTATTCTACTACTAGTTCCCCTTTTCTTCCTTAGAAATACAAATCCTGGTTTTTAGCCAGGCTTATGGTTGCCAGGAATAAAAGCTACATTTCTCAGTTTCCCTGACCACTAGCTGTAGCCATGTGACTAGATTGGCTAAGTCTGACCAGTGGATATAAACAAAAGTATTACGAGCAACATTGTCAACAAGGATGAACTTCAAAAGCCCACAATATCAAGTTACAAAAAGCTCCAATGTTATGATACCAACTATGTAAATGTTAAAAACATACAAGATAATAAATATAATTTGGAGATATACATTAAAATCATAAAAATATTTAAAATGTGCGTAAGAGTAAAACACACCAACATCAGAATGGATGGAAAGAAAAGGGGTTGGAGCTTTACTGGTAGCTTAATTTGTAGTATTTTATTTCCTCAAAACTAATAAAAACAAAAGAAAAGAGGTCTGAACCAAACTTGGCAGTTAACAGCTATTAAACCCGAGTTATATTAAATTAAGGTCATACTATTTTATGTGTTTTTCTATGTTCATAAAATATTGCATAATTTAAAAATCTTTAGTTGTATAAAATAAAGACCTGAAATAAAAGCAAGACAAAATAAAACAGTAGCGTTGAATGTTGACAGAGGGAGAAGTCTCACTTTTCTTTGTTCATCTCAGATTCCAGGGTGATTGAACATATATGAGCCTCAGGGCTTGGCCTAATTGCCTTCTCCCCAAGTAAATAAGTGTCCCAAAACAAAGGCTAAAGGTAGTCTCTTTGATTTGTCATATCCCAGAGATTGTTCTGATGAGGGAATCAATTCAGATGCTCTATTACTGGCAATAGATTATTAAATGACCACACTCAGAGTAAACTATCCTTGTGCCTTTATTTACCACAGGGTTGTATCCGGTTTTGTTTCTTTGTTTGTTTGCTGGGCTTATCTACTAAAGTTAAATCAAGATAATAAAAAATAAAAACCTATTCAAAACAGTAACACAAAGTAGAAAACTAAGAATAAACCTAACAAGAAATATGCAAGACCTACATGGAACAAAGTTGTAAACATTTCCTGAAAATTATTAAAGAAAATTTAAACAAATGGAAAGATATTCTATCTGTTCTTTAGATAAGAACACTCAATATTTTATCTATATTGATTCTCTCCAAATTAATCTATACATTTAAAAGAAATCCCAATAAAATGGGCCTTCATAAGCCAAGTCTGAAATTCATCTGAAATAGAATCTCCAGGAATATTTTTTAAAGATGATGAAAAAATGTGATTCATGTCAGATAATCTAAATATATTATAAAGCTTAAATAATTGAAACAGGGTGGTATTTACAGTAAAATAAAGTAATAGAACAGAACAGAGAGTCCGTAAACAGATTAATATATATCAGATTTTAATATAATAAATTTTGTATTTTAAATCAGAAATGGGAGTAAAAATAATATATATGCATATATTAGATATAGGATCATACCTTAGCTGTAACATTCATAAATATAAATTCCAAATGGATTAAAGAGCTAAAGATAATGAACAACAAATTTATAAAATTATCAGAAGAGAATACAGTAAAACATTTCTCTTTTTGGGGGGGAAGTTCTCCTTAAGCTAAAAACAATACCCAGAAGTCATTAATGAAATGTACAGGTTGGATTTCATAAGAATCGAGACAAACTGGGAGGAAATATTTGCAACATGTATATTTGAAAAAAAGATTAATAATCAGAATATATAAAGAGATCCTAAAAATCAATAAGAGACAATCCAATCAAAATGAGAAAACAATATGAGAAGACAAATGTAGACTAAGAACTAAAACGGCCAATATACATGCAGTAACTAGAGGCCCAGTGCATGAAATTTGTGCACTTGAGGGGGGTCCCTCAGCCCGGCCTGCACCCTCTTGCAGTTTGGGAGCCCTTGGGGGATGTCTGCCTGCTGGCTTAGGCCTGCTCCCAGGGATCGGGCCTAAGCCAGCAGTCGGACATCCCTCTCGTAGTCCGGTACCCCTTGCTCCTTACCATCTGCCGGCTTGCTGCTCCTTAGCGCTGCTGCAGAGGTGGGAGAGGCTCCTGCCACCACCACTGTGCTCACCAGCCATGAGCCCGGCTTCCAGCTGAGCGGCACTCCTTCTGTGGGAGTGCACTAACCACCACGGGGCAGCTCCTGCGTTGAGCATCTGCCCCCTGGTGGCCAGTGTGCATCATAGCAACTGGTCGTTCTGGTCATTCCGCCGTAATGGTTGCTTAGGCTTTTATTATATAGATTAGGAATAATGCAATTTGAAAAAAGAAAGTGATATTTGCCACTAGACTAGCCAACTCTTGGTATTAGAAATAGCTTGAGGAGATGGGTAAATACTCCCATATACCTATTATCTCTCTCTTCTACTCCCTCCCCTGCTCACTCCAGTTCTTCCATACTGACCTCCTAGCTTTTCCTAGTACTCACCAGCTATCATTTACCTCAGTTACTTTTACCTGCCGTTCCCTCTACAAATCATTTCCCCTCAGATACCTGTGTGGCTTGCTATAGTAGTTCCTTCAGGTTTTTCTCAGAGATTACCTTTTTTGTAAGGTACTGTACCACCTAATTTAAATATGCAACCAGGTCTTACTTCTTGACCTGCTTTTTTTTCCTCCACATGTTAGATAGGTGCTGGGTATGTAATTAGGTAGGTAAGTAAGCAGCCACTACATAAACCTTTTTTGAATGAACGAAAATATGCCACTGGAGTGAGTGTAAATTAATACTAAATTTTCAGGAAATTTTGCATTTAACTAAATACTAAAATAGATACTAGTAAAATATTGGTATCCTGTGACCCAGCAATTCTGCTTCTCGGTATCTATTCTTTTTTTAATTTATCTTTATTGTTGAAAGTATTACAGACATCCCCTTTTTCCCCCATTGACCCCCTCCACCCTGCTCCCACCCCCTTCCCAATCGGTATCTATTCCTAATAAATACATTTGTGCACAAAGACACCTATACAGGGATAAAGAGGTATGTTCTGTGCAACTTTGTTTTTAGTAATAAAAAATAAATATCTACCAACTGGGGAGAGATTAAATAATATATGGTATTTTTATGCAATACAAAGCTATGTTATTAAAAACAAGATGGGTCTGTATGTACCCAGATGGAAAGTTGCCTCAGTGTTATGATGTTAAGTGTAAAAAAGCAAGTCACAAAAAAATCTAAAATATAAATCTTATTTGTGAAAAAATAATCCAGTATGTGTGGAGATATTGATATAGATACAGATATAGATATGTAGATAAACATATAAATGTATATCACTTTAAATTTAAGATATAAAGGATATACACCAAATTGTTAATAATTTTTAAAATTCTCTCTGTAAAAGGGAAGTGTGAGTGTGAGAGCTGGTACAGAAATTTATTGGATATATTTTCTTATTGTTTTAGTTCTTTACAATGAGATTATATTCATGCATTACATTTTTAATTAAAAAATTGAATGTCTCCAAGGTTATTCTCTTCCAATGTCAGTCTCACTCATTTATATCCTGAAATGCTCTCTTGGGTGGCAATGAATGAGATGAAGTAATGGCCAGTGTGCTGGGAATTACGTTTAGAAGAGCATTGTGCTAGGGAACATTAGTCAGCCACGTGAGCCCCCATAGAAAAAAGGGTTGAGAACTGTGTTCATGCCCCATTGTTTCATTTCCTCCTGCAGACACTAGAAACAAAAGAAGCCTCATGTTGCTTTCACTCACAATGTATCAGAAGTGAAGAGGGTTTTTTGTTTGTTTATTTTTTTTCTTTTGCAGTTTAGACACATTTCATACCTGCAGAATAGCCCCTTTTGCTATATTCTGAGTAATTTTAAATAAATAAATGTTTCCCTGCTAGCATCAAATACAATGAAATAAATTACATGTCTCAGGGTACATAAATGAGTATGCTGGCAGTCCCTTCTTTTACCTCTCATATGAGGATTAGAGAATATAAGATAATATATAGCACTCTGACTTGCCTTTGCAGGATTTTAAAGTGTTTCCTTATATGTATGCATTCTCAGTTGTATTGGTTCTTTCCAATCTATACACAAGCATATGTTTGTGCTAACACATGAGAGCTCTCTCTCTCTCTCTCTCTCTCTCTCTCTCTCTCTCTCTCTCTCTCTCTCTCTCTGTCACACACACACACACACACACACACACACACACACACACACACACACACAGCCAGAACTGCCTGTTTCAATCCCAGGCTTTTTTCCGGATAAGCATTGCTTGACCTTGTGTCTTTTCTCCATCGACATCCTTTTAATGACTATCCAGGGTTACAACTCACTGACCCATAGGCCAGTGACAAACTTCTGGGGCAGCTCTGTAAATCAAATCCCCTTCCCTTCCTCCTCCTCTCCTTGATTTGAAAGGATAGAATTGAGTTGATAGGGTCTGAGAAGGAAGCAAGTTATTTCCATTCAGATATATTAATAATGATAGAAGTAACCAAAATAATGATAATGATTACTAGTATTATTGAGCATTTGCTATTTGTCAAACACCATTCAAGGCACTTTATGGGTCTCATTTAATCTTCACAGTAACTCTATAATCCAGATACTATCATTAATATTACTATATCCATTTCACAAATAAGGAAAATAAGGTGTGTAGGTTAAATAAGTTGCTCAAATGTCATAGAGCTAGTAAATGATCTAAATTTGTGTCTCCACACATATTGGGTTATTTTTCCATAGATTAGATTACATTTTGGATATTAATTTTTTTCCACTAACATTATAACATTGGATGCATTTCCACATGTGTACATAGAGATCTATCTGTTCTTTATAATAGCTGCATACTATGTTTTATTTAACCTCTGGCCACAACCCTCCAGTACCATCTTTCTGATGAAAACAGGCTTAACAGCCTGGGGTATATCTTTCCAGGCTTTTCTCCTTATTCATACCAATATAAAGATATACATACACTTACATAGGGGTCGTGTGTGCGTGTGTGTGTGTGTGTGTGTGTGTGTGTGTGTGTGTGATGTGATGGTTACGTTTACCAGAATTCCTTTCCTCAGAATTGCCTTTGCTGTATGGTTCTGAGCTAGGATTGGCCACAGAGAAATTTGCATGAGATCTGGAAGGCAACAATGAAACATCAGCAACAATTAGATTAGGAATGTTGGTACAGGGTCAAGTACTGTAGCAGCTTATCCACATTTTTGTGGATCTGCTGGCTCATCTTGGCATCAGAAAGCAATCGGTTCACAAATTCACCAGTTCCCCCAGGACCTCCTCCTTCAGCTTCTCCTACTCTTGGGTAAGCTACATGTACCACTCCATGACCAAGGGCATTAGCTTCTTCTGCAGGTCACACACATCACTGAAGTCAGAGATTTGGAAGAAATGAAAGAGCTGGGTTCCAGCTTGTCCTCCTAGTTTCCAATTTACCTTTGGAATGACATTTCATTTCATGTCCATCTTCCACTTCCAATGGCCTGCCCTGAAGACTTCAGGCTAAACACTGGGTGTAGAAGCAATAGTCATATCTAAACTGTTTAATCAGCTCCAACCTTGACCTTGAATGAGGTCAAATTCCTATAATAAATTCCTTTTTCTATATGACTCGTATACATGAAGTTCTGCTTCTCTGATCAAACCCTGACTAATCCAGTGTGTCTGTTTAGTTTTAGCTAAATAGAATCAAATTATAGATGTCAATCTTCAACTTGCTTTCTTCATTTATAGATCATAGAGATTCTTACAAGTCAGTGCATCTCTCCCTCACTCCCATCTATTTTTCTCTATATATTCTAATGCAATCATGCTAAAATGTAAATGTATATGTGTGTGTATATGTATTTGATATAAATCATGCATGCCAAGTTTGCTTAATGATTTATTATTTTCCTTTTTTCCTATTCTCCTCCAACCCCTGCCTCATGTTCCACATCCACATTCTAAGCAACTTGCATTAGCAACCTTATGTGTCTTTCTGAATTTTTCTTCATGCTCATGGATCAATATGTGAACTATGCAAACACTATTACTTAAGTAAAGTATATTACCCCCCACCAAATTGAGCTACAAATTTTTCAAATGTTAAATTCTTACATATATTATTTTCTGTTTCTGGATTTTCTGTTCTGTTAACTGACCTATTTTTTTCTCAGGCAGACAGCTTTCCCATTGGTTGACCTCTGAGTCCTGAGATAGATTGCTTACTGCACAACTGATCTGAAGTCTCTTATGTCTTTCGCTTCAGCGTGTTTATTATTTCACTAGAGGCCTGATGCATGAAATTCGTGCAAGGGGCTCGGCCCTCTCAGCCCCGGTTTTGTCCATCTGGAAGGTCCGGACGGTCGTTCTGCTGTTCTGTCTAATTAGCATATTAGCTCTTTATTATATAGGATTATGTACTTGTTAATGGGAAGCATCATCTGCTATGATGTTTTCATATAACAGATTTAATTAGTCATTCATTTGGTGCTGAGAAGATAGAGGAAGGTATTCAGTTTAAAATGTTCTTCTTTTTACTGTTTCCTGTAATCCCTTCAACAAAAGTAGTATTTATATAATGTTAAAAACATAACTGATTCCATAAAGATCTCACTAGGAATTCAAGTTTTTCATATATGTCAACCACAGTGATTTCAATAAGTTGTATCAAGTTCATTCCCAGAGCCTGATGTTGTCATTCAATAAAAAAAAAAAAATCCAGTATTTTACTTCACATGTTTTCTAAATATGTAGATTTTCTTTTTGAGTTATTTTTTAAAAGCAGGTATCTATGTATATTTATAATTTTACAGTCTGTTTCATATGAGGAATAAAGAAAAGGTTGCTCTTTTTACTTGCTTTTGTATAGGATATAAGTAGATATAGGCTTGTAGGGCAAATGCCAGGCTTATGTTGAAATGGCTTAGAAACAGAGCAAGGACGTTTAGGGGTCAAAGAATCCATAAAGGCAAATTGGTCTGCGCCTGCCTCAAGCTGTGGTGTTAATATTAGCAGACAGGATGGTGTAGAAATGTGAGAGAGAAAACTATAAAAAGTGATATTTAAATTGCTGTACAGCTTGAATTTGAGCCCTTTCCCATTATTCCAGAATCATTACTAATAGAGGGAAGCAGAGAGAACCAAGCCCAATGAAAAGCTGCAGGAAGCTATAGAATACATGAAAATTCCAGCTGGTGAATAAAATCTATCACTTTGGCAAAACAGTGTGAGTGGAAATCTTTTAAACATGCATCAGCTGCAGGGGCTGAATGTTAAGAAATACAAGATTAAGATGATTCTAGGAGAACTGGGGTCACTCATGCTCACCCCTCTAAGAAAAGCCTGCCTGTGCTCCATTGAGTAACACACCATTAGGGTGATAAGGCAAGTTCAGCTGCTTGAGACACGTCTTTCCTGTAATGTATATATCAAAAAACATGGCAGAGATGTTATGGCTCAGCTCCCTGAATCGAGTGATCTCTAAAATGAAGATTCGATATTAAATAGTTCTGTTGCTTTATTATTAGAGTTATAACAAATCTAAGTGCTAAATTCTTTTAAATATATTGTCCTTTATACCAAGCTGGCAATACCATAAATATAATAACCAAGTTAGAATATTTAACAACTATTTATCGATTACCTACTATGCGCAAAACTATAAAAATAAATCAGAGGTTGTCTTGGACTTCTAGGAGTAAAAGTTCATGTTCTAGTAAGAGAAATAGACATAAATAAATAACTTTAACACCAACCCAACTGTAATAAGTATAGTAATAGAGGAGGAGTAGAATTCTATCAGGGTGAGGGGGGTAGGAGGGAAGAAAGATGAATAAAGATGATAGTTCAGAAAAGACAATTTATGTAACATTCTAGTGTGGTTTAGGAGTTCTTGTCCTGACTTGATTACTAACAAGTAGAATGACCCTCAGCAGATCTTTGGGCTTTTGTTTTCTCATCTGTAAAATTAAGTGTTATTTTATAATGATCTCTCAGGTCCTTCAGAACAGTCTCTTTAATTTCATTGTTCTATTCACATAGCAGAATGGCAAGAGTAAAACTATTCTCAAAAAAATGCTTAAAAAACCATCTATAATAATAAAAGCGTAATATGCTAATTAGACCGGATGTCCTTGCAGATGACCTTCCACAAAGCTGGGGCTGTGAGGGAAGCCTGGGTCCTGGGTACCTGCTGGCGGCCGGAGGGAAGCCCTGGTCCCGGGTGCCAATGGGAAGCTGGTGCCGGCAGCTGGGGGAAGGAAGGCCTACTCTTACACGAATTTCGTGCATCAGGCCTCTAGTTTTACTATAAAATAGTTGTAGCAGCATCTTTACAGCATCTCACATTTACTTTGCACTATATGTTTCCTCTTCCTTTACAGGTCTGCATCAACACATCGAGAAGTCAAAGTGAACCTCTCTCAAAGTAGCATATTGGACTCTAGGGTGAGAAGTGTTGAAATACAGAAAATTACAGAGAATAATATAGCAATTACTTATATTCCACATTAAAAAAGAAAATATTAAGCATAAAACTGGTCTTCATAACTACCATCCCGCTAATTCTCTTTTTCTCACTCTCCTGAGGCAACTACCACAATTTTCTTCAAGTCTGTACTTCAGATTCCTCTTTCAGATTTCAACATACATTCATATGCAATGCATAAATTATTTTGTATGTTTTAAAATATCGCATATGTAATATACTCTCTTATTTTGCTTCTTGCTTCTTGATATTATTTTTTGGACATATCCATAGGCAGTGGCCCATCCTCTTTGTCATTGCAATATAAAATTTCATCATATAATTTTCTCTTTTTTGGACTTTTAGATTATTTTCAAATATCTAGTATCCAATCAATGCTGCAATGAATATACATGTACATGTCTCCTTCTAAACATACATGAAAGTTTCTCTCAGACATATATTCTGAAAAGGAATAGCCTGTTATATGTATGTGCATTTCCAAGTTTTTTTGGTATTGCCATGTGCATTCCAAAGTAGTTGTACCAATTTACACTCTCACCAGATATACATGGAGTCCCCACTTTCTTACCCATAGTTGACATTGTCTGACATTTAAATTTCTGACCATCAGGATTAGAATGGTATCACGTTATTGTGAAAACATTTTTTGGAATATGCTTTTTCGACAAGCAGACTTATTCTTCTGTGAGCTGCTGTTCTATTTCCTTTGCCATTGTTCTATCAGTGGTTGTTTTTTCCATTCATTGATGTATAGGAGATAAAAATATATACATGCTCTAGTACCAAGCCTTTTTCTTTTCATTCAGGGTGGAAATATCTTCTATTCTATAATGGATTTAGTAACTTTTTAAAAAATGTTTTCTAAAAGTTCTGATGATTTTCAATTTTTTTTGTTTAATCTTATTTAAGAAAGCCTTTCTTACCTTAAAGTAAGCCTAATAATTTAAGTTTGTTCTTTCCTTTAGGTCATTAGTCCATTTGGGAAATACTTTCTGTGGATGTTGAGGTAAGAAATCTATTTTTTTTTCCATAGGAATGGGCAGTTGTCCAAACCCATTTATTAAATAATCTGTTCTTCCACTCAAAGATTTGTGAAGTCACTTCTTTCAGATACCAAGTTCCCATTTATGCTTGGGTCTGTCTCTGGGCTCTTTATATTGATCTATTTATCTAGTTGACACTTAACCAGGGGTGGGCAAACTTTTTGACTCGAGGGCCACAATGGGTTCTTAAACTGGACCGGAGGGCCGGAACAAAAGCATGGATGGAGTGTTTGTGTGAACTAATATAAATTCAAAGTAAAGGAGCGGAGGGGAGAGCAAGAGAACCCTCCGCTCTTTCAGCTCCGCGGGCCGGATAGAACAGCCGAACGGGCCGGATCCGGCCCACGGGCCCTAGTTTGCCCACGGCTGCCTATGTTTTTTGAATCCTTAATTATACTATTTAGTAAAAGAAAACTGGTTTAGTGAATAGGTCCATTTCTAATATTTAATATCCAAGGCTTTTCCTCCACTCTGCCCCATTCTAGGTATTCAGCATCCTGGGGGCTACTATAGAGAGATGTCCTCATGAAGTAGGCAAATTGTGTCAAAGCAAAGACTGTAGCACTGGTGAGGCATTGGGCCCATTCCCGAGGTGACTAACTGGTCATCCAGCAAATTCGAGCTAGAAACTGGACAATTTGAAGACAAGCTTCTGATCCAAGGGAGTTCTGGGCGTTTGCAGTGTGCCTCTGTGGGACCTGTCTTCAACCTTTCCCTGCAACTCCTGGGCAGCGGCCCATCCTCCAACCACTCTCCTGGTTTGGGATCTTTGGGATGGTTTATCTTTCTTTATCCTTTTTACTTTCTACTGCTTCCTTATCTCTCTTTTCTCTTCTTTCCAAAAGTTCTATTCTCTTCTTTTCTTTCACAATAGTTCTTAATGGACAGAAAAACAGAAATAGAGCCTTGAACAACCAAATTTCTACAACAGTAAACTGGTTTCTCCTTCCTTAAGGACAAGAAAGAACTTGGTAGGAGCAAAACTGCCTCATCTTCATTCCCTGGAGAGGAGGGAAAATGTTTTAACCCTTGCCTTCAGGGTGGTCTAAGTCTAATTCACAAAAGAAAAGACCAAAGTAAAACAAAACAGAAACTTGTTTACATATAAAATATAGGTTGAAAATTCAGTTTCTGCTCTATGTGGTTTAGAAAATTTTCAGTATGTACAATATATTTGTTCTGTTGGATTGTTATAACTTGCAAATGCTAATGTGGAAAAAATCACTTAATTCTAATGTGGAAAAAAATCACTCCACTTATACCTCTTATCCAAATCCTGTCAAACCCTTAGAACCCACTTTTCTGAAAGGGAAAGCAACTTGATTGGCTCCCTTTCCATTCAACAAAGCACTTCCTTGTGTCACTTCAAGAAAGAGATTTCTAATTTTGCTACAAGGTTGAATAAGGAAGTTAAAGGTAGAATGCCTGATAACAGTTGTCAAATGATTTTGAAGATCAGCATCCCTGAACAAATACAATAGTAGATTCAACCCCATCGCGACATCCAGGGTATAGAAGAAAGGGTTCACACCTGCTCCTATGAGTCTACTTTGAACAAACTGTGGTAGAAGACATAGTAGCCATCTAATTGTCCAATAGAAATCTTTTTTCATGAGAACAAGGAGTGTTAAATTCAGCCTTGGAGAGAAGGGTGTGAAACAAGAACCCAAGTCTGTGCCATCACAGTGAAACTAGTAGTATTAGAAGAATGTTTCTAAAGAACCTTAGACAAGTCAGAGTTGGTGTCCCACTGCCTGTATCAGAGCTGGCCCCATGGTAGAAATCTCATACATATGGTGAGCTCTAATTTCAGAGGAAAAGAACCAGGACTCCCATTGAGGTCTCAGTTGGAACTATTGATTACATAGTAGAACAAGATGAGATTGACAGCATTTAAGCCATCAGTATCTAAATTCTGTGCAGAAAATTTTGTGCCAGTCAACTACACTAATATACCCTGTGACACTAACTAGCATGTGTCTTGGTTTCAAATCCCCACAATTCTACCAAATTATTCATGTTGGCCTGATTTTTCTACTCTTTCTTCTTTTCCAACATTTTTTGTTTTCTATGTATGTGTAGCTGCTTTAGAGATATTCTACTGTGTGTCTGGACTTGGCCTATCAGGAATAGACAGGTTGTGGTTGGAATCTTAATAACCTGTCAAAACAGAGCATTTAAATCCTGTTCATGTTGTTTTTGTCCCTTCCCATGGAACACCAATAGCCAGAAAGACAAATAGGGGAGGTCCCTTGGTATTTTTCCCTTGTTTGTGTGATCCTAAGGGTTTTGATGAACTGGCCTTTGCAAGTTACATTGCAGCTGTTCAAGCCAGCGTCAGCTGGATGTGACTTGCTTAATGATTTGTCAAGGCTCCAAGGCATCAGAAGTCAAACCAAAACAAAAAAGAAAAAAAGATAAGATCAGCATGTATCATAACAATATAATCATTCACCATTGAATCTGGTTACTTATTATAAGTTGTACAGTGACAGAAATGGAAATATTTACTTCTGGGCACTCTGTATTACTGTTAAATCATTTATGGGCTGTGAAAGGAATTGTAAACTGTTGAGATTCAAAAATCCCCTAACTGCATTCTCCCAAGTAATTCTCCACCACCACCCCTGGTTCTCTTTCATATTTTAAGCATTTTTTTTTAGAGTGTGAGCTTTATTACCCATGTTTAAATTCAGCAAGCCTATTTTGTTCAGATAGATCACCATCAAGAAATACAGTAATGTACAATAAAGCTACTTCTGACATTTTTATGGTGTGTGATATATGATATAACATGATGTATTAAGTTCTTTGTAATAATTTTTAATTTTTGAAATAGCTGATTCTTTGGGGACCATTTAATACATAATTCCATAGATGTTAGTGATACCCGGTATCTCTCAAGTATCATTTTAATTGAGCTCTGGTGCTTTTTGTCCCCATCAACTGTGAATCAAAAAGGAGTCTGTCAACTCTTATTGGATGACAAATCATAGGCCAAGGAAAAATTGGTTCACAAGTCATGTCTGAAGACAAATAAGATTTAATCCCTGCCTTCAAGGAGCATATGGTTTAATATGGGGAGAGAAGGTATTAAAAACGACAAAGTAAAAATGTTATAAATGTATTACAGTGTCATAGGCGTAGTGAGCTACATTTACTATGTGCTAAGCACTGTTTTTTCATACTTACACCTAGTTTTGAAAACTAAACTTTGAGATGCAATCTGTTGTGCAGATGAGGAAAAGAGGCCTAGAGAAGTTCAACAATTTGAGTAAGGTTTATAGCTATTAGGTAGTAAACCTCGGTTCAATAAGAAATAAAATAAATTGATGAACGTGCATCTTAATACTGAAAAAATTTTATCAGGAGAGATTTAAACAGGGAGTCAAGTTAATGGGAAATTGAGAGAGACTGGACTAGAGCAGTGGCAATGGGGACAGCAAGGAGTAGAGGATAGAGGGGGACAGTATTTCTTTGAGATTTTTGGAAGAATCACAAATGGGATTTGGTAAGTAACTTAATAACATGGAATATAGAAAAAGTGAGTTAAAGATGATTGTAGTGTTTTGAGCTCCAATGAGTAGAAGTAAGGAAGGAGGAACCTTAGGGGATTAGCCTACTTCATTGGGCACCCAGAGTACACTGTGCACATTTCTCTATTCCCAGCCTTCATCACACTGTATCCCTAACTACTTGTTCATGCATCTCTCTCCCCCATTATATCTAAGTTCCTTATGCCACATGATTTTTATAGGCCCAGCCCCCAGGACAGTGACCAAGATAGAGTTAGGTCTTCCATAAGCATTCCTTTGAAATAAACTTCAAACATATTATAATTGAATTTCTCATGAATAACTAAATATGACTGTTTAGTAGACAGAAATAGAAAGTGGATAGTGCATTGGACTTCTAAAATGGACATTTTAGAATAGTATCAGGACTATGTAAGCAGATTCTTATCAGAAAGAAACAATATTTGAATTCTTGAGAACAGGTTAATACTTTGAATGAGAACATGAAAGAGACAGCAAACTGAGTAGAAAGAACTAAGGATAAAAGAAAACAATAGGGGGGCAGGAGGAAGAGATCTTTATTGAAGAGATGGCTGATTAATAATGTCAAATGCTGAAGATTGAGCAACATGTTGATAGTCTATAACAGCAATTTTCCACCTTTTTCATCTCATGGTACACATAAACTAATTACTAACATTATGCAGCACACCAAAAAAATATGATTTTTTGTGGATCTAACAAAAAAAATAAGTATAATTTTGATTCATTCACCCCAGATGGCTATTTTTATGTTTGCTGCTGTTATTTTTTATTTGATACTCTAAGGGAAATAAAGTCAGCATCCCTACTACATAGTCAAGTATTGTATGTTTTAAAAATTCTTGTAGCACACCAGTTGAAAATCACTGGTCTACAATAATACAGAGGAATTTTATGTTGTCTTACTCATTTTCTAATTGTTATTTTGGAATATTATATTTGGAGAGGTAGTACAGATGCTATATTAATTAGAAGGTTTATGACTGTTAGCTTTTTCTTCTCTTTTAATAAATGTTTGCCTATTCCTAAGGGGAAAGGAAAACATTTCCATAGCTAATCAGTTCAGATGAAAAAGAATTAATAAATTAAAATGAGCTAATCATAAGCTTTATCATTTCAAACCAACCTTATTTAATCACCCAGTGTGGAATAATCATTAACTTAAACTTACTTGAAATTCACCATTGTAACTTTCATAGTAAGTACTATATCACAATGCCAGATATTCTCCAATAAAGATCTCTGATTATAATTTTTTACTATTTCCTGTACATTTCCTCTTTTAGAAAAAGAATTGCATGTTTTGGATGGCTTTTGAAGTCATTTGTTTGGGAGAAATTCAGTAGAGTGCCTATTTAGCTGTCTTTTGTTTGTATTTAAAATATATAAAATGTACTCATTATTCATCCCTCCTTAATGTATTGAATCATGAAAACTGACTCCAGACATCCTTGCATACATTATTTTGATAATACAATTGTTTTGTTGCTGTTCTTTTTCAACAATCACAAAATACTTCTCATCTCCTTAGAGAGCTGTGAACTAAGACCATTAAAGAAAAAATAATAACCAAAGTTATTAGCATTATAAGTACATTATTCTTATAATGTATTGTAAGAATAAACAATAGAGGGCTTATTAGGTAAGATATGACATATCCACCCCATTGCATCTTACAACATAATCGATGCATTATAAGAGATGAGCTCTATCCATGCATCCTGGAATGCACATTTCTCCTCAAACTCAGAATAATGACCCTAGAATGATTATCTTTTAAAATGTCTTCTGCATTAGAATTAGAATAACATATTAATACCTATACATGAAAATTTTAAAAACTCAATTAAGTAAAATCTACCTTATGCCCACCAAAGAAATAATTAGCCAGATGGAGGGCAGTGGTGAGAAATTCACAGAAAGACAAAGAAATAACACACAAATAAAGGTAGTTAATATATAGAGGATATATTGAGAGGCTCTAAGCCACATCTAAAAATCCATCCACAGGAAATAAATAGAAGGAAAGAAGAAAAAAACTATATTTGAAGAGGGGATCACCTACAAATTCCAAGTATTCAAAAGTCAATGTCCTTCACATTTAAATTGCACTTTAAATAGTGAACAGGATAAATAAATATAAAATCACATCAAGCCACATTATAATGGATCAGTAGAACATAGAGCATAAAGAAGAATCTTAAAAGCTACTACAGAGAAAAGGTAGACTACATTAAAAAGGAAAGACAATTTAGACTTCAACAGTTGTCTCAACAGAAACAACAAATGCCAGAATATACTGGTGTTGGGGAGAAATAATCATCAATTTAGAATTTTATTCTCAGTTATACTAACATTCAAGAAAGACAGCAAAACTACAAGTGCTCATTACATAACCATAAAAGGACAAGCTGAACTTAAAATCTATCTATCTATATAAAAGCTTAAGTGACCGTTACAACCAGATGACCGGCCGGTAGCTATGACATGCACTGACCACCAGAGGAGACGCTCAATGCAGGAGTTTCCCCCTGGTGGTCAGTGTGCTCCCACAGCCAACCTCCCACAGCTGGCCAACCTCCCGTGGTCCCTCCCCCTGGCCGGCCTGCCCTGATCGGCCTGATAGCTGGCCAGGCCAAGGGACCCCACCCATGCATGAATTCGTGCACTGAGCCTCTATTATCTAATAAAGATGAGGCACTATAGTGGTCACCAGGGGAGGGAGGGGGAAATGAATGAGATCATGGAAGGCTACACAGAGGGCTTCAACAGTATCAATAAAAAAGGTGAATAAAATATGACAATATGATAAGATTTTTTTTTTTTTTAAGCTGAGTGCTGAGTGGGTTACAATTTTCCTCTATTTCTCTGTTTTCCCAGAGGAGAAATTTTCCCATAAACAAGCTTCACTTTTCACCACATCCCTTTGTTCTCTCTCAGAAGGAGAGGACGTGCCCTCTCCAAACACATTTCATTAATGTGTTTGGAAAGGAACTGGGCATTCCCAACTTAGCCCCACCCTCATATTTCTGGGACCTCTTCTGCAGAGACATCGTTCTCTGGTCTGCCGTTGGCCACAAGGTAAGTGTTAATGTTGAAGACCAGGGAAAAGTGTCTAACCGGGTACAGGTGCCTAAGCCTATTTTTGCTCCACATTCAAGCCGTCTTTTCCAAACTTATGAGAAATAAGCCACTATTTAGAACCCTATTTTCCTCTTTGTCTGTCTTATTTGGTTTTTAGGATTTGGAAGGGAAGGTGTGTTGTGTATGACTGCATCACCCAGGCCATATCCTCCAACAGAGACATTGATTACACAGCATATTTTATTTCCATTCACCTGAATTTTTTGTCTCTCTCAATTAACTCAGAACTTGGATAGAGAGGATGAGGGATATAACTTAAAGGTACCTCAAACTTTAACAGTAAGTACAAAAATGTTTGTTGAATTATTCTGTATATCCTATATAATAAAAGGCTAATATGCAAATTGTCCCCTCAACCAGGAGTTTAACCGGGAGTTCAACCAGGGTGCGGGGCCAGCCAGCCAACCTCCTGTGTCTCCTCCCCTGGTCTGGCCTGGCCTGATTGGCCCTAATAGGGATGGGCCGGCTGGACCCCACCTGTGCATGAATTCGTGCACTAAGTTTCTAGCCTTCTATATATATAAAAGCCTAATATGCAAAATGTCCCTTCAGGAGTTCGACTGACCAGGAGTTTGATCACTCGCTATGACATGCACTGACCACCAGGAGGCGGTGCAGAATGAAGGAAGGCCCTGGCTGGCAGCTGGGGAAGGGAGGCCCCAACCAGCAGCTGGCAGCCACTGGGGACCCTACCCGTGCACGATTTTCATGCACTGGGCCTCTATTTTTTTCATAATGAACAATATGGTAAATAGGTGTATATATATATTAAGGTTATAAATAATTGTGGAGATATATATGTATGTGTATACCCAAAGATACTACTAACTTATACACATATGCTGCTAAATAGTTAGCTTTTTCAGATTTCTTACAATCATTTAAAATTAAGTGATAATAGCCCGGCCAGCATGGCTCGGTGGTTGAGCGTGGAATTATATGAACCAGAAGGTCACTGTTTGATTCCCGGTCAGGGCACATGCCCACGTTGCAGGCTCCATCCCCAGTGTGGGGTTTGCAGGAGGCAGCTGATCAATGATTCTTTTTCATCACTGATGTTTCTATCTCTCCCTCTCTTATTCCTCTCTGAAATCAATAAACATGTATCTAAAAAAGATTTAAAATTAAGTGATAACAGTTAATGAATTGGGAGGACCTGGCTGAACAAGTATCATATTTAAAGCAAAGTCAGAAATTATATGCTGGAGAACTAAGCAACTTCTGTTTTTCTGCCCACATGAATCAAATAAAAAGAATACTGGTAGCAAAGGCATCCTTATTTTGAGCCAACAAAGAATTCCTTTGTGTCATCTCTAGTAGAAAAATATAAATAATATGGAAAATAGCTTTTATAGGTGAAGATTTTAGTGTTTTGCATATATGAATCATGGAGTGTAAGAAATTAGTAAAACGGGTATACAAATAGATGCCTGGTAAATATAACATTATGCTGGTTAAATTCACCAAACTTGTAATTCCTGTAAGTTTCCTAACTCCTTCCCTTCAATTCCCCCACTCTGTTGTTTTCCTTTTGACCACATTTCTATGCTTTCAGGACAAGGGCTTGCCCTGCAGAAAAGAAGAAGCTTAGCTAAAATTAGAATGTTTAATCAAAGCTTTTCTAGAAAGCATGAACCATCAGCAAACACTGAACTGGGCAAAATGAAATGCCATTCAAATAGAAACAGCTAGAGCTTACAGATTTACCCAACAAAGAACATGATTCCAATACTTATTCCCCCTCATCTCATCACCACATACTTTTTCCAGCATTAGATGTGAATGAAATTTGGGTTGTTGGCATAAGGGGATTGTGAGGGATGGGGGCTGAGTAGGGAAAAGTCACACGACATTGCTTCCTGGTTGCTGCACAGAATGCAAGTCATTATTTTCCAGTGACAGTATCCAGAGATAATTTGAATTTGTAGCGGTACTGCTCTCTGTGTCTTTCTTTTTCTTTCTTTCTCTCTCTCTCTCTCTCTTTTTTTTTTTTTTTTTTTTTTTTTTTTTTTTTGGCAATGGTTTTCAGTTCCTAGAAATTGGCTCATACTTCAGCCTGTAGACATGTCCCAATGTGTCATTTTTAAACCACTATGGGAGAAGCAGAATGTGCCCTGACTTTGGAAAGGAGGTTAGAGAAGAAAAAGCATATGTCGGAAGGGCCTCACTGTCTAGATGAAAAAATGAGCAGGGACTGGTTTCTTTCCCAGCATGCTGGTGTGTTGTGTCATACTTTCAGCATTGTGAATTTATTAATTATAACTCATGGATAGGCGTTTTTGTCAATTAAAAAATCTGAGATATGATCAGTTAAGCAGGCACAATTATATTGCTTCTAAAATGGACTATTTTTAAATAACTTCCCAAATTTTATAGCCACCCATTTGGAAATGCAGCAAGACTCTGAGAAATGTCATATTATTTAAATAGTGACCCACCAATTCTTCTTTCAGAGCTGGATTTAGAGGAATAAATCTATATCCTTACTCCTGGACTGTAATGTCTGAATGCTTATTAAAATAGAAGGTAATCTTTACTCCTAAAAACGTAGGATATTGTGTTTTTGAGAATATTTGTTTTTTGTTCTTGTTTTTGCTTAAATGAATGTTTGCCTATTTCTCAGTGAAATATATTTCACACTTACCATCTTTATCAAGGATAGCAGGAAATGGGTTTATCTAAAAACAATGTAATAGATACATGATATATAGAGGTTTGGGTGGGGTTAAATGAATCAAGAAGGAATGGTGAGGCATGGCTGGTTTGGCTCAGTGGTTGAATGTTGACCTATGAACCAGGAGGTCACAGTTGGATTCTCCGTCAGGGCACATGCCCACGTTTTGGGCTCATTCTCCAGTCGGGGGCATGCAGGAGGCAACTGGTCAATGATTCTCTCTCATCATTGATGTTTCTATCTCTCTCTCCCTCTCCCTTCCTCTCTGAAATCAATACAAATTTAAAAAAAGAAGAAGAAGGAATGGTGAGGTACTCAGTGACTAATTACAATGGAAGTCATTACCACCCACCTCTGAGCCTGAAGGGACAAAGGGAAGAATGCTCCTTGAGAGCTAAGCATAGAAGAAGCCTTGTTAGATGGGAAAACAGAACCAGAACAATAGCGAACAAAGATAGAGTTGGAGGGATAAATACCCAAATCTCCTCCTATCCTTCCATCTCCTGCTGGTGCTTCCAGTGCACAAGGAAGTCCAGATGATGCAGCCAATAAAGGGCAGCCTCTCAGGCATCGAGTTAGAGAAGAGCAAAGACAGATCTGGGAATAACCAGAGTAACCAGCACACCATCCATAGACAGTTACATGTCTCCATTCATAAGGATACTTTTTGCTATTGTATAGGAACTAGAGGTCTGGTGCATGAAATTTGTGCACAGGTGGGGTCCCTAGGATCAGGGGCTGGACTGATCGGGGCCCAAAGGCCCCGGCGGGGTCAGGAGAGGAGGCGATGGTCGCTGGGCCAGGCACAGTTCCTCCCTCCCCCCCTCCTCCTTCCCCCACCACTGCACCGCCACTGCAGTGGGAGAGCGGCAGGCCAATCTGGGCTTGCAGGCTGGGGGGAGAAACGGGGAGGGGCCGCGGGAGGTTGGTTGGCCAGGGGGAGGAACCGTGGGCGGTTGGCCAACGCAAGAGTTTTTCTGTGGGAGCGCACTGACCACCAGGGGGCAGCTCCTGTGTTGAGTGTCTGCCCCCTGGTGGTCAGTGCGTGTCATAGCAGCTGGTCGACCAGTTGTTCCAGTCATTTGGTCGTAATGGTCGCTTAGGCTTTTATATATATAGAAGATAGAATAAACATACATACCATTTCTCATTCATTCTAAACACTACACTTCAGCCACACAGTATATCCCATCAGCATACATTCTGGCCTCCACCTACCTTTCCACCATCACTCCTACTAACAATTTTGAACTTTATTCTCTAGGTTAATAGACAGTTGAAGTTTGTAAAGAGATTTAGGGTTGTTTGTTTGAGAAAATAAATATGGAAACAGTTGAAAGATGAACTTAAGTGGAAAGACATTGGTAGCAGGGAGAATATAGCTGACACTCAGAACAGAGGGATGATAAATTCCTAAACTAAAGTGGGGTCAGATAGGATCAATGGATTCAGGAGTTGCTGTTGAAATGGCATCTATAGGTTTGGGTGACGTGTTTGAAATGATGAGGGAGGGAGAGGGAAGAATCAAGAATGAAGCTTCCCTTCTAATTTTGGAGTTATACTACTCATCAAGAAAAGTAAATATAGAGAAGCAAGTTTTGGTGAGAAAAGATAAACATAGACATGTTAAATTTGAGATGTTTGAAGGAACTCTCTGAAGACAAATTTGTGGGGAAAATTCTGGTCACGATGGCTCTAAGGGTTCATATCCCTTACCGCCCCCCCCCACCCCCGCTACATAAAAGCAACAATTAGATATCAAAAGAAAACTAAGAGATATGTTTGCATTCATAAATGAAATAAATACCTCTGAGGCCAAGAAATGAAACAAAAGCTCAAATTAGTGAGTGGTGAGAAGGGATGAAACCATGAATGGAGGGCTCTGGATATGGAAATGATGACCGGGAGGCCAGTCCCCAAAGGTGATGGGGACTAAAGGAGCTGATCCTTGTGAGAAGTGGGTAGGAAACAGGAGTCAAGCTGGATTTCTGAAACCGGGACTAAGGCAGGCAGACAATCTCAGTACCCGAAAATAAACGGATCTTCTCACTGGCTCAGTGACTCATATGGTGATGTTTCTAATATGATTGTGAAACAGGGGTCCTCAACCTCAAATTTAAGTGATGGTTTTGGACTTGGGGCCCTGAGGAGTTTTCTGAAGTTAACTACAAACTATTAGACAGGAAGGAGGTTGGGAGAAGAGAGAAGAAAAGAAAACTACAAACTATTAGACAGGAAGGAGGTTGGGAGAAGAGAGAAGAAAAGAAACAGTTAAAAAAAAAAAGCCCCCCTCAGAAAACCTTGCAAGCAAAAATTCAAAAATATAAATCTATGCTTACAAAATAAGAAATAAAATTTTGAACACAAATTTTAATTTTAAATAATATTGATTTAATAGCGTTGTTGGACAAAGACTTTAAAATACCACTACACACACACACACACTCAACACACACATGCACGTATTTTCCCCATAGGAAAATGGCCTTTATTATATGGCTTGAAACATTCATTCTCCTGTTCAGGAATAAAAAGGTCTGTTTTTCAGCCTAGCGACCTGAGAAGGGGATGGAGGATACATCCTACCTGAAAGGGTGTAACTGGGGTCCTGGACTTTTTTATACTAGTCATAGTTGTTGGGTCCCTTGGGCAGAGGCGTCTGCTTCTTCATCTGTTGCTCTTTCTGCCTCTGTACCTGGTAAAGGAGCTCTCGGGTCTCTGGCACCACCCTGACATTGAAGCCATACCCACCCAGGCAACCATTTCTGGAGCCTTGGTACTGGAGTCGCTGGGTTCTCCTCGGCACTCTAGAAGCCTTCCCTAGAGGAATAGTTCTGCTCCCAGGAATCCTTGGAGACAGAGCTGGTATTTTCTGCATTGCTGAGCGGGAAAATAAATAAATGGATAAATCCCCTTACCCATGTATTGGCTGTGTGACCTTGGACAAGTTACTGAACCTCTGATAAGCCAGTTTTCTTCACTAAAAAATGGGAATACTACTACTTACCGTGGCTACTACCCACTGGCGCATAGTAGGTATTCTCATTAGACTCTGCATCACATGTTTTAATTGCATCAATGTTAAGTTTCTCTTCTTTGAGGGAGAATTTGATAATATATCATTTGGTAAAATCCATTCATAGAGAAGTCTTTTAACATGGTGAGTGACTAAACTGAGTAATACTGTCTAGGATCTTAAAAAATGAGGTGTTAAGAGTCTTGTTTTCTCATATATCTTGTGTGCTGACACTGAGAGCAATTCTATAACAGAAATTTCAAAAATGCTTTAGCAGCGATTAGTGCTGGTGGAGTTAGTGTATAATCCTCCAAAGTGACAACTTCACTGTGTGGTGTGAATTCTGATTTCTTGCTCTACAGCCTGTATTTTGCTGCATTTGTGTCTGCCCTATAAGCTTATGCATACCCATTTCTTTCTTTCTCTTACCAAATATTTTTCCTAATGGCTTTTAGTTTGAGATTGTACTTTTTTTTCCAGCCTAGAAAAGCCGCTCTACCACTACACCCAAGAGACAGAGATAGAGCAGCTGTGTGCTCCCAGACTCCGATTCAAAAAGTGTGGTTGGAAGAAGGGGAAGTCAAAATAGCTTGTTATTTCCATTGCTGGCAATTTAGATTCAGAGGCATTTCATCTGCAGTCCCCTCAAGTGTTGAATTGAATAAAAGTAGTAGCAGAAACAGTGGAAAGGCTGGTGGGGGGAGGGGCTGTGAACACTTCCAGCTAAACGCAAAGAGACAGGCAGCTTGTAAGCATGCATCCTCAGCTTGGAATAAAAGCCACAAGAAGCCTGAGAGCCAGCCTTTATTGAAACAAGATGCTGTCGTAATGAAACAAAACGCAGGCTGAAATCCATGTGCACTGGCAGAGTGTAGTGATTACTGAGAATGTGCTCCTCAGACCAGGAGGGGCTGTGTGGGCAGCTGCGAACGAGAGGAAGCTTAAAGCACTATGGCATTCACATCCTGCCTGACGTGAATGATTTAGGAATAGACATATTTCACATGCACCTTTACTAAGAAGGAATGTGTCTATAAAAGATTTACTCCTCATTTTACATTTGAGTCAACCAGCATTCACATTTGCATTGAGCTCAACACTATGAATACAGATTGTGTACAGGAAGCTTGTTTTCAAAGACGTGATATCCCAAATTTTATTTTTAAGTGATTTTGAGCCAGTTTTCCTTAGAAAAATTGTTACAGAGAGTGGGAAGTATCATAAGCTAGCCCTCAGAGGTCTTTCTAACAAATAATATACCTGAAGTATAAGACTAGCACAAGTAAATAAATAAAATTAATGCTGAAGGAAAACTAGAAATTTAAACAGGAAAAAAATTGGATCTTGATTTATTTTTGTTTGTAATCCTGAGAAAAATTAGGAAAATTAAAATTAAGAAGATGAAGACTTGTAAATTTATGAATCACATCAAGGAATCCTTGATGTGCTTCAAGGATTCTAGAGTCTCACAACACTAATCCTTTATTATGTATACCTAATTTACCTTTAAAAAAAATATGACTTTCCTTTTCATTGATATAATTCCAGAGTCAGACAGTATATGTCAGTTAAGCTCATTCTATAAAAAGGTACTGCATATGTGCTGTAAGAGATACAAGAATTGTGCAACACAGGGAACACTTTATCGAGGTGCTGACAAGTTAGTTGAGAAAAACATACTAGTACATGGTTCAAAAGTGTACATAATGAACACTATGTACAGAAATATAGACTAACATGCAGATATATAATTCTTTATTGTGGGGGGCTACCCTATGCATTGTAGGATATTTAGCAGCATCCCTGACCTCCACCTAGTAGATGCCAGCAGAGCATCCTTTATGGGCTGAATGTTTGTGCCCTCCCCGCCAAGGTGAGCATATTTGGAGGTGAGACCTTTGCGGGTATTTAGGTTTAATTAAGTCATGAAGACAGGACCCTCATGATGGGATTGGTGCCCTTATAAAAAGTAAAAAGGAAAGATATCCCTCCATGAACACATACAAAGCTATGCTCAAGTGAGCACATGATAAGAAAGTGACTCTCTACCAGCTAGGAAATAGGTCCTCACCAGATACCAAATCTGCTAGCACCTTGATCTTGGACTTCCCAACCTCCTGTGAGAAATAAATGTATGGTGTTTAAGCTACCCAGTCTATGGCATTTTGTTATAGTAGCCTGAGCAGGCAACCAAAAATTTCTCCAGACACTTAAAAGTCCCTGGGGGGAGGGGAGGCATAATTACCCCTAGTAGTGAAAATCACTGAGTCTAAGAATCTCACAAGTTGTTGTCAAATTACAAGTGTAATATGTACTCCCTACCTTAGTAAATGGCATTACCCAGTGGCTGGGGCCAAAAATCTGTCATCCTTGACTCCTCTCTTTCATACCTACTTCTAATTTATCAGCAAGTTTTAATTCACCAACAAAATGTATCCTGGTTCTGATTCTCCCTACCATCTCCATTGTTGCCATCCTCGTTCAAGCCATCATCATTTCTCACCTAGATACTGTAATACCTCCTAACTGGCATCTCTGTTTGCCTCCCCTATGCTTCTTTCCCCACACAGTAGCCAGAGTTGGCCTTTTATAATGAGAAGCAGATGTCATTATCAGCTCAAAATCCTTCTATGATTCCTCATCACTCTTGGAATAAAATATAAGTCCTTACATGGTCTGCCTGGCTCTACATGGCCCAACATGATATAGCCCCTGGCTACCTCTCTGAACTCATTTCTACTGCTCTTCTCCTTACTCACTGCACTTCAGCTACTAGTACACCAGCCTCCCTGCTCGCTCTTAAGTATGCCAAGCATGCTTCAATCTTTGGGCTTTATACCTACTATTCTTTTAGTCAAGATTTTTTTTTTCTGTGAAAAAAAAAAGATTCTGGTCATGCACTTTACCTATTTTTCTATTGGGTTGGTATTTTTCTTCTGAGTATTGTACTTTGATAGAAACTGTTATTTTAAAAATATATCATGGGGTGTTTTACTGATAATCCGTACTCGTGTGCTTTCACCTTTAACACTGGTAGAGAAAGGAAACAGCAGGAGGGACAGGTGCTTGAAGCAAATGAAGCTTTAAAAGAGGAATAGAAGAGATCTCTATCCCAATGATTGTTTATGATATCTTCTGGGTTGTTTTTTTTTCAGCACCTTGGTTTTCCTCATCATGATCATTCTTTCAAACCATTTTCCCCAATTTCAAAATGTTTTGAATTTGTTGAACAACTATTATGTGAATACCACTAGAACCTGATGCCTCTCGGACCTCATCTTCCACTATTCACTCAGACCTCCTTCTGATCATTGAATAGGATAGCCCTGCCACAGAATCTTTGCATTTGCTATTTCCTGGGCCTGGACTATCTACATGGCTCATCCTCTGACTATCTTCATGGTTGTCCTCTATTTAGCAATAATCTCAGGGACATCTTCCCTGACCACCCTACCTACAATTTCAGTACTGCCCCACCAGAGTTTTTTCTGTTTTCTCTGATTTATTTTTTTCTCATTAGCCCTTATTTTCTAATATACTAAGATCTCTATTTATCTTTATATTATTTGTTATTTCCTATAGAGTATAAGCTCAAGAAGGAAGCGATTTTTGTCTGTTATATTCACTGCTCTATTCCTGAATCCAAGAACAGTGCCTGGTACACAGTTGATATAAAAAAAACTCTTTAGTGAATTAATTAATGAATCTAAGAGTGAGAGATGGAGTCTTTGGAACTTATAGTCTCATTGGAGAGAACAAATGCAAATACTCATCTGTATAAAAAACAACTAAAGATATAGATGTCTAATGATGATAGGCTCAAGTGTCTTGAGTAGCATATGAACAGTTCTGGTCATTTTTTTTTTTTTTGGAATTAGATAATGAGAAGGTAGTGCATTTTTACTTGGGTCATAAGATATTGATAAACCTGGATTGGAAGAGAAAAATCTGAAGGCTTTCTAGAAAGAAACAATAATATGAGTTGGGTTAGATATACAAGTAATCAGACTGTGTTGATTGAAACAGAGGACCAGGTAGAAAGTAGTAAGAATTCATTTTAGATAAGTACCTGAGTGTTTCAGTCAGGATCCCAGCAAGAAACAGCTGTCATACCCAGAGTAAGAATTCAAGGAGGGTGTACTAAAGCACCCACTTATAAAGGTTTAGGCAGCGGTGCAGGTAATAGCAAGGGAAAGTATAGTGTCCTGGAGGTAGTAACAGAACAGGGAAGTTGTCACCACTCCCTAGGCTTATAGGTGAGAAGGAAGAGAGTTGGGTAGAGGACATCTTGGGAGGAGTTGTGACTTTCAATCAAAGAATACAGCTGCCCTCAAGTGACCTACACAAAGGGAGCAGAGCTTCACCCTCCCACTGATCCCCTTTAGCTCAACCAACTAGAAGCCAGAGGTAAGGGGAGAGCTGATATAGTCGGTAGAGGTCAGCTTCCTAAACAGAGCATAGTGGAGACAAATGCAGAGTAGATCTGGAGGGACAAATGGAAACTATCCATCACACTGAAGGCTGAATAACCTGAAAACTGTTCCTCAGAGTGGTCATCATCTTTATGGTTGAGACATGTTGCATACAAGTTTTTTTCCTGACTATATACAATTTATAACCTTTTTGAGACTGTTTTAACCACATTTTCATAATGAAAACATTGCTCGATCTGGCATTTGATTCATGCAACACATAACACAAAATTACAGAGGTTCAAAACAGCTGAATAAAGAAATATTTTTAAAAAGGAATCAAAGCACCAGCCAGCAAATAGGTGACCCAATGACCAATGAAAATCAATGCGGCAAAGTTGTAGATTTTTTAAAATGAGTAATAGGCTCAGTAAAGATTAACTATATTCTCTTTATTAAGTCCTCTGTCCATATTCTACCACTTCCTTTTACACGCTTCTGTTCCAGTAGTTAACTCTGTTCTGGTTTTATTTTTATTTTCTCATATCTTCACCTATACTAAGCATTGGTACTTATCTATTTCTATGTACCTATCTGTCTATAGATACATAAAATAAATATTATGTGGCATGAAGGAGAAAGAGAGAGACTTTAGCTTTATCAAAGGAAACAGACCAGACACTGTAATCTCTCTAGCCCTTACCTTTAGTGGAATTCTATGGGAGACCTTGGTGACTCTTCTTTGACAAAACGTTTTGTCACAGCTTCACTGTCATCGGACAAAGAGAAGAAAATTAGACACATGTACAGATAACCACTGCCTTTGGCTAATTCCTATTTTTAGTTTTGTAACTTCTGCAATATTATGTTATTCCTACATTAGTACAGATTAGCCCCAAATAGTCCAGGGCCGTGTTGCTTCACACCATACAGTTATTATATAGTATTCAAAATTACTTCAAAATTCTGGTTTTATCCAGGACACTATTCTGAATTTTCTAGTAGATACAGATAATTTAAGTGACCTTTAACTTCTTTTTTGGATAAGCCTTTTGCTCTGATTATTTAACTTAAATTAATTCAAAGATATATATACTGATGCTTTATTTTGCAAGCAACAGAATGGATCCGAAGATGAACCCTTAAGCTTATAATCTAATAGTCAGAAAAATATATTTAATGTAGATAGTAAATTAGGTTAGAGCAATGTAGAATTTCACAGTGTGAAAGATCACATGATTCAGGATTGGGTATGAAAGGAGGGCAGGATTTCAATAAGTATAGACCAGTTATGGGGCAAGAAAATGAAAGGCTTTAAGCTCCTGTTTATTAATTCATAAAACAAAAATAATATTATTATTAATTGGATTTTTGTGAGGATTAAATAAAAAATGAATATAAAGCACTTTATAAAGCTAATGAAAAGGGCACCATAATGTTAGCTTTAAAAATAGCCTTCCCAAAGTTCTAGCAGCAGGAATGGATTGACGGCATTGGAGGAGTAGACACTAAATGGGAGCATAGGGTTGATGAACTGGAGTAAGGAGAGAGGAAAACTCTCATTGAACAGACATTTATTAACTATGCTTTACTTCCTTGGAAAAATAGGGGGAAACATTAGAAACAATACTGACCTTGTGGGGGGCAAGGGATCTCTTTGTTTCCTGCTGTGTCCCTAGTGCCTCTGAAACAGAGCAGGGCACACAGTTGGTGTGTAATAGCTATTTGTGGGATGACCCTACCCTGTTGGGAGATGACAAGGAAAGATTCCATAATCCTCAACATGAGTAAAGATATCTCTTCAGAGACAAGTAGAAGAGGAAGAAAGAAAATACTGAAATTTAGAAGCCTCTACTAGAAGAGAGAATACTAAGTGCATTTCTAAAGTACAGTGGATATGCATATTGGGTATACGGAGGCAAGCTGAAGCAATGGACAAGGTAGAAAACCCTATTGCTGGGGGAGGAGTCTAAGGGAAGGGCTACAAAAAAAAAGGCAAGAAGTTACAGCCTGGCCAGTGTTGCTTAGTGGTTGACTGTCGACCTATGTACCAGGAGGTCGTGGTTCCATTCCAGGTCAGGGCACATGCCCAGGTTGCAGGCTCAATCCCTAGTAGGGGGCGTGCAGGAGGCAGCCAATCAATGATTCTCTCTCATCATTGATGTTTCTATCTCTCCCTTTCCCTTCCTTTCTGAAATCAATAAAAATATATTTAATTTTTAAAAAAATAAGTTACAGAAAACCAAGAAAGGGCAAGAATATGGTGATGTGAAATCCCTATTCCCCCAAAATTCCAGGTATTCATACCAACACCCTGCAGGAGTGGTTCCTACAAACCAAGTGCCAAGTACTTGTGTAGTACCATGTGCCACAGTTCATTGGTACAGACCAGTGGGAAGGGACAGGCCAAGGGAAGTTCAATGACCCTGACGTCAAATGTACAGTAGAGCCCTGGCCGGTTTGGCTCATTGTTAGAGCCCATGGACTGAAGGGTTGGGAGTTTGATTCTGGTAAAGTTGTAAACTCAATTCCCAGCCCCGTGTGGAGCACGTACTGGAGGCAACCAGTGATGTGTCTCTCTCACATCAGTGTTTCTCTCTTTCTGTCTCTCCCTCTCCCTTTCACTCTCTCTGAAAAGCAGTAGGGGGGGAGGGAAATATCCTGGGGTGAGGATTAACAAATGAACAAAAAAAATGTACAGTAGGAACTGGACTACAAGCCACTACCACCTAGGAATTTGCCAAAAGGCTTTGGACTTCCCATAGAATGAGGATAAGCGAGATCAAATCACCTGAAAATGTAATTTCAAATACAAGATGACTTTGGCTGCTTTGGAGGTTGTACCTGGTACCCTGCTGGCTAGTTCTCACTTAGGAATCACCTCCTTCAGAGCAGGATCCTATGTCATTTTCTCCCCTCCAAATAAGCTTCGTGTCCCTCTTAGGTACTCTCTCATCACCTTTAACATGGCCTTTCTCCTATATTGTAATTATCTGTTTATGTTTTTGCCTCCCCTATTAGAATGAACAAATTAGGGCAGTGTAGAGTCTGATCTGATCAGCATTCGTGCAGCTGGGAGGTCGCAGCTTGAGCTAAACATGTTTGCAAAGAGGCACCGTGAGCCTTTGGAGAAGGTAGGCAGAAATGCAAAATCTAGGTTCAGAGTCAGGGTAGGAACAGAACAAGCAAAACAAACAAAAACAAGAGTCTTTATCAGAGGTTCAGTTGTAACATTTTGGCATATTTGTGGAGCCCTCCCTCATAGCCACATTTATCTCCAAACATCTAAAATAAGGTGCTTTGGGATCTTTTTTGGTTTGCACTTGGTTACCTACCACCACTATTTTCTGAAATTTTCAGGGGGAAAAAAATTTTAACTTCAACAATCACAACAGTAGAAAAAAATATCTAATTTTCTTTTTCTGAAAAGCTGTGTTTATTCTTCATTGTCCTAGAAAGGATGGACATGTGCTTCACTCACACAGCCTTAGCTACTTAATTCACAAGAAGAATAAGGAAAACTTCTAGTGCTTGTAACACAAAGCCAAGTGTCTTTGTGTTAATAACGGGGTTTGTGAGGGTATTTTTTTCCCTGTCTTTATTCTGTTGCCATCAAAGGAGAAACCAATTAGGCCAAATAATAATATTTAAAATCTGACAGCCCTCGGGAGCCTGAAAGGAAAACCTGAATCTGCCATGTGGACACTTTAGAGCCTGTGTTCTACCCATGACCAGGGACTCACCCCTGCCTGAAGCCACTCACACTTCCTGTGCCTGGACTTAGCAGAACTAATTAGAAAGAGAGCTCAAATTCTCTGCATATGAATGTCACTTCTTATATTTGTTGATGCAAGTTAGAGCCCCTCTTCATGTCTTGGGAGAACAAAAACAGATCGTCTAGAGCACAGTGAATAGTGTAGAATACTCAACTTGTCCTTATAACGGCCCACACAAAGCAAAAAAGGATCTGAGAGGGCTATTAACATATGAAGTGTCTATGCAAAGACCTAGGCCTTCTGAGACTGCATGGCCAGAAGATTTAAACAGCAAAAGCAACTTGAAGTATTTGTGTATTTTGTTGTGACTTCTCCCCATTTCCTCTTCTTTTCTTTTTAACGTTAGCTAGTATGTCTTTGGTAAAGGTTTAAAAATTGTTGAGTCTTTTATAAAGGAAGATAAATACCTAGTTTTTAATGTGAGCCAGATACTATGCATTGCTTTTATTGAACCAGCCAGAGAGTGCAGTGTTTTTCTTTGTGTCGCAGGCAGCTCTGTGCACATGTATGTGCCTCGGGACTAAGGGGCACATGAATGTTTCCTGAACTGCCATCATGTGTGTTTGTGCCCTAGCACAGCCATGCATGGGAGTTTGTGTGTGCCTAAACGTGGCTGTGTGCAAAGGAAAAAGACTCCTGTTCCATTATTCCAAGCAATTAAACTCCAACAGCACAAGGATGAAGGGGAGGCCCTGGTTTTCTTTTCCTTTGCAGTAATTGCCACAGCAATCATCTTTGATCAGGGAAGAGCAGAGGAGGAGAGTCCTGAAAGTTGACATCCGTGGTATAAATATATACATTTACATACACGGGGGCAGTGCAACTCCACTGCTTTTTACTGACGTTTCTGACCTGAAACCATTGTAGCTCCACTGACACTTCATTTAATTGAATTCTTCCCCAGCAGTGCAGGAGCCGAAGGACTTGAAAAGGGGGAGGGGAGTGGAAGGATGGGTAATCAAGGCTGACTCTTCTGCCTGAATGTCTAGAAATGATAGGAAAGTAATTGCTTTTGAAAAGAAAAAAACAACAACTGAAATAGCACAATTTGTTCTATTTAGCAAGATGCTAAAAAGGGATGAATATATGAGGGTCTTGCCCCAAGTATACCAGAATCCCTACCCTGAGAATAAAACTAATTTGGATTTCTCTGCAAATAGGAATGAAATGGTATTTTAAAATGAAGAAGAAAGAAAATACAATCCTAAAAAAGAAAAATCCTGAGATTCTCTGGTTCAAAATGGCCGGAGACAATAGGAAGATCATTCTGAACCCAGAGCCATTGCACAGCCCCTTTTGTCAGCTTCAAATCAGCGAGCTGGAGGGTCGAATCCATTTAACCTGCCCCTGTGACACATCACCCACCCGCCTGACCCCAGAGCGGCCTCATTTTTATGGATGCAGAAGCTCACAGTGTAATTCATTCCCCGGCACACCCTGCTCATTCAGCCGCCTGCTTTTGCCACAAAGGTGCACTGCATATTCTCTGCTAGCTGAACTGGTGAGATATCAGTCAGCTTCCTGCTTAATGCAGGAGTTACCCCGCCTTACAGCTGCTAAAGAGTAATGTCCCTTACCAGGCATCTATCTGGGGGCCCAGATCATCCACGCAAATTAGCACATGTGCACAAACTCAGGGTCTTTAAGAAATCAATCTGGACCTGGAGAAATCAGGCAGCAGATTTAGGAAAAAATAAAATCTAAAAGATATTAAATAACCTTTACCTTCTTTGTCATCAGTTCTCCATATTTGCTTTTTTGGTCGTATGTCAATGAGAACGTGAAAGCATGTGCACAGCAGGCAGCTGCTTTGCCCTTTGATTCAGTACATGGTACAGTGGAAAACAAACAAACGAAAGGCTTAATAACAATACGTTACGTGTATGTGGTACCTTTACAAAGAACTCTCACATTCGTTGTTACATTTATTTATACCTTTTAACAACCATGTGTAGTAGCAGTAGCAGCAGCTTCTTGACTCCCTTATACAGGTTAGGAAACTGGGGCTCAGACAGTTTAAAGAACTCACACAAGATCTCATTTCTGAGAAGCAGCAGAGGAGGGAGTCCTGAGGTTCAGCAAGAGGGATCCAGTTCCGACTTGAGGAGTCCATGAGATTAAGGGAGGGTATCCACTCATTTCTTACCAGCACTCCCCACCTCGAGACAACATTACACTACCCAGCACTCTAGAATTTCAAGTGGGCTTCTGAAACCTGTATAGGATTTCAGAAGGATTTCAGGCCATCCTTCTGGTCTACATCACTAGACCCAAGGGGTAGACTAAGGATGACTGTGGGCGTGGGGAATGAATATTGGATGTGATGGTATAAGGCTCACACATGTGTGCATAAAACCATTCATAGTGAGAGACAAAGCCAGGGAGGAAAGAGAAAAGAAATGGATTGCAGTCTGGGGGCTGTGAGCTAACTCCCCTCACAGCCATGGTCTAAAGTCCAAGGAGTCCTAAACTAGAACGTGGTCTTCCAGTGTTTTATGAAAGTATATATTTGTCAAAGTAGGAAGATAGAACATGTTTTATGCTACCATTTGATATGTAACTTTTAAATATTTATACATATGGTATGTAGACCTCCATTTAAGCTCTCACCCCAAAATATTAGAGGTAGGCTGGTTGAAGTGTCATTGGCATACATGGTAAAGATGAATGAAAATTTGGAAGAGATTACATAATCTAGATTGGCATAAATTTTTATTAGCTCCCTTTAAAGGGTCAAACATTTATTGGCCGTCATAATTACAGCAGTCTTCCCAACAATTTATTAAAGGCTAAAGTACCAATGTCTCCAATAGTTAAGGGTACAAACGATGAATCTAATGACAATGTAAATAGGATTTTACATTTTATAAATGTATTAACACAGTTGTTGGTTAATTACATTGCCAAGTTTTTAAATAATATGATATTGGCCCCAAAGTGTTAGTACCCTGGATAATAGTGAAACATTTCCTCCAGGCAATTATCAAATCCTCCTCAGCAGCAACAGAAAGATTAAAACGTTGTCCCAGATTTATGACTAAATTGGTCAGGAGGAGAGTCAATTCTGTGAGAAGGCAGCACAAAACAGATGAGATCATCTAGTCATGTGGCTTTGGTTAGGAGTTCACATCTGGTTTCTATGGAGATCCTCCTGCTAACCTAAGGGTCACACCAAATCTCACTTTTTCCATGAAGGTCTCTCTCCTATTACTGAACTTCCATAGCAGTCCGTATCTCTAAGGCATAAATATTATGCTTTTTCTTCATTAGTCATTGTGTCTCTTCCCTCTCGTAATAGATTGTACAGGTCTGGAACCCTGTAACTTTTACCTTTAAATTCCCAAAATGTGCAGCACACATAGTAGGCATTCAATGAATATTAAGTGACTGCATAGACAGATGATTCCTACCTTTGTCATTATTTTGTGGGGTTTCCTTTTTTTTTGTATTTTTGTCACAGATTTATGTGTTGTGCAATCTCCTCTGTGGTAATTCCATTATTTTCACCAAACCCTGAAGAATGCCATTAAAAACATAGATAAGGTGCCCCAACCGGATAGCTCAGTTGGTTGGAGCGTCATCCCGTATACCAAAATGGTTGCAGTTTCAATCCCCGCAACCAATGGATGTTTCTCTCTCACATCAATGTTTTTCTCTTTCTGTCTCTGTCTCTGTGTCTTTCTCTCTCTCTCTCTCTCTCTCTCTCTCAAATCAATAAAAACATATCCTTGGGTGAGGACTAAATACACACACACACACACACACACACACACATACACACACACAGACAAGGCTTTTCTTTTACTTGGAGCATATTCAAAGGCTAAAGATATTCCTCTATGTGAACAGAGGAACTTTCTATCAGTTGGTATATGACTGAATGTTTGTGTTCCTCCAAAATTCATATGTTGAAGTCCTAAACCCCAAGGTGTTGCTATGAGATCATGGGGGTGGGATTCTTATGATGAGATTTGTGCCCTTTCAAAAGGAACACAAGAGAGCTTATTGTCTCTCTTTCCACACACACCGAGGAAAGGCCATGTGAGGATACAGTGAGAAGGCAGCCGCCTGTGAGCCAGGGAGAGAGCCCTCATTAGGAACAGACCCTTCTGGACCTTTGATCTGGAGCTTCTAACCTCTGAAACTGTGAGAAAATAAATTCTGTTGTTTAAGCCACTAGTCTATGATTTTGTGATAACAACCTAACAAGACTAAGACTAAGTTGAGAATGCTTTTGGCAGCACATAATAGAAAAGTCAACTTTTATTAGTTAGTATGTAATAAAGACGTTTTTATCTCACACAATAAGAGGATGTTAGGATGTTTATAGTTCCAAACACTCAATAGTATTATCGCAAACTCAAAACCTTTCTGTCTTCTGTTCTGCCAAGTGTGATGGCCTTTGTCCCTGTGCTTGTGACTCTATTGTGATAACTGATAAAGTATCCAGTCAGGAAGAGAAATGAGAATAGGTGGTATATATAAGCCCAGTCTATTTTTTAGAAAGTAAACTATTTCCTAGGAACCTCTCAGTGCACTTGCCCATAAATATCATTGGCTGTGACTCTGTCACATGCCACATTAGCTTCAGAGGGTAGGATGATGATTACCAAACAAAGAAGATTGCCAAGTAGACTTAGGCCAATCATGATCCATCCCCTGAGAATGGCACATTGCCACCTGAATAAAAATCTGGACTTTGTTAGCAAGGAAGAAGGGCCAGAGTGGTCATTGAATGGATAGTGTCTGCCACCACTTCTCTGTTGTCTCAGTATTATCAATGGATATCTTTCTGTTTTCCCCCAAACACTCCATATTGAGGCTATTCTAAACTAAAAGTTCACATTTTAGTAGTCCTCCTTCTGTACTGTGTTAGCCATATAGTAACTTGAAATAACACCTATATTTATTATATGTAAAATCCACAAGCTAAAAAGAAAGCATCCATGGAAATATATAATTAGGAATTTATAAAACATTATAGATTCTGGAAGTCTTTCCCAGTGGTTCTATATACTGGAATTATACAGCGAGTTTTTACACAACACCAATTCTCCAAACCAGACCAGCTAAGTCAGAATCTCTGAGTGGGGCCCTGGCATTGGTAAAGCTGCCCATGTGATTCTAATGTGCAGCTAAAGTTGAGAACTATTGCAAGAAAGATGTATAGGAAGCAAATATAAAAATCGTTTCTACTTTTAGCTTTTCTGGAAACCTGTTCCTAGCCCATGAGAGATTTTCTCATTGTTTCTCAATATCCATATTTATTTATTCATTAAGACATTACTTATATGTATACCATGTACATATAGGTCTGTATGCAATGTTGTGGATATTGTTTTTAAATTTTAAAATAGCATACATTTCAAAATTTTTCTGTTCTACTGGGATAAATCAGTGAAAGATTTCCATTTAAACAAGATCATATTTGTTGAGTACCAAAATGAGGAGTATAGATAGTGTGGGCTTCAGGAGGTTATATGAGAGACAAATAAATGTGGACTAGTATGGTCAATAAAGGCTTCCTACAGGTATTGGGAAAATTTGCGGCCATATTTGTTAGGGATCACAATGTGCTAACTCTACTATATTTGGAATCTAGCCAAGTCAGTTGGTTCTCTGGTGTAGGAGATAAGACTAAAAACATTGAAGAAACTGGTGTTTGATGGTTTGGATGTCGCCAATCTAGAGGAAAGAATGGTCAAAGCAGGCCCTAAAATACTAAGTTTGCAGAAGAAAAAAAAATTTCAGGAAAGAGTTCAATTGAAGGCTGAGAAATAAGTTAGAAGTGTTCAGTAGGTAGTTGGGAAAAAAGGAGTATGCCTGGGACACAGGTGTGCTTGGGGCATAGAGATGATGTGGAAGCTGTGAAGGTGAACACAGAGATAGATAACTAGACGCCAGGCTTTCAAATATGTCAGAGCACTCCAACAAAATCCCTTCCAGAATTCTCTGGCGTCTTCCCAGGCTGGAGACTTAGACATGACCCTGTAGTAAAGAGCTTGGTCCTACAGTCTGGTAAAGAATGCTGCAATTAGGATACTTCAAGGAGAAATGCAACTGGAAGGAGCACAAAATATGATCTGGTCCATGCTCCCTATTTGCCAATGTGGCAACCAACTCTCCCAGTTTAAGTGACTTTACCAAACTCACAGAGGGTTAGTAGAGGTCAAATCTTCAGACTTACTGGGTATATCAACTATGTTTATTTTTACTTTATTGATAGTCGGGATGATCCACAAAGGCCATTTGCTGTTTAACCAGTAGTTTATTCTTTATTTTTCATTTTTTCATTCAGCAAATATGCATGGTAAGTACTAGGAATGTAGGAGATGGACATGTTTGGCTGATGAGTTCCATTTACCCTAATTATAACATGTGTAATTAACTCCCAAGGCCCAATAGCCTTAAATGATGCCAAGAACCTAGCATGCTGGGAATTTACTAATCGTTCTTATGTTTTTCTTATCCTGGTCTAAGGTCTGATAGCAAATGAAGTTTTATCTGTGAGTATGTGGTTATGAATTTGTCTATGTGTGTTTTTAATTTGTTATTTAAATAACTTACTAAATAGGGACTACATTCTTAGAATTCAGAAAGTACAAAAGGTACACAGTAAAAATTCTCTGTGTGTCTTAGACCTACCCAGTGCCCTTACCCAATGGCAATCTGTGTTATCCAGTTTTTATGTTTCCTTTTAGAGATATTTTATGCAGGTACTAGCAAATACATGTAGGCATATACTCCCCTCCCATTTTTACACAAATAGCACACTATAATCTTTGCTCAACACTTTTTTGAACAATATATTGATGGTCTTTCTGGACCTCTCCTGCCATCCATTTCATTTTCTGCAATGGTTAGTGAAGGAATTCCTATGTAGGAGAGTCCTCAGTCATTTCTATCCCATTCTTGGATAAACCATGATAAACATTTAGGCCATTTCTAGTCTTTTACTATTACAAGGGTACTGCATTGTGTACCCTTTTACATTTGCCATTTCACATATGTGCAGTGAGATCTGGGGGATAAATTCATAGAAGTGGACTTGCCAAGTCAAAGGGTATGTGCATGTAATTTTTTTTTTAATCTGAACAATAAAGATTTATTAAAAAATTATAGTTATAAAAGATTATTAAGGAATGTGCCAGTTTTGAAATCACAAGAACAGAATCACCAGCAGAAAAACTCAGCTTCTCAGAGGTTAATACTTCAACTTGTACAATAAATATAAGTATAAATATAAAGTGTATATATTTTTTATTTCTTAATATAATATCACAATACATTTTGATGTTTTGCCCTATCCTCCTTCCTTTTTAAATGGCCCCTACTTCAGGTATTAAAATTACTATTTCTCATTCTTGCCCTTCTTCAGCCTAGAATCTCCTTCCTCACATAAATTTCTGGTGGATAAAAGTTTATTCAACCTACAAACTCCAACATTCAGGGAACATCTTTCATTAAACTTCTTGTGGTGTGAGTAATCACAAATCCATTTGATTATTGAATGTTATATTCTTATTTATACCACTATTTATAGCCCTTTTATTATTTACTCATGTCTTACCTTTATTTGTAAACATTGCCTAATCATAGTCAAAATTCATTATAACCTACTTTTTGTTAGGCACTTTATGTGGCATCTCAGTGAGTTCTCTATATAACCTTATGTGGTAGGTAGTAATGTTACCTTAATTTTATAAATAAGTTGTTAGATGTTAAGTATTTTGTAATGTTTCACAGCTTGTAAACAGAGAAAAGAAGATTCAAAGGATCAAACTTTTAGTCCCTTTAAAATGTGAATTTGTTTAAATGTCTGTGCCTTTAGGTTTACTTTAATCCCTCAGAGGGCAAAACATGCTTCTTCTTTATCTCTCAAGTGCTTAGCATCAGACTTCACTACACATTTGATAAGTATTTGTTGAATGTCTAAATGAGAACATATATTTGCAAGTTCTGACAGTCAAAATTTATTACTTTTAGTAAGTGGAGAATATTTACAGCAAGTCAACAATAGATTATTAAATTAAAAGAAAAAGAAAATTTAGAGATTTTCAAAAGAACTGCAATAAAAAATAAATGAAAAAATGGTCATTCTCATCATAAATTAAAAATGCAAATATCAATTTTCTTTGTGTACTTACACATTAGAAGTCAGATTATGCTGTGAGACTATCCTCTCACAAATGCCTGGCTTTGTAAACCAAGGTAGCACACCTTAGGGGTTCAGAACACAGAAGCTGAACTTAGTTTTACCAGTGTTAATTCCCAGCTTTGCAAGTTGGTAATGTAACTGGGCCTAAATGTCCTCTTCAGAAAAAATGGGGTAGAGAGTGCTTTTTTTAGAGGGTAGTTGTAATAATTAAATGAGTTGATATTTATGAAGCTTTCATAACATCTACCGGCACTGAGTATGTTATATAAAGGCTTGTTAAACAAGCAATTCTCATGTTTTTAGGGAAGACAAGCTGGAATCCCATGATTGTTGACTGCCTAATATGTTGTAGATACATCCATATGCTTTTGTGTAACCACAAATCAGCAATCCAATTAAGCAATAAAAAAAAAGCTATGCATTCTATCTGTTTTAAGGCTGCAGCCGACCTTCTGGTATCTTTTTTTTTTTTTTTTTTTTTGTCATAATTTATTTTATTTTATTTTTTTATTTTTATTTTTTTATTTTTTTTTACATTTTTTTAAATTGTTTGAAGTATTAGAAATAGTAGTACATATGTCTCTTTTTTTCCCCCATTGACCTCCCCCCACCCTCCCCTTCCCCACAGTACATGCCTTTACCTGCCCCACCCCCCCAGTGTCTTTTATCCATTGGTTATGCTCATATGCATGCCTACAAGTCCTTCGGTTGATCCCTTATGTGCATGTAATTTTAATGGATCCTGGAAAATTGTATCCCATACAGGTTGTGCCAGTTTCCACCACCACCAGCAATGCATACAAAAACTTGTTTTGCCAAATTTTTACCATACATTGTAGTATCAATAATTTTGGAGTTTTGCCAATATATTAAGGATAAATGACATCTCAAATGAGGATTTAATTTGCTTTTTTCTTACTTTGAATGAGATTGTGTCTTTAAAACTCATTTTATTTTTTCCTATGAACTATTTTAATTAGGTTATTGAATTTTTATACATTGATTTATAGGAGTTTTCCATATATTATTGAAATTAGCAATTTGTTTGTGATATGAATTTTAAAACTTCCCAGTCTATCTCACTTTTTATTTTGATTATGATTATTTTTTTCCATACAAAAAATTGTTTTATTTTTATTGTGACAAAGCTATGAATTCTTATATCATGACTTCTGAGTTTTGTGACATGTTTAGAAAGGACTTCTCTCACTCAAATGTTATTTTTAATTCTCTCATTTAATTGAGTAATTTTGTGGTTTTAGTTGTACATTTTTAATTCATCTGGAATTTATTTTGGTACATTTGTGGGGTGTTTTCCCAACACCATTTTTTCCTCACTGAGCAAATGCCATTTGTTTATTCCTCCAATTCAACTTGAATCAAGATATTGCTTTGAATTTCTAATGAAATCAATATTGATTGAATGCCCGCTATGCACAAAGGATCATTTCATAATGTTTTCTTTCTAACTTTCCCTTTAAGAAGAAATGGGGACAGGATCTTAAGGCCTGATATCCATAAGCTTATTTTAGTAGGTAAAAAACAACAACAACAAAAAACCTTGAACAATAAAGTTTCTAGTTATAGTATGAACTGGTTATAGCCATATTCAGTGAGACAATGAGCTAGTTCAAATTACAAGCAAAGAAAGCATAAATGGTTCTTTGTGGGTGTGAGTCCTCCTGTATAACCAGGGCAGGAAAATGAAATAGATGACAGGAGAGATTTTTACATACCACTATATCTATGAACATGTGATGCTGCTATATAAAGACAGTGGTAGTAGACACTATGAAAACATTCCCTTGAAATAGAGCTTATGGGCTAAAAATGGGCCTGTACTAACAGATTCTAAAATAAGTCATTGTCTATTACATACATGAGAAAGAACACCATAAAAAATGTAAACCTCAAATCCTATATTGAAACCATCCTAGTTATGTAACTATTAACAGGAACTCTATGATTTGTGAGAGTATTGATGAACTGTTCCTCCAGCCTTCATTTACTACAGCCTGGAATCACTATTTACTCTTTGACCTAATAACCATTATGCTTCTCGCCCAGATTTTACTAATTGTCTGACTTCGGGAACATCGTTACAATCTATGCCCTAGAAAAGGTTCAAATAAAAACCAAGTTGTACTCTCCATTGCACAGATTCATACTGTGCACTTGTGTGTGTGACTTAGCCACATAGAATACTAAAGAAATATTCCTGGTGGGTGAAGGAACAGGAAGAAGAGCCAATGGGTATGAGTCACAGGCAGGGGAGAGAACAAAATGCAACATAGGGGACCCCACTATTTAAAAACATACAGAAACTGAGGCTGAATAGGAAGTAGAGGTATTTACAATTTGATACTGCCTATTGCAGTGGGTTGAAATAGTGTGCCCCCAAAATGTATGCCCACCCAGAATCTCAGAATGTGACCTTATTTGGAAATGGGATATTTGCAGATATAATTAGTTAAGTTCAAAAGAGGTCATACTGGATCAGCCTGGGCCCTAAATCCAATGACTGGTGTCCTCATTAGAAAGGGAGAGAATATACGGATTCTGAGGGAAGAAGGTCATGTGAGGCAGATATTGGATCAATGTTGCTATAAAGCAAGGAATGCCAAGGATTGTCAGGAGCCGCCAAAAGCTAGGAAGAGGCAAGGAAGAGTCCTCCCCTAGAGTCTTCAGAGTGAGCATGGCCTTGCCCCAACACCTTGAGCTTGGACTTTAAACCTCCTGAATTGTGAGATAAATCGATTTCTGTTGTTATAAGCCACCCAGTTTGTAGCAATTTGTTACAGCAGCCCTAGGATATTAACACAGTGCCCTACGGGGACTTAATATACACTCTAAACAAAAGTTTTTCCTCTGTGTATCCCATCTGTCCCTTTTCCAAGTTGCTATGAATTAAAATATCCTCTTAAGGTGGATCTTGGGGTTTTTAGGATTACCAGACCATGTTGTGACCTGATGTATCAGTATCTATTGCCTTTAGCAATATTCTTATCTGTAAAATGCAGAATAATACCTGTCTCCTTCATAAAGTTGTTATAAAAAAAGATGAGTTAATATGTTAAAAACTGCTATTTATACTAGAAAATACTATATAAATGTATACTTAATTATTATTACTGCAATTTTGTAAATAGTAAGCCCAAATAATCACTAGCCCAAACTTTTATTTTTATTAGCCTAATTTTACCTACAGCAAAGATACTAATAAAAAAAATTACTTCTGATTTCCCTACATAAATTGTCTACATTGAGAAAATTGGCAAAAGACTTTCTTTCCAAGGCTGACTTATTAATAATAGTTTTTCTTGCCCGACTGGCGTGGCTCAGTGGTTGAACGTTGACCTATGAACCAGGAGGTCATGGTTTGATTCCCAGTCAGGGCATATGCCAGGGTTGCCGGCTCGATCCCCAGTAGGGGACATGCAGGAGGCCTCCAATCAATAATTCTCTCTCATCATTGATGTTTCTATCTCGCTCTCCCTCTCCCTTCCTCTCTGAAATCAATAAAAAAAATATTTAAAAATAATAATAATAACTTTTCTTAGATAATAGAGTATTTCATTCCCTCTGTCTTAGAAGGTCATAGGTGTAAATGAAGATATGAAACTCATCTATTAATTCTTGTAAAAAATACTGAATATTCATTTGTCAGACTGTAAGCTTAGTAATTGAGATTTGATGTTCAAAAACAAGATAACAAAATAGGGTGAGGTGATGGGGTGTGGCCTCTGAGGTGGGTGGTCTGTGAGAAGGTGATTTTGAGCTGACACCTAAAAAATAACAGGAGCAGCCATGTGACAATCTGGGGACAGAGCATCCCAAGCAAAGGAGAGCCCTGAATGCCCAGCACCCCGTTATAGCTGGAGTGTTTCTGGATCAGAAAGGTGACATAGCGCCTCTAGCAGAGAGAAGCAAGGGAAGAAGTGCGCAAGGCCAGATCCTATAAGGTGTGGCAGACCAAAGCAAATGATGAGGTTTTGTGAACGTGCAATGGGAAGCCCTTGGAGGGCTGTGACAGAGGCACAGCATTCTCTGATGTAATTTGTGAAAGATTGCCCTGGCTGCTGTGGTGAGAACAGATCTCAAAGTCCAAGAGTGGAGTCAGGCAGACGCATTAGAAGTTTCTGGGGGATAATATGATGATGGCTTAGACCAGGATGGTCTGGGGGAACTGGTGTGGACAGATTGGAACACACCTGAAAGGACAACTAGCAGGCCTTGTGGATAGGTAGGAGTTAGGGGGAGGGAGAAAGAAAAAGGTCTGACTCTTCATCATAAACTGTCCTGATTGAAAGCAGCCCCACAAGTACATCAAATTCTGTACATCACTATTGTCCAAATATTTCATTTTGTTGTCCTCTCCTTTTGGCTGCTCCGAACACAACCCTGTTTGGAAGCGCACGAAGAAATTCTTTATTGGCCCCTGCTCTTCTTAGGGCCATGCGTGGCTTTGCCTCTGTCTAACCCTGCGGAGGGAGGCTAAGGACATTTATCCTGCCCCTGGTTCTAATATAAGCTGAGAGAACTTGAATCATTTCATTTTTCTGTATCTGTCATCTGAGAAATGGGAATATTAATGCTCACTCTGCAGAGCAGAGGTTTTCTGGTGATAAAATGAAGTAACACGTGGTCTGGCAACTAGCTGAACTTCAATAAAGGGTAATAACAGTGATGATGATAAGTGTCTCACAAGACAGAAGTGAGTAAAATTGACCTGGTTCCATCAGCTTGGAATCATTTAGTTCAATCTAAGTCTCTCCACTACCAAACACCATTACTGTAACTTAAGCCCAGGTCCATAAAGAAATGTCTGGGATTTGTCAAGCAGCAGTGGTTTGTCCAGAGCAACAGTTCAGGCTGACTGGGTAATCTTTTGATGTTATTATATTACTTATTCCTAATTCTTTTTACCAAAAAAATGTTTTTATTGATTTCAGAGAAGGAAAGAGAGATTGAAACATCAATGATGAGAAAGAATCATTGATCAGCTGCCTCCTGCATGCCCCCCAATGGGGATCGAGCCCACAACCCAGGTACATGCCCTGACCTGGAATCAAACCATTACCTCCTGGTTCATAGGTCGATGCTCAATCACTGAGCCATGCCAGTTTGGCTTCCTAGTTCTTTTGTGAGGCATAGGAATAATTTTTGAAACAGTAGCAAGAAAAAAAGTTTCTGATAAATAATGAGCCTTCCTTATTTTGAGCTTTCCTTTGATGCTTGCCACCTCCTTCTTATTATGGCTCTTTGTCCACCATTGAAAAGGCCAGTGTCCTCAATTTGTGCCCAGCTGGAAAGAGAACATTGAGCTGAAGAGTGCAAAGGAGCAAAGAAGTCACACTGAGATGATATTTTCCTTCATGAGACATTTCAACAAGCATAACAGAGAGAATGTCTTATGAGCTGACCATCCGTTTTAAATATGGAAAATACTTCCTGGCTTTAGAGCAGTCATTATGCCCTTTTTTTAGATGTCACTAACAAAGCAAGTGGTTTGTTCTATATAAATAACATATTTAACATAAGGAGAGAGAGAGAAAAAGAGAGAAAAGTGACTACTTCCTAAATCCTAATATGTACCCTGAGCCTTGCACATTTGGTAAGAGAGACGCTTCTTAATCCTGATGCATTCTTCTTGTACCTCTGCTTTTGATGCTTTCTTTTATGTCTTTAATCACTTTAAGTATACTTGTGTTACCGTCTCTACCATATTGTTCTATCACCTGAAGTTCTCAGAGGTATAACTGTAGTTTTCTTTGTCTACTACTCTCACTCACAGTTCGTCTTCAGCAGGGCTTTCGCTATAAGAATCCTAGGTGACCTATCTGAAGCTGTGGCCCTGCAGAGTATTTGGGGTTTGCTTCTGTCATATCCTTCAGGGATATTTCTAACCTGAGACCAAGTTTGATTTTAATGTTTCAGCTTACAGGTTTCTGAACATGATAGGTAGTAAATATAAATCCCCAACCCTGTAAGGCATAGTCACAGATCCTCAGGTGAGACTTTTTCCCCATCCATGGCCCAGGAAAAGACAAACATCCTTGTGACAACAGATGGATTTTTTCCCCCTAGGTCATCCTTTTCAGGGTCTCATTTTTGTATGGTGATATAGTTCCAACTTCCTAATTTTCATGGGCCCTAGCACTTGAGTTCTGTATTTGCAAATTTAGCCATTTATTTAAAAGTAATGTGTGTTCTGTTTTATTCAGAATATCTTAACATTTTTGGTGGAAGGGTTTTTTGAGTTATCTGTTCTACCACATGGCTAAAAATGGAGCTATCAACTCAGTCTTCATACTGCAGCCAGAAAGAATTTTTCAACAGGTAAATATGACTTTTTAGTCTTGTTTAAAACACTGGAGTAACTCCCCAAAGGCCTTAGGATAGAAACTAAAATGCATAACCAACAAGGCCTTCCCTACTTCCCCACTCTCATGTTGCACCATATCCCTTCTCGTTTATCCACACTGAATTTCTACTCACTCTTTTGATTTCTAGAATGTACCTCACTCCTTACCATAGCAACTTTTCACATTCTGTTCCCTCTTTCTGGAACACCCTAATGTTCCCCCAGTTCACTTACCATTCAGATCTCAACATAATTGCAATGGTAGTTGTCTAGGTAAGTTTCCTCATATGTTTGTATATTGGCTCAGATACCTTCTCCTTTATTATACAGTTGTGGCTTTACATTTATTTTTGTTATTTTTAAATATATCTCTCACCCACTGTACTGCAAGCTCTATGAAGGCAGTTGCCATGTCTATTCTTATTCACCATTTTTGTTAGTAACACTAACTGCTACATTCACATTCACACAAAAAATCCTAAAATCTCAGTAATTTAACACCATAAAACCTTATTCCTCATGCCATAGTCCAATGAAGGTCAGGTAACTCTTCTCCAACTGAACTCCAGAGACCCAAATGCAGCACCATCTTCAGCATGTTGCCAACTAGGTCCCAGTGAAAAGAAAGAGAACAGAAGACCACTTGGGAGGTTTTATGAACTAGGCTGGGCACTTCCCATTGGCCAGAACTCAGTCACAAGCCCTATTATAAAGAGCTGGGAGATACAGAATACCTATGTGCCCAGGAAGAAGAGGAGAAAATGGTTGTCAGCGAGAACTCAAGTCTCTGCCACACCATTGTATATTTAGCAAAGAGCAGTTCCTGACAATAGGAAGTTCTCAATAAGCACAGATGGAGTGAATCAACAAATGGATGCATGGATGGATGGAGGAGGGATGGATGGTTTTGTTGTCAATGGGTAGCTCATTGATTCAGTTCGTCTGTAAGTTCTTTGAGTAGGGAGGCCATATCTGTGTTGCTCACCAGGATAGAGAAGTTGAGGCACATAGCAGAAGCTCCCACAAGAATAAATGATCACCACTACGTGGAAGATTTTATGGAGGAGATGCACTGAGGGTGGATCTTTAAGGAAGGGTATGGAAATAAATTGGAAAGGCATTATAAGAAGTAAATTTGTGAAGGCATGGAATGGATAGGGGGAAAAGTACAAGAAAGGTTAGTATGCATATTTGGTTGAGAGTAAAAAGGAAGAAATCAATGTCAAACCTTACAGGAGTAACACCTCACCCAGCTAGTATCATCTAAACATATCTGGTGGGTCCCAGACTCCATTATTTTCTCTCGTGATGTATTATCACCTTACACTTAGGAATAATGGTTCCTCTTTTGTGAAACAGCACATTTCCCCTCCCATTTTGACCTTTAATGTTGAAAATGAGTAAAATGTGCCCAGAAATACATATTTGGTTAGCCAGAAATTGGTACAACAGAAGGCATTTTGCCCCTGACCATACAGAATGGTAAACCATGCTAGTTCCAGCCCCAGCTGTCAGGCCAGGATTTCGCCCTAGCCCTTGTCTAATCAATACATAGAACTGCCTAGTGCCATCGGGAGGGAGCTGTATTTTAAAAAATGAATGAAGTAGGACAGCCAAAATCTTTCCATTCTTTATGCTCTTCTCTGCAGCTTTCTGCGTAGGCATGGGGACTCCCCTGAGAGCCTCAGATGGGCACATGAAGGTGCCACCCTCCTCTGCCCCAGAAGAGGCCGGGGCTACAGAAGTAACCCGCCCTCCATTACAGGCTTCTGAAATGCACTATCGGAGTTAGTGACAGGGGAGCCGGTCTACCTCAGGGGCTACGGCTGTGCAATGAGCTTTAGTGGATCAATACTTTAGTCTTGTCATGCTAATTGCTCATTGGTTGACATTCATGATCCTTCCTTGCTCCCTCCCTATGTAAACTCTTTACAGCTTGGAACAGCGTGATGCAAAAATCCTGAGTCTTCATAGCCAGCTCCTGCCGAAGAGAGAGGGCCTGGCAGCTGAGGTATGGTGCTCCCCCATTTTCTTGTCCCCCTTAAAAAAGCTTCATGTGTGTCTGCATGTGGTGATGTGAGAGGGAGACGCACGAAGAAATGCCTGGGGTCACTCCTGCAACACGTCAATGGTATTACCTTTTCAGAACAAAACAATATCTCCTCCCTTTCCGCTCCTCTCCCTCTACCAAAACATAAAAAAATAAAAAGAAGAAAGAAAGAAAAAGAAACACAGAAAAATACCCACCCCTTCCATGAGTTTGGTTGCAGCCCTTCTGTTTTGGTGAATGTGTCGCCCTTCTCAGCTCACAATGAACATGTACCTGCACTGTCCTCTTTGCTCCCAGCTTAGGGAGCATGTCAGACCATGCTGTGTGTGTGTGTGTGTGTGTGTGTGTGTGTGTGTGTGTGTGTGTGATCACGCCTACCATATTGGCTTCCTGTCCCTGGAACATCAGCTTTTCTTGCTGGCTGAGCCTGTCCCCACAACCACTGTTGCCACTGAGACCACCCCAACTCCTACCCTGTAAGCTTCAGGCCTGTGTTATGCAGGGTTTTGTTAAGCTGTTTAGTATTAATTGATTTTTTTCCATTTTTTTCTTTCTTTCCCTGGGCGGGTCAATAGCTGGATGCTTCAGGAGCAGAGGATCTATCAACTGCAGACCAAGCATAGGGAGACGCAGGCAGACCTGGAACAGAACCCAGCAGCTCCAGCGGCTCCAACAGTACTTGGTGGCCGGACGGTCAGCCACAGAAAGCATGCCAGGGACCGTGAAGCAGGAAATGACTCAATCCTTGAGGTCTGGTAAGTTTTCTCACTTTTGGAAAGTGAAGCAAATGATAACCAAGTCTTTCTTTTCTTACCCAAGAGAGTCGGCAGAATTTCTGCTGATTTCAGTTAATGAGCTAAAGATCAAAATTGGGATGCCCCCAGCATATCTGGGAGAATGGAGCGGTTGTGAGGGAGGAACGGGAGTTTGGGGATAGATGAGGGCTAACCAAACTCCGATCCTAAGGTGAGCCACTGCAGCCAAGCAGATGTCCTGGGTATCGATCCTGCATCCTGTTATTGATTTCCTCTTGGGGCCAAGAATGGGGTGGACCTACAGAGGACAAGAGAAGAACCAACACCCTCCCAGAGGGCCATGCAGCTCTAATCGGTGATAACGGCATTAAGTGGTCAGCTTGGAGATGAGGTTTTGCTCAGATCTATTGATCTGTGCTCCCCTGGGATATAAATCCTTCTGAATTTGCTTCTGTGGATATAAATATTTATAATTAAAATAGCCTAGGCACCTCTTACAGGCATAGGGAGAGTGGCCCATCCTAGGGTAAGGTTTGATATCAGCCTCACATCAGTGTATGTACTGTCTAGGATGTGGGGAAAATTCATTTGTACACGCTTCTCCCTCTCTTGCATCTGTTTACACATCTCTGTTCTCTCTTTTGAACCCTATTTTGCTCACCCTCTGAGTGACAGGCACAATGTCGCAGACTACCAGAAGCTGGGGAAAATCCATTCTTTCTGAATGCAGCCTCCAGCCGAGGAGGGAGTGCCACTCCCCCCAGTCGAGGCTACACAGTTTCATGTGCATTCAGGAGCCTGGACTCAGAAAGGAACGGGCTGTTTTTGGCGGGGGCATGGGGACCTCTTTAGTTGTTGCTTTGTTCTTGCTTTTATTGGGGCATCAGTTTGGATCCAGTAACATACAGGCTTTGTCGCACAAATGTTTTAACCAATGCCAAGACACTGCAGGCTCACTTGCAGTGTTAAATCCAGGAGAACAATTTGAAGGGCCCCAGACCCCTGTTTCTCAGTACCTCATAAATATAAGCTCACATGAAGTGAACAGAGCATCCCTTATCCTAGAGAATAGAAAAAGAAAGGATGCAGGCATAGCCCTTGAAGCCAGCCAGCCAGATCAAGACCATTGGCCTATAAAGGATTGAAATCAATCAGCTTTAATTTTCAGAAATTTGAGTTGTAGAAAGAATGGTCTTTGAAATCATTTGCTATGCTCGCTAAAGCTATCATCGGCTTTGGTGTCCAGGATACAAATCTGTTCACCCTGAATCTATCATCTGCTTTGGTATCCAGGATACAGTCTTTCAGTTTTAGAACTTCTGACTTTTTTAAATCAGGTGCCTGCCTTGCTTCAGTGCTTACATCTTGAACTGTGTGTCTTTGCATGCTGCCCTCAGCAGGTTTCATTAATTTGTAATTGATGCCTATGAAATTGTTTAAGGACTTCTGGATCTTACTTGTCAAGTGTGTATGTTATTCGGTATGTATGTACTGTCTAAGATATGCGGAAAATTCATTGGGTTTTGCTTCTCCTGGTTTTAGACTGTTCATTCACTCTGGTCCATTTGTGTGAGTTAATAAATGTATGTCTGTGTATCTCTGTGCAGGTTTCTGTACTTGAGAAGCAATTAACATAATCAGGTCAGAGTAGTGTCCCCACATTTCTCTACCATTGCATTAACTATGTCTTCCCAAATGCATATTAAGCTTTTTTTTCTTTTTATTCAGAGGTGGTAGTTTTAGAACTCAAATCTAGCTCTCTTCTCTGTTAGAAAATGATTGAGGGTTAGAGACTATTCCAATTGGCAGTTAAGGGTCAGTATTTTAGATTCCATTTGGCTTTGATAATTTATATAGAATGAAAGTCTAACAGGTATAATCACAATAGCCTTGACTTAAGAATGTTTCTAAGCATACTTGAGGTTGAAAAACACTTCAAGCTGAAAATGGAAGAATGTTCTGTTTAGTAACTGTATGTTTCTGTGGTAATGGAAAGAATTGGAATGCAGTTCTCTTTGTTTGATTTATATGGTGACACTCAGAATGTGAAAGGTGTATTTTACTGTAGAAATAAACTTTCAACATTGACCTAGAGAATGGAAAACCCAGGCTGGTACTTAATTCTTTCTCTGCTAGGTTATAATGAAAAGCATAATTAATTTTTAAAAATATATTTTTTAGGCAGAAAAACCTTGATTGGTGTCTTTCTCCCATTGTTTGCAATATTTAGCAATATTTTCTTGCATGATTCCTCTGAAGAACAAGCTTATTTGGAGGAAGTGACCTAAATTTCAAAATTTAATGCACTTCATTAAAAAATGTGTTTTCTTGTGATCTTAGTGCCACTAAATCTAAATAACACATACATAAATTCATTGCTGTCCTGTGCTACCATTTCTACAGGTCTTATTTGAAAGCTTGTTACCAGCCATAGGGAAATGGTTTTATTATAGAATCACCTACGATTTAGGATAACAAGCTTCAATGTCTTCAGTTTTGTAGGAATTTAATTCCTGTGTTATGGATATATTCATATGCTACATTTGTCTTTTTTATTCTATATACACATATGTTGTTGTTGTTGTTAATCCTTACCCCAAGATATTTTTTTCCATTGATTTTTTTTTAGAGAGAGTGGAAGGGAGGGAACAAGGCGGGGGAGAGAGAGAGAGGGGGAGAGAGGAGAGAGAGAAACATTTGTATGAGAGAGAGATTAATTGGTTGCCTCCTGCATGCGCCCCAACTGAGGTTGGGGATCGAACCTGCAACCCAAGCGGGTGCCCTTGACTGGGAATCAAACCTGCGACCCTTTGGTACACAGGCCAACATTCTAACCACTGAGAAACACTGGCCAGGGATATAGGTATATTTTTCAATCCCATTTGTCTGAAAGGTCTTGCATGCAAAAGTTTTTACATTCAAAATACAGGGGTGGGAAAAAGTAGGTTTACAGTTGTTTGTATGGAAAAAGATATACAGGTTATGATTATTACAATAGTTTCATTAACTCAAAAGAAGGTCACAATGCAACTGTAAACCTATGTTTGCCCACCCCTGTATTTTATAATGCAAAGATAAGAATATTTCACTGTTATTTTTATAGTCATGACATAAAAATATAATGATATTGATATTTCACTGTTATGTTTATATTAATAATATATATGTATTAAGTTTTAAATTAAGTTTTCTGAGCATCTTGACGTATTCACTTAATCCTTAGTGCAAGCTTTTAAGTTAGAGCAAGAGTCATTATCTCCATTTTACCAATAATAAACATGGACAAGGTGACACATTTATTAGTGTCAGACATGGGTCTATAACCTGAGCCCTATGGACTCCTGATCAGGTGCTCTTTCCGAAGCTACCAGCTACCTCCATTAATGTTTGATAAAATTTCAGCATTTGAAATCAACTGTTGAAATGCCAGTAAGACAAGTGTTGGTTGATCTTAAATTCTACTCATGCAAGAAAAAGTAGCATGTAAGTATTTTAGGCATCTTTCTTTGGCCTTTAGCATGCCACAAATGGCTGCAGAATCCAATGTCATGACAGGCCATTTTGTTAGGCTCCAAAATTCTGTGAGTTATTATTATGCCTAATAAATGAGTTTGCTCACCAAGAACATGTCCCTGTAAAAATAAAATAAGGATATAATACTATATTTTACAATATCATTGTGCATATACTATATTTAGTCTTCATACCTACTAACATCTGCTTTTAAAGAAACATTATGTCTAATTAGAAGTCCTTAAAGTCAAGCATAAACTTTTTCACTTCTGAAATAACCATGCCCCTTCCCCTAACCTTCTCACCAGTTCATAGGGTCTTAACCTTTTCTGTGCTATGGATCCCATTGCCTGACTGCCATAGACCTGAATCCTATGGACATCTCAAAATAGTGCTTTAAAATGTGTGGAACAGAATAGATAGAATTATAAAAGAAACCAATTTATATTGAAATTCAGTTATTAAAATATCAAAATCAACTAAATACTAAAACCAATTTCTGATGTGATATTGTATACTTTTTAATAACATGCTGTAATTTTATGGTAGTGATGAGCAGAAGAGATATTTTTAGGTTGCCTACAACAATATGTGTTATGGATATAATATTAAAATAGCTGGGACTCCTACTGGTGACATTGTCACTGGTACTGTTAATATTACTGTGGTTCGTTTCCTATAGTTAAAATGGAAGGAAATGCTAACATGTTTATGTGTATTAGTAAAGATAAAGGTGAGATTATTTTTCTTCCCATTCAAGTTCACACACACACTAAACACTTACATCCATGGACTCTTTAGGAATCAGTGGATACCAGGTTAAGAACCCCTACTCTAGCTCCTTTCTCATTTTTCAAAACTTAACTGAACCATCATTTCTTCTAAAGAACTTAAGCAATATTCCCCCAGGTGGAATTAGCTGCCACTCTTCTGTGTCCCAAGAGCCCCCACAACCTCTCCAACCCGACACTTAGCACAGCACAGGGTCTGCATCAATGCACTTGTCGGTACCTCCTAAAGAGTGCATATTCCTGAGGTCCTGGGTCATGACTTATATTCCACCTCCAAGCACAGTGTCTAGTACATAGCAGGGGTTCACTAGATATTGAAAATAAGGAGGAAGGAAAATTTAAAAAATCAGAAACCATAAATCACAGAAAATTAAAGTTAGCAGAAAATTAAAGTCAGTACCTTGAATGTTTGCTTGACTCATATTTTCCATCAATGGCACCTTCATATCCCAGGCACTAAAGACAGCCATGTGGACCCTGCTCTGCTTCCCTTTTAGTACAGCTCTCCATTTATAGCCTCCAAAAAATCATAATTTTATATTAAGGTCCTAATAATAATAATACCCTAGTCTCTTTTTTTAAGGTTCTCATTAGTACAGATGGGGAAAGAGGCAGTAGGGGCATAGAAATAGAGTGCTTTCTTCACATCTTGAGATTTAGGGCTTCATCAATCAACTGAAAAAGCCAAGGAAAATTATTTTGATTCTAAGGGATATACATAAATATGTAAATTCTTTCTAAAGCCCTATGGCCTTGAAAATAATTATTAAGAAGATTTTGTTGAGTCCTGGCCAGGTGGCTCAGTTGTTGGAGCATTGTCCCAAACACCTACATATAGTCAGGGCACATACCTAGGTTGTGGGTTCAATCCATGGTCAAGGGTGAGTATGAGATAGATGTTTCTCTCTCACATTGATGTTTCTCTCACTCTCTCGCACTTCCTCTTTCTCTAAAAGAAATAAAATCATATCCTTGGATAAGAATTTTTTAATTTTTTAAGATTTTCTTGAAAAAGAGAACATTAATATAATAAAAGCCTCTAACGTCCTCAGTACAAATGCTTTGTGTAGGATAAGCATAGATGCTTATACACAGGAAGGTCCCCTTTTAGACATATATTCAACTTCTTAAATATTAATGTCACATAAAAATTAGCATTTATTCATGCGTATTGACTTAATTTTATATGCCACCTCTTCCTTCCCAGTAATAAATACTTGGCATTTCTATCCAAATGAATGGATATTCACATACCAATGTGAGGTTGCATATTTCTTGGGTACAAGTTGATTTTGATCTACAGTGAACTTGTTTATTACAGGAGGAAGAGGATCAAGGTCAAAATGGAGATAAAATTGGAAACAAATTTATAGCCACTTTATTGTCTAGGAGCACATGTTGAACACAAGTTGTTGATCAGCAGTTCGTTGGTTTTCAGTGTGCCCCTATAGAATATCTTATTAAAATATATTAATCAACCACAAATTTAGATACAAAATTGAATCTGATTTAATATAAAGTCCTAAGATCTTGACTTGGATAAAGCTCATTTCACCCCATCATTTAATAAGACACTGACCCATGTGCACTGCACATATCCTAGAAGTGGTATTTCATCAGGGTTGTTAGTGAGTATCCATGGAGCAGATGCCAAAATATCTTTATGTACCTAACTCTTGTTTCTGTATTTACATACCTTCACCTTCTGAAGCAGAAAGTTGAAAAGGTGGTGTTCTGAAGTCTCCATTCCTAAATGGAGTGTTGGTAGAGCAAAGAAGAAAGATTGGACAGTGACTATGACGGTAGAGAGAAGTCTTTTGCACTGGAACTATGGCTCAGAGAATTAATCTCAAAGCATCAATTCATATTTGAGTCTCTTCGCCTTCTGCTACTAGACAGGTGCTTGAGCCAGCTAAGCCAGTCTTCACCTTTTGAAAGAAAGTCCCTGCATAGCCTTAACTGGTATTCTTGTGTCTAGGTCTGTTACTTATTGCAATACTCTTTAACCCATTTTATACCTGCTTCCCCCTAATTTTATTATTCTCTTTTGTTAGTCCTCACATTTCTGCTCTCCTTACTCTTTGAAACAACTTTTGAGTTAACTATTACCCTAAATTTACTGACTTGGTATCTAATCCTTGAGCTCTTCAGGAGAAAAGTCTACTTAAATCTAAAAGGTGAGGAATATTTTTAGCAGGTGGGCAAGTTGATCTAGATACACATAGAGAAACATTTGCTAAGATTTTTATTGCAATAAATATAAGCATTCATAGTTGATATGATCACATTAGTATTAAATCAAGAATCTGCTATTTACGCAATGAAGTACATATTTTTTCCAAGGCAGAAAGGAAAACATGGCTCTGCAAACACAATTCAAGCAAGCAGAACAGGAAAAGCTTAAACATACTATACTTCATAACAAAAACTTACTTTAAAAGAAACCAAGAACTATCAGGGCAAATAGATTTCCATAACTTAACTTAAAATAAAAAAGATTGCTTTAAAGCAGTTCGCTTATGAATTTCACAATCAATAGAAATTGTTTTCAATAATCTACATTTAAAAGAGTATTTGAAAATTGTAAATATTTTCAATACAGAAAAAGGGTGTTCCCAGGACTTATCGTCTATTAAAATATAACTTCTGTGCCTAGTAATATAATGAATCAGGTGTGAAGAGAGAAAAATTGAGACGATGTGGAGGATAATGGAGCCAAGTGCAGGAGGCAGCTTTGGGAATGGACAAAGGACAAATCATTCCCGACAAATGTGATCACTCTTTTAAATCGCATTACGAGATTAATGGATGAAGGGAATGCACTAAAGGTAATATATATGGATTTTACTAAAGCATTTGATACACTGCTCCATGAATTTCCACTTGCAAAATTAATTCAAATTGGGTAGAATATGTGCATGGTCACATAGACTGAAAATTGGCTGAAGGGCCATAAACAAAGAGTAATGACAAATGTTGGTCCTGCACATTTAGTGGGAGACAGTGGCCATCGCATCCCTGAGAACTGATGCCCACTTTGGTATCATATAACCACCTCAGAAATTATCTGGGGTAAGGGAAGGAAATTATGGAACTCACATACTTTGAGGTATCACAAACCAAGATACAATTAGAGCACAATAAGGGTTATATATAAAAATAGAATAAAATTAAACATAGGTGATACTTAATCCCTTTTCAAGACTAAAAGAAAAAAGGATTACTAGGAAAATAGATAAAATGCTGATTGGGGAAAGTGCACTTAAAACCATACTGTCATTGAATAGGTGGTATTTATCACATTAGAATTGAATGTTATGCTCCTGTATGCTCCAAATTTGAATTCTTCTAAAGAATTTATAGAAATGCTGAAAGGGCAAAAGAGGCTGATTTATAAAAAAAATTTCAATTATGTCTACTTAAGTGCATAACTATTGGGGTATCAGTAATTTCCCCAAATGTGTGATAAGTACAGGATAAATAATCACCTTGAATGAATTTCTGATATAAATGTCCCCAAATACCACAATGATAACTGCCAGGACAACCTTACTATTTTTTCTGATGTTCTTGAAACTATATAAAATTCCATTGCTTAGAAGCAGAATGAACTCTTTAAAAAATGGACTAGATAAAATTTGATTTTCCTTTTACAGAGGACATGATCTTATTTACAATCATAGTCCTTTTGGATTCATCATCCCATCCAGTCCTCTTGGCCACCCTGTGAGAGGGTATTATCATCCCCAATTACAGATGTGGAAACAGGTTTAGAGAAGATAAATGACTTGTCTAAGACTACATCATTAATAAATGACGAGTTGGTGCTAAAGCCCAAAGGTTATGGACACCTGGTCTTGTGGTCATTCCACTAAACAGCACTGTTTCCCATGTGTATGCCATGAAAGACTGTCTCAGAATCCATATACCAATGTCTGTTCTTGACTTGGACTGTTTATCCTGTACTGAGTTAGATGTGGTAATGGGAAGGACCTAGCATGGAATCTGGGACAGGGAGGGCACTTAATAACACTTAGCAACTTTACTTTCATAATTTCTTCATTTGGCAAACAGTTATCAGCCACCTAATGGGGCTGGCACTGTCCAGCTGTGCACATCTTAGTCCTTCCTATTACGCTCAGGTCTCCCAAGTTAGACCACAAGCTCCCTAAGAGAAGACCTTGTATTTGCCCATTCACTGCATCCCCAATACCTAGCATATACTCAAATGGACTTCCTGACTTAGGGAGAAAACATCCAGCCTCACTTCTTCGAAGTTCCCCTGAGCTTTGGCCAGGCCAAACCTCATGTGCATACTTAGTTCCTTCACACAGCTTCAAATAAAAGGGCCCATGACCCCCTGCACACACTGAAAGAGTGGAAGAAAAGTCTTGAATAAGAGCATGATGAATGCACTTGTCAAGTTGATTTTTTTAAATATATTTTATTGATTTTTTTACAGAGAGGAAGGGAGAGGGATAGAGAGTTAGAAACATCAATGAGAGAGAAACATCGATCAGCTGCCTCCTGCACACCCCCCACTGGGGATGTGCCTGCAACCAAGGTACATGCCCTTGACCGGAATCAAACCCAGGACCCTTCAGTCCGCAGGCCGACGCTCTATCCACTGAGCCAAACTGGTTAGGGCTCAAGTTGATTTTTACTTCTCTTTCACCAAGTTACTCCTCAGGCCTGTATAGCCATGATGATAACAAGTAAACCACCATGCTAAAGCACTGGGCTACTGGGACGCTCTTTACTAACAAGTGTCAGACATACTGCTTCTCTTGTGTCCATTGCCCAGACTCTCCAAGCAGCTCTTTGATGATATGCTCTCTTGAAAATTTGGGAGGAAATAGCATATGGAAAGCCCAGATTATAAAAAAGCTTGGCTCTCCTTTGGGAATAGGCCAACCCAAAGGACATGTCAAGGGGCATGTAATTTAGCTAGTGATGCAAAATATGGAGCCTCATACATAAGACTGTAGACAGGGACAACTTCTGATGTGTCCATGGCCAATGTGCATCCCCTCTAAGCAAAGGCAAAACACACAGCCACTCAATTCCTGCCTTTAATTCAACCATGCCTGGGAATGTATTACATCACAAACGTTTCCACCCACAATTGAATTAGCTATATTATCTTCAGAAATAATACCTTTGTCATTTCCAGCCCTTTTCTTCTGCATTAGGCTTATTGCAGTTGGGTGAGTGCACCTAAAGTCTTCAGTGAAGTGTCAGGTGTAATTTAGCACTGGGAGATGAATTATGGGATTGCCCTTTAGGAAAAGGCTGGGAGCTCGGCCCTGCCTGTCAAATAGGTCTCTGCCTTATAGTGAACTCTGCAGGTGAATGAATCAGTATTTGGCATATCAGCATTTCATAGAGCCTCCATGCTAATGTCTTTTTGAAATGAAACCGAGAAAGCTGTTAACCTCAGTTAGCCAAGTGTCCCCTCTGTGACCGGGATAAATCATCAATGTAGAGGCTGAGAACTCTGTTCTTACTGCTTTGGGAAATAAGAGCCAGGACTTTGGAGAAGCTTATGGAAGGGGCCTTCAAATCTCAGGAAACTAAATAAGGATTTTTATCTTCCCTTAAAAAGAAAAGTAAGTATTACTTCTCCCTGTGTATGAGGACAATGCTCTATCAACTGAGCTAGCTGGCCAGGGCTTTCTCTCCCAGTTGATTTAGGTATTCTAAAATGATTTTGAATAATTTGACTCAGTTGGATAGCATATATTATCCTTTTTACCAAGCCTTTGATCTCTTCTTAAGTGAAGTCACCAAAATTATATATAACTACATTATAGTATGTGTATGTGTATATGGTGGGACAAAATTAGGTTTACAATTGTTTGTATGGAAAAAATAATATAATAATTAATAACTAATAATACAAGAATAAATTCTGTTTCCTGGAAACCTACTTTTGCTCCACCTTATATAAAAATTCATTTGCATGTATAAATACATATGAATAATATAAATAACATATTATCTTATAGTAATATATAACATTATATAAGAGATATGTAAATATTAAATATATGCATGAAATCACAACTGAAAACCTGGTCTTAACTGCCAGAGTAGCTATGGTCAGTCAACTGGGGATTCTCTATTCCCTACTACTTCTTGAATATTTTTTCATGGTTCAAAATCAAGCAACATCTATACAAAATCCTCACATCAACCTTGTGAAGCATGAGTCGTTATTTCTGTTTTTTCATTTGGATAAACTGGGTTACACAGAAGTTAAGGGAGTGGCAATGCTTAGGGTCAAACCCGGAACTTCTGTCCTATGTTCCTGTCAGTAGCTGCTGTATAATCATTGGTGCCAGATGTGGTGCTGGAATTCTTTTCCCTATCAATCCAGTGCAAACAAAAGGCTTAGGACCCAAGCTTGTGCCTTTTTTCCCTGAAGGCTCTTGACTGCTTCCTCCTCCAGCTGTCCCAAAGGGAAAACTATTTGGTTACTACATACATCTTCAGCCTTTGGTATTTACAATCAACTGTACAATTGCTTTCATTAGTTCCAGTGCACATGTTACTCCCCTTTCACTTCGACTGCCTCAGGTCTGAACTAGAAGAGGCTAGATGACCGAGGTAAGGCCCATGATGTTGAATGTTCCAGAGAAGCATTGAGCAAAACACCAGAGGCTTCTCAATCAGCAGGAAGCAAAGTAGGTTAAGTGAGCTGCAAGGTTTTAGGAATACTTAGAATTTATGGTAAAATTTTCTTCTCTGAATTTCTTACATCCTACAAACAAAAGTACAAATTATTTTTTTTAAATGGCAATAGAATGCCCATAGGTGTTGAGGTGTTATGCTTAGGACAGAAGCTTTCTTGCTTGCTCCTACCAGTCTTTGGTTGGAAGGAAGGATCAGAGTGGGAAGGAAACTGGCTTGTATTGACAGATTTTAATTATTGATGGGACTATACAAGATTTTTTAAAGTTTAAGTGCCTCCATAAGGGTACAACTGCATCATTTTATAAAAGTAAAAACTGAGTCTCTGAAGGGTTAACCAATTTGCCCAAGGTCACAAATCTTGTTACCTTGAAGAATTAGAACTTGAATGCAGGTCTTCTGGTGGGAAGTCAACATTCTTCATGACATCTGAGGTGGTCCAGTGGAATTCCCTTGCTTTGTTGAAAGTCCCACATGACAGTTTCAAAGAAAAGACAAAAACAGTGACCATTAAGTAGTACTAAAGACAGCAGCCTTTATTTCCAGGCCTGCTTTTCACTGTTGTTTACCCAGGCCCAGGTACCATCCACTCCCTACCATGAAATCACACCTTCCACTAGCTTTCCCTGACTCCCCAGATAAATTTAACCATGCTTTTCCTCCTGCTACATCATAACTTTGAACATACCTCTGTAGTTGCACATATCCCTCAGATTAGAATTGATGGGTCTTTTCCACATAGGCTGTGAATTTCATGAGAATCTATTCACCTCCGCATTCCCCCACACCTATCATGGTAGCCGAGAAATGACAGGGACCTTATAAATGTTTGCTGAATTAAATATCATTTACTCTCTGGCAAACTGAAGTGGTCAGGTGATTTTTGTCTCAGTTCCACATAATCTGGCAATGACAAAGATCTATTTTCTTAGGCTTCATGTTGAAATTTGAAGATTCTTAACAGCTTCTCATCCCCCTTGGCTTCTGTTTAAAGACGGGCCAGGGTAGAAGATAATTTTCAAGTCTTTTTTTGTACTTGTGACTAAATAGTATTTGAAATGATTTGGAGACACCCAAAGTTTTCTCCTAATAAGCCCACTGGAATTGGGATCACATTAGTTTTATTTCTGACTCTTCACTGATAGTTAATCAGGGCCTCACAGCTACTTTGCACTCTTGTATTTCTAAAAGTGAAGATTTAGAGAACCCAAAATTGCTTCCCAAATGGCAGAAACAGATGTAAGGACTAAAGATACTCTATTTCACTCTTAAAGGAGTAACGTTGATCATAGGACATGGTTTGCTTTTGAACCCACCCAAAGGAAAATTCTAGGGTTTTTTCAACTTGAATATCATGATTAAATTCAGGAGAAATTGGGCAATATTTTGCATGTCCAAACATTACATTGGCCATCAACTTATTAGTCAAAGGGAAACTCCTCAGCTCAGAAGTATCTCTCCATTGAACATTATAAAAATGTGTTCACAATACATTCAGATTTTTTAAACTGGCTTTGTCTTCCTCTATTCCATATTAGAAAAAGAAACTTTGACCACAGATGATTCACATTTCCACACCTAATAAGGAACTTATGAAGTATTCCACAGAAGAAGGGAAAGAAAATTGACTGACACTCTTGGAGTGAACCTGCAGAAATTTGGAACTGTTTTCACTTTCTCATTTGGGCTTTATTAAGATCAGGACTTGACAAGCACATGGGCCAACCCCTATTTTTTATAAATAAAGTTTTATTGGAGACCATACACATCTATTCAATTACATATTGTCTATAGCTATTTTCCTGATACAATGGCAGAGCTGAGTTGTTGTGACAGAGATTAGCTCATCTATAAAACCTAAAATATTTACTATTTGACCTTTCACAGAAAAAATCTTTTGACCCCGTTAAGATCATAAACCCTGAGTAAAGAGATGAGAAATACAAATTAAAGCACAGTCTGAATAAAGAGCTGATTATAAATTGCTTCAGAAGCCAACAGTTATAATAGATTTTAACATATTTGTAATATATAGAAAATACCTTTTATACCCATCAGGACTCTGATCAGTTGCAAGTAATAGAAACAACAATAGTGGCTTAAAGAAATAGATTTTATTTCCCTCACATAAGAAGTCTCGGTCACTGCAGGCATTGATTCAGCACTCAGAGGTATCATCAAAGAGTCGGGCCTTTTCTATCTGTGTCTCAGAGTCAAAGATGCATGGCTGTGCTTCCTATTGGTTGTAAGATGGGTGCTATGACATTAATAATCATATCTATGCTCAAAGAAGGAAGAAGATGGAAGAAGGAAGAAGGATGATGCCCTCTGCCTATTCCTTCCTACCTGGAAATTAGAGGTTTACCCAGAAGCCCCCTCCTACCCCTTCAGCAGATGTGTGCTTACATCTCACAGCCAGACCAGTCACAAAACCAACCCTACTGCCTGTGGAGCTGGAAAAGCAAGTACTTTCCAGTCCAACCTCTATGGGGGGATGCCGAGAGAGGCAAAAGCATGGAGAGTGGCTTCGGGATGGCCACTCAACAGTGTCTTCCATTGACAGTTTTTCTCCTTTTAGGTGTGTAGGCACAGAGGAGCTGCCCAATGAATATTTATTAAGTGACCGAATATACAGATAGTAAGTTGATTATTTTCTTTACTCCATATCAGAGAAGTTCTATCTAGACAGAAACTGAAAATCTTATCCCAAGGATCTCTCAAAATGACATAGTTGAGAAATTAGTTGGGGACAGGGAAGGTGGACGCTATGGGTGAATGGCAGAGCAAGTATGCCTCAAATACAGATGACATCTGTCCTGCTTGCTTATCATGTGGTTCTAATTGGATTGGCACAGGGCAAATTTGTTATCATCTTAGGGACAAGCTTTTCTCTGAAATTTTTGTTGAGATTTAAAGTGTTTGCCATATTTCCTATAGCAATGTGAGCACAACTGCTTGTTGATAAACATTAAACTAGTCCCTTTAAATATAATGGGATAGGATTGTAAACTTTAGGGTGAGTTAGTTTTACCTACCTATGAAAGTTTAAAGAAATCACTTCTGTATTTTTACCTCACTGCTCACAAAGCTATGTATTTGATGTGTATATTCAAATTTCATTTTTTAAGAGGAGGACAAGGGTGGAAGAGATATAAATTTGAAACATGTTTCATCGATACTATCTTAGAGCTTCACACCATTGTTAGAACCACATCACCTTCAACTTTTTATCTGTAAACTTACTGCATTTGACTAGATCTCACTTCCTACTCAAACAACCAGAAGAAAGAAAATAATCATAAGGAATTTAGTTTTATAAGCAGCATTTTTCTGTGATTTTATTAGGGTGCTAGTAAAAAAAAAAAAAAAAAAAAAAAAAAAAAAAAAAAAAAAAAAAACAGGTTACTTGCTCTTTCAGAATCTCACCAAGAAAACAGAGCATTTCAAAGTATAACAGAGGGAATTTAATGCAGGGGAACTGAGAACCTGGTGCGGGTGATGAGGTTAACAACCGCAGGCAGTTACTATCCTCCCACAAGACAAAGGGAGGAGTTGGTGCTACAGGAGTCCAGGGGCCAGGGTCAACTCCTGGAACCTGGAATCATGACAAGCCTATGGGTAGAGCTGGAGCTGCAGAGGAGGCACAGCTGCTGTTGGAGTCCCGTCCCAAAGCAGAGGATGGGGGAGCTATGCCTGGCTTCCCACATTCCATTCTCTTCCCAGCTCCTCTCATTGGCCAAACCTAGCTGGGAGCCAGTTGACTTTGGAGCCTACAAATGCAGCCTGCAGGGGTCATCTCCCAGCCACTCAGAGCAGAACAGGGGAAGAATGAGGAATGGAAGTGAAAACAAACAGAATCAGCTATACTTTGGTCTCTAGTGCTAACTATTAACTTGTGCCTCTCAGCTCTGTGGCTTGAGTTTCCAATATTGGTTAGGATGATTATGTCAGTACACTAACGATCTTAACTGCATAGCAATGAATAATAAACATGTCTTGACTCTATAGGAAATATAAAGAAATAGAAGACACCAATCCTGACTATATGACATTTATTCTTACATTTATAGTTCGGAAGGCTGCCTAATAGAAGTAAATTCATAAAGAGGAGATAAAAGGTTTCCCAGAGAGGAGGCAGGAAGAGTGTTTTGGGTAGAGGACATAGCCTAAGAAGTGGAAAGAACATTTTGCATGGCATACAGATATCCTTAGCTGGAATTGGGAGTTTGGATGGGCTTGGGTGATAGAAAAGCAAGGAGAAAACTTTGGAGGACTAATAGAGGACTTTAAAATTAATCAATAGACAACACAGTAAACCTTTCATGTGAAAAATGGTGTTGAGTTTAGCCAATGCCAGAAAAAAAATATTAGGAAGCTGTTGGCATAATCTAGTCACAAGGTGGGAACCAAGGGATTGACTGTGAATAGGTGTCACAGTGCGATGGCTAAGAGCATACCATAAGTGCTAAAGCAAGACTTCCTGGGTTCAAATCTCAGTTCTTCCACTTATTAACTCCCTCTCTGGAAGACAAAGATAATCATAGTACTTACCTTGTAGAAGCATCTATTTTGCGCCTGACATATGATAAATGTTAGCTATTATTGAAATCATATTAGACGATGAGCTTATCAAGTAAGGAAGGGAGAAGGGGTAAAATGCCCTCGGGCAGCTTCAATATATATTTGAAACTGTTTGTAATCTAAATTGTATTGAAATCACTATAAATGCATAAATTCACTGCAACAATGAGTTCAGAGGAAGGAAAAACAGGACAGACAGAGGAGACAATAGACAAAGCAGTCAGAGAAATAATAAGAGAATCTGTGGGTCAACATACTAAAACCTCAGAGACTAATAAAGCCTCACAAAACAATGGTTGCTAGGCAGGATATTGGAAACCCTGGATGGATGTCTTCTGCTCAGTTTGCTGAGTTGGTTCTCTGCTTGCTGTGGCCTACACACTACCATCATTTTTGCACATTTCAGCATTTTAAATGGAGTAAGAGCCAATCACAATGTTGCATAAGTGCCTGTCATCAGTAAGCATTAGAAAACTAAGTGATACATTTTTCATCCACGGGGAGTTAAGTACATCTCTGCATCTTCCAAGGTGACTAATTTGGCAATGACAAGAGCACATTTTTCCCCTAGGGTACCAGATCCAGTTGGCTGGTACCAATTTCCTTGTTTCACTTTGGAGGCTGAAAACAAGAAGGAGCTAAAGAAGTGAAGCCATTACCAACAACCACAAAACAGCCAACATTGCTGTAAATGATCTGTCATCTGGCTGAGGCTGCATGAGTGTATGACTCCTGGTATTATTTCTGAATGGTGGAGTGCTGGCCCAGGGGGTGAAGGTAGGGAAAGGAGATAAGAAAGAGAGAAATGGGAGGACAGATTTGCTGTAGGGTTTTGTGCGTTCAATTTCCATTACCGCTTAAAGAATATGTGTGCAGAACTCCATTTGGTGGCAGCTTGGTGAATGTACCTTTCTGTATTTCTCCTTTAGTTTAAAACAGTAGGGTTAAAGTGCTCAGAGGGACAGAGACCACTAGGGATGGGGAGGGAGCTGTGATCTTACTAAAAGGATCAAAGAAGCTGGTCTTTCAGGTCTTGAGCTGTATATCATAGCAAGGGGCAGCCTTTCATTCATTTTTCTTAGCCTTCCAGTCCTTTATCTCTAGTCATCACATGAGCCAAAAATTAATTGTTTGAAGAAGAGCCCAGCAATCTTTCCTTTTCTCTTATAATTAGAGTGATCATATCATTTACTCTCCAAACCTTCTATTGAAAGGGAGTACAAAGAATACTTTTGCTGGGACAATAGGCATTAAGTTGGTCTGTCTCAGACTGATTAGAATATGTAGTCATCCTCCTTATAACCCATTTCAAAATCTTTTTGTTCCATATAGCATAGTGTGGTTAAGGGCACAGACTTTGGAGCCAGACTCACTTATTTCAAATCCCAGCTTAGCTGGAAACTAGCTGTGTGACCTTGACAAGTCTTTTAACTTCTCTGCAGTTCGGTGTTCTCATTGGTGAAATGAAACATGATCATTGTTCCTACATGGGAGGGTTGAAGTACTGAGTTATTATGTAAACAGGCACTTAGGTAGTTCCTGGAGGATAGTGTGAGCAGTGTTTATTGTTTTTGTTATTTCAGACTCTCAAGGATAGGGACCTTATCTTACAGAGCTGACACCTGCCTTCTTGCCCTGTGCCTTCACATGGAGAGGCATTCAGCAAGGGTTTGTTGAATGAATAAATTAGAAGAAAGAAGGAATACATAAAAGAAGAAAGGAACACAATTTTATCCTTTCCCTTCATTTTTTTTCTTGATTCTTGATTCTGTCAGTATTTTTAGTTTACTTTGAAGCACAAAGATATTGACACCCACTCAAAAACTCTTTCAAATGCTGGTTCTATCATAGCCTTTACTATACCCTGGGATCCCTTGCTGTTGAGTTTTCTTGCCCTTACCTGGCCTGTAACCAACACTGGCCTCTCTTCACCATCTGCTTTTCTACCTGCCTGCATCTCTCAAGCTGTTAGACCTTGCTGGAGAAAGTTACATCTTGTCAATTAAAGTAATTTTATCAATTAGCATTGTTGCTACCACATCAAGTAGACCTATCAGCAATTGTGTTATTCATCAATCATATTCCCTAAAGATATCATCTTTCCTAGCCCTCAAAGTTCAAAGCCCACTCAGCCACACCTGTGTCTCAGGAGTTGACCTGCTTTGCTTTCTTGAGATGAGATTCTCTATACATGAATTCCTCCAACTTCCTTTTTCCACATCCCAGTGGTTTATGACCCTCCTATTATCTCTTTGCCTATTTCAGAGGGGGAAGTGCCCTATCTCCTTTCCAAAACTAATTAATTCTTCTCCCCCTCTGCCTTGATTCAAATCCATCCCTCTTCCTTCCAGAGCTGTACTCCATCAGTTACCCGACTCTATTTTGTTTTTTACAAGTCTCCCAAACCTTGATTTCTTCCCTTTTATATATTAACTAGAGGACCGGTGCACAAAATTCATACACGGGGGCTGTCCCTCAGCCCAGCCTGCACCCTCTCCAATCTGGGACCCCTCAAGGGATGTCTGACTGCCCATTTAGGCCTGATCCCAGGACTGCTGGCTCCCAACTGCTCACCTGCCTGCCTTCCTGATTGCCCCTAACCCAGGGGTGGGCAAACTTTTTGACTCGAGGGCCACAATGGGTTCTTAAACTGGACCGGAGGGCCGGAACAAAAGCATGGATGGAGTGTTTGTGTGAACTAATATAAATTCAAAGTAAAGGAGCGGAGGGGAGAGCAAGAGAACCGGATAGAACAGCCAGATCCGGCCCTCGGGCCATAGTTTGCCCAAGGCTGCCCTAACCGCTTCTGCCTGCCAGCCTGATCACCCCCTAACCACTCCCCTGACAGCCTGATTGATGCCTAACTGCTCCCCTGCCAGCCTGTTTTCCCCTAACTGCCCTTCCCTGAGGCCTGGTCACCCCTAACTGCCCTCCCCTGCAGGCCTGGTCCCCCCCAACTGCTCTCCCCTGCAGGCCTGGGTCCCTCCCAACTGCCTTTCCCTGCATGCCTGGTTGCCCCCAACTTCCCTCCTCTGCCGGCTTGGTCACCCCTAATTGCCCTCCCCTGCAGGCCTGATTGCCCACAACTGCCCTCCCTTGCAGGCCTGGTCCCTCCCAATTGCCCTCCCTTGCTGGCCATCTTGTGGTGGCCATATTGTGTCCACATGGGGGCAGGATCTTTGACCACATGGGGGCAGCTATCTTGTGTGTTGGAGTGATGGTCAATCTGTATATTACTCTTTTATTAGATAGGATAGAGGCTTGGTGCATGGGTGGGGGCCAGCTGGTTTGCCCTGAAGGGTGTCCCAGATCAGGGTGGGGGTTCCCTTGGGATGTGAGGCGGCCTGGGCGAGGGGCCTGTGATAGTTTGCAGGCCGGCCACACCCCCTGGTGACCCAAGTGGAGGCCCTGGTATCTGGGGTTTATTTATCTTCTACAATTGAAACTTTGTAGCCTGGAGCGGAGCCAAGCCTTCTGCTTGCTCCGTGGTGGCAGCCATTTCTGTTGAGATTTATGTATCTTCTATAATTGAAACTTTGTAGCCTTAAGCGGAGGCCTGGGTCAGCCAGGGTGTGTGGAAAGCTTGGCTTCCTCCATCACCAGGGGCAACCCTAGCCTCCTGCTCTTTCCAGCTCCATGGCTGCCGCACATTTCTGTTTGGATTTATGTATCTTCTATCATTGAAATTTTATAGCTTTGAGTGGAGGCCTAGGCCGGCAAGGGCCGGCGGAAAGCTTGGCTTCCTCCATTACCGGGGAAACCCAAGCCTCCCTCCTGCTCTCTGTGGCCGTAGCCATCTTGGTTGGGTTTATTTGCATATTCACTCCTAATTGGCTTGTGGGCATGGCTTGTGGGTGTAGCGGAGTGATGGTTAATTTGCATATTACTCTTTTATTAGATAGGACTAGTGGCCTGGTGCACTATAATAGAAGTGTCAACCAAATTCACGATCGATAATGACAGATCAAAACACACCCATGCAATTGGTGCGAGAGCTTTATATGTATTTTGAATGAGCGAGTCAACTTAGCCTTTTATAGATATAGAATAAACTTGCTTAATTAGACCTGCTTTCTGATGTAGCTAAACTTTTTCCAGCCCAGTGAAGCACCCAACTTCTCTTTCAGGTAATTGTCAGCAACACAGCAGTAAATATCAACACGAAGCAGATTATTATTGTAGATCACGCAGGGAAAACAAAGGGTAAAATATTTAACTGCAGCAGTGTTTGACTATATTCTGCACAGTGAGAAAACCTGAAGTCATTTTCAAGGTCCACCATTTCATACTTCTTTTCAGTCAGGTCAAGTTTCTAAACTTTCTAAATCTCCGTTTTGAAAAGAAAATAGGATTCTACTGAATCTTCTATCAACCTACTCCAGGACTTCTGTGAGGATCAAATGAGATGAAGCATGGGAAAACACTTCACAGACACTTAGTTAAAGTATAAAATGTTTGAATCTGGCTATAAAGCAAGTTGTGTTCCTGGACTGAGAAACTCTAAGGAGGCTAGTCGCTAGGGAGAGGAAGCCAGGTGTTGCTACATTACATCATTACCCAGTGCCCACAGCAACTGTTTCTGGGTTGGGCTGGGCTGTGGGCCACATTTTGCGCCATGGGGTCTCGGCAGTGTTGTCTGCAATTTGGTGGGGTGTTGCTTCAGGATGGTGGCAGAGCCTGTGTCCACTTGGGAGAAGCCAAGTGTTGCTTTGTCAGCGCCAGGTCTGCAGTGCCATTTCTTTGTAAATGGCCAATGCACATCATGGCAGCTCCCTGGTGGTCAGTGCGCATCATAGTGACCAGTCAGACAGTTGGAGGGACACTTAGCATATTACCATTTTATATATGTAGATATGCTCTGTATTTTTCTCTTAAAACATCAAGAACAAAAAAAATTCTCTCATCTTTCTCTTTCTATTCATTATCAAACTTGTCAAAAGAATAATCTATACATATTAGCCCCAGTAACCCCTTAGTCATTTCTAAACCCTTTAAAAATGACCTCCCATACCAGTCATTTGAACTTGTCCTTGTCCTCCTCAATCTCCCTGCAGCATTTTATGTCATTGATCACTATCTTTTTCATGAAATAATGTTCCTTGACTTGGTTTGATCTTGGTTACCCTCTTGCCTCTAATTTGTCTTTGCCTCTTCCTACTTCCACCTCATAATAGAGGTTCTCCCAATTTTCAACTCTTCCCTTTATGCTCACAGAACTCCCTTGGTGATCTCAACCATTTCCAGGCCCTTGACTATCCTCAGTCAGGTGGCCCTGGATCTGAAATCCTAGCCCAACAAATCTCATGCTTCAGGTACACATTTCAGCATTCTGCTGAACTTCTACATTTACCAAAAGCTAAACTCTTCTCAACAGTCTCCAAACCAACTCTGCCTCCTGGGATTCCTGTCTTTGATAATAGCATTGTGATCTTCCCATCCCATCCCCCAGCCTTCAAAGTTTAAATAATTTTTATGTCCCTTTCACCTAATTAGTCTTCCAGGTTCTATCAATTCTACCTTTGCCTCTCTCAAATCCATGGCTTTCTTTCCATAATTACTGCCACTAGCCAGGCTGTTACCTCTCATCTCAAATATCACAATTGCCTGCTAACCACTCCCATTTCTTGCACTTACCTTGAATCTTCCATTGCTCCCTTTCTTAATTATGCTATACAGACTACAAATAAAGACCCAAAGTCCACAATCTGGGTCCTCTTATTTTCCCTGACATAATTCCTACTATTGGTCTTTACACTCACTGCTCTCTAACCACGCCAAACTTCACCTTTTAGAATAAGTTCTACACTTCCCACCTCTAAGCCATGTCTTCTTTCTTCTTGTATAAGTTACCTAGGGCTTCCATAAAAAGCACCACATAATGGGTGGTTTAAAACAACAGAAATTTATTCTCTTCACAGTTCTGGAGGTTAGAAATACAAAATCAAGGTGTTGACAGGGCCCTATTCTCTCTGAAGGCTCTAGGGGAAGAATCCTCCCTAGCCTCTTCTAACTTCTGGTGGTTGCTAGCAATCCTTGTTGTTCCTTTAGCTTGTAAATGCATCACTCTAATCTCTGCCTCCATCTTTACATGGTCTTCTCCCCTGGGTATATGTGTCCAAATTTCCCTCTTCTTAGAAGGACACCAGTCATTGAGTTAGGGCTATCCTTAATCCAGTACAACCTCCTCTTAACTTGATTGTATCTGTAAACCCTATTTCCAAATGAAGTCATGGTCCCAGCTTCTGGTGCTTAGAACTTCAACATATTTGGGGGGGCGGGGGGGACACAATTCAATCCAAACACTTCTCTGCAGAGATGGACATTTCCTTCCATCCAACTCCATCTGTCAGATCCTTCTCCTGCTCCAGAGTTGGTTGATTTTCCTCTGTCATGAAGTTGCTCATAATTCCCTTTTAAATCCCCCCTCAAGGTAACAGTATTTTGGCCCTTTTATAGCTGGCTATTTCTGCACATCTTCTCTCTGCTGCTAAATTCTAAACCCTTCAAGGTATAGAACACACATATCATTCATCTTTGTGTCCCTCAAAATGCCTAGCAGAGTGCCTTTTGCTCATGAACTCACCTCGTTAAATCAAATTTTAAAATTTCCTTGTAGATATTAAATTTTGACCATTCCTATATTTTTGTTACTAAAAGTAATTTTTCACTTCCTCATTAAATCTAAATGTTGGCCAGGTCCAAAGATTTTCAATCTAGACTTTCTTTTGCATTGAAATGTTTCAACATTAATAACATCTCTCTCTCTCTTTCTTTAAAAAAAAAATACCTCTATAAATTGCTTTCTATAGGTCATTTTTCTATGCATCGATTTCTTCCCTGGATTATTTTGAAGTTAATATTGCAGGTGCCCTGAATTCTGTTGGAATCTAATCATCTGGCATTCAGAAGATATATCAGGGAGTGGTAGGGGGGAGGGGGGTGCTGTGGCTTGAACCTTCACCTTCAATTGAGAACACAATTTCCTTCTGGCTGAATTTTTATGTTATAAATACATGTCATTCTTTATTGTATTCCCAATCCCCTATTAATTTCTTTTGATTCCTGCAGATTTTAACTTGGAAAAAGGTGGAATAAACTAATGAGTGCTCTTGTATCTTAATTAGAGTGGGTATCTGTTCTAGTTTTTCATCTAGAGTTGCTGCATCTATATATTAGCATGCGTGTGTGTCTTTGTGTGTGTATTTGTGTATATATTCATGAAATGGCTGGAATCTGATTAATATCCTAAATAGATTGAGCACATGCACAGTGAGAGCATTCAGACTCTGTTTTTAGTTAAGACATGGTTCTCTTTTTAATGCATATTTGGGACTGACAGACAGAATTAGTAAGAATCAGCAGTCATGGGGAGTAAAGGAAAAACAAGTGAAATAGTAGATTGAAATGGTGTTTAAGGGCCAGTCTCTCTGCATGAGTTCACTCTACAGAAAGGGTCCTAGGGGCTGTGGGGAAATAGGTGGCCTGCAGGCTGTGCGCTAATGCAGCACCACCGTTTGCATAGCTGCACAGCCCTAGGAGACACCTGGGAGAGCTAACTTGAATTCCAATGAATATTTACAATTTCACTGCTCCAGAGCCACATGCAATCATAGTGCTCCAGTCTACAGGTTTTATGCATCAAAAAGAAAATGAGAGGAGAGCAGCAAAAATGGAGTTGCCTTTGGAGAGACATACACATAGATTTTACTGCTTGTGGCAGAACTAAAATACTTTCTTTCTGATATGGGCAATTTATTCTTCGGACACCTTCCATGATAGTGGAAAGCACCTGACTGGGTTTTAAAGTGAGAACGTCTTCAGTAGATGATTTTTAATTCCAAGCAAGAGAAAGGTAGGGAAGGAATTGTATTGCATAGGTTGTTTGTTTGTTTGTTTTCTAACAGAGAAACCTAGAAAGGGGTAAGAAAATCCCTAAGCCAGTCCCAAACTCCCTCTTCGTTCAGTGTGTTTTTATCCTGTCTCATGGATTGTCCTTTCTTCCGAGGGCAGCCCTAGGGAAAGCCGCCACCATTTTGCGATCCCATTTTAAAGCCTTTGGGTAATTGATTGCCAGGAATGCATGTGACCCCTCACTCATTTTTTTCTCATGGGCTGTTGATCCACACCAAAGATCTGGAGAGAACTGGATGGGGAAAATTAGTCAGAGCTGCTTGAACCCAGCGAGGCAATTTTTAACTTTCAGAGGTGCCAGAGTGGATGAAATTGAATGTTTTGAAAGTATTCCATCAGAACCTGGTTTTGTGGTTTGGCTGATTAATCTCTTGGACTATTAAGATATATATTGGATTACTATTTGCCGGTAGCCTGCATTGCTGCACTAAGCAGAAGTCCTCTTTACTACTAGCCATACTTTTATCCACTTATTAGTCCATTTTCTCCCATCAAGACACTACTGTTTCCTATTCATTTATCTGCTTGGTTACCCCTCCTACCACAAATCCACACATCCTCTCACACATCTGTCCATCAACTTGCTCATATGTAACCATGCTTGAAACAAAGAGAAGGAATGGTCCTGTGCCTGTATTTGTGTGACTGGTCACGGGTAAATCTGAAAAAGCACGTTTTATTCTCAAATTACATTTCCTCAGATTCTCAGTGGGAATGCCAAGCCACTGGAGAAAAGAAGCTTTAGGGTCCCTATAATCCTCACCAGTTTCCCCTATTCTTGTTGTAGATGAATCACATTGTGTAGGTCATTCCTATGTGCTGTGCAAACAGAGCTTCAGGGTACTCCTCCTTCCAACTTGCTGCCTCTAACCTCATCTTTCAAGGAAATTCTATAGCCACTACCATACTTAAGTTACTTAGTAAGTCTCTTCTGTGTACAAAGCAGAATCTGATCTATGGGTGTCCAATACATGTGTAAATATTTTTTGTAAAAACTAAGTTTAGAACAACCAGTAACCCTAGCTGGTTTTTTCAGTGGCATCAGCCCTTGGACTGAAGGATCCCGGGTTCAATTCCAGTCAAGGGCACGTACCTCAGTTATAGGCTCGATTCCCAGCCCTCTCACATAGATGTGTCTCTCTCACATTGATGTTTCTCTCCCTCTCTGTTACTTCAAAAAAAATCAATGGAAGAAATATCCTCGGGTGAGGATTAACAAAAACAAAACAAAACAAAACAAAACAAAACAAAACAAAAAATCACCTTAAACTAATGTGGTTGATTAATTGAGTCTTTACTCTTATGGTCAAAGGAGTGTTACCCTTCAGCTTAGTGACCCCAGGTAGGATGGGAGCGAAGAAGAAGGGTGATGGCTAAAGTACACAGGATTTCTCTTTAGTGGTTATGAAAATATTTTTTAAATTACCTGTGATGATGGTTACACATATCAGTGCATGTACCAAAAATCATTGAATTGTACACTTTAAATGAGTAAATTTTGTGGTATGTGAATCACTTTCCAATAAATGTGTTTTATGAAAAGAAAGCAATTTATAAGCCATCCTTTAAAAAAAAAGTATTAACTCATTACTTTATGGTCCTACCTAGAGTTTGACTTACTTATTACAGAAGTTTGGTTCCAACTGATTTTTAGCTATTTTTAGAAATACAATCTACTGTCAATATCAAGTGGTGACATTTGCTGATAATGATAATTTTCATGACCCAGAGGTCATGAAAACACTACTACCCAGAGAAGAGTTCCCAAATTTTTTACTTGTATCTATGAAAAAAAAATGAATTACCTCTTTAGATGACTTCAGAAAGGCCAGTTCTCATTTGGAGCTATTCATTATGGTGTGTGTGGTTTTTTAAGTCATACTTCATATATATATACTAGAGGCCCAATGCACGAAATCCTTGCAAGGGCCTTGGCCCCAGCCCTCCCACCTGCCACCAGCGCAGCCAAGGGCCTCTGCCGCCTCTGCAGCGGCCCCTGCCCACTGCAGCTTTGTCCAGAAGGAAGGACATCCAGTCTAATTAGCATATTATGCTTTTATTATTATAGATAATTTGGAAGAAGGTGAAATGGACTCTGTGTGTGTGTGTGTGTGTGTGTGTGTTTTGATCTTTGATTTGTAACAGGACAAGTTAGAAGGAAATGGAAGTGATTTTTTTTCTACTCATAAAAAATAATAAGACAAATGTTTTAGGAAAATTCCTATTCTCATTAAGTGGGGATAATCCAGACTTTTTTGTAAACTCCCAAATTAAGTCCAGAGGGTAGCGACCAAATAATGCATTAGTGCTTAAAAGCAAACTTTGTATGATAGCGTTCATACAAAGCAAACAGAGACTAGTGTTCTTTGGCAAATAATTTTTAAAGCTCCTAAAAAGTGCCTTTGACCAGCAGAATATCCAAAGGTGATACAGCTAATTGACTTGGCAATAACTTAGGCACAGTTGCTATTGACCTACAAAGAGGAATCCATCTTCACTTCTTCCCATAGTCTCAGGCCTTCTAACACTAAACACCCTAACTTTTAGTAAAATGGCTCCTCATAGCCCTATTCACTTTTGACAACTGAATAATAATACAACAGGAGAGGATGTTATAGGTGTTGATGCCTTTTTTGAAATCCTGTCCATTGTGCTAATGATCTGCGAGTAAAAAAAGTCACTTGTATATTTCTATGGAATTATTTTAGGTTTTTGTCATTTTTCCTTCTGCTAAAAATGTACTAAGTAAGTAAAGTCATCATAACTAGATAACTAATTGCCTCCCCACTGATGCTCCACTTCTATAGCAACTGAGTTCTAGTGGAAACTTAGCCAGAAAATGATTTCTGTGAACTCAAGTGAAGCTCTAATGATACCACCACATAAGAGAAAAACTGCCACCATCATTTAAAAAAAGTTAACGCAGAGCACACTGATATCTCAGAGAGGCCCTTTAAACCCTGCAGGCAGTGGTATTTTCAAAAGTTTGCAAGCCAACCATTTTATCTGCTATTGTTTGAATGTTCAGATGTCCCTCAGAAGGACAGCTAGCATTTTTTTCTAACCTTGAAAGAGACACTCAATGAAAATGGGAAATAATGAGATTTACCTGTATATATCAGTCCTCACTAATGGCTGATACATTCAAGATTTAGTTCCTTGATCAACTTGAATCCCCAACCTACCTTCCAAAACCATTAATTTGTGTTGGTGATAGGGTGGCTTTTCTTATTCTGGGGGGTGAGGGGGAAAATTATTATTTATTTACAAAGTTAAAGTCTACCTGGATTCCTACCTCTGGGTAACTATTGGTCAATTACATCACCCTTTTATGTTTATGTGTACATTTATAAAATAGATATAGATTCCCAGAGGAATAAAGGAACCAAGATTTGTTACAAACATACCACATGCCAGACATTATACTTGGTATTTCATTTTTTTAATATATTTTTATTGATTTCAGAGAAAAATGGAGAGGAAGAGAGAGACAGAAACATCAATGATGAGAGAGAATCATTGATTGGCTGCCTTGTACATGCCCCCGCACTGGGGATCGAGCCCGAAACCCGGGCCTATGCCCTGACGGGAAATCGAAACGTGACCTCTTGGTCGATGCTCAACCACTGAACCATGCCGGCCAGGTGGTATTTCATTATAATCTTAAAAATACCTGTGTACAGTCAATGAGATTCCCATTTTACAGACAAGGAGAAGTTCAGAGTCACTCAACCAACCTGTGACCTTGACAAATGGTGGTACAATGATTCAAACCAAAATAGAAAGCTAAAATCCTTATAATGCTAAAGGTCATACATTCACACTCCTCCTCACACCTTACATTTTGAATCTTATTTTTTATTTTCTCCATCTCTCTCTCTCTCTTCCAACCCTGCAGGCCTGCTCCCACTGTAGGGCCTTGACACTGGCTGTTCCTTCAGCCTGTAAGGCCTTCCTCTCATATCTAGATGACTCATTTCCTAACCTTCTCACTTTTTTACTCAAATGTCACCTTCTAAGTGAGGCTTCTCTTGATTTTTGTCTGTTTTGTTCTTTGATGCTTCCTCAGCAACTAGACTTGTGCCTAGCACATAGTAGGATCTCATTAAGTATTTGTTGACGAATAAAGGAAAGATTAATGATCCCAAAGCCTTGCTTTTTCCTCAATGGCCTCTAAATGCACATCCAGAGATATTTTTAAATACTTTTAATCTAAATCTCTCCTTCTGCTCCCCATTTTCTCTCATTTCACCCATCCATGCATGGGGAACAAATCCTTCCCTCAACTGTTTGGCTTGTGTTTATGGGAAGATGACCTGGGGTGTGTGTGTGTGGTGGGGTGGGGGGTGGGGAGGGATTGTGAAGGGCTAGATCTGCCATCCTTCTAGTTTCCCAGGAAAGAGAGCGATAGCTTTCTCTGCTAGCCACCAGCAAGCTTGGTGAGTGAGTCATGGTGCTGGGCAAGTATGGTGACTACAGACCCAGGGGAAGGACAGGGCACTTCCCTCCTCTGCCCACTTCTCATCACCGAGGCCCTAAGAAGAGGCCTGTGCTCTATTTAGCATTTGCAGTCTCGAGGGATAAAAAATAAATCTGAGCTTGGATTACATTTCTAGATGGTTAAAAATTCAGAATTTCATAATGAACAGTCACAGGGCTTTAATGGATTGTGTGTTTTGCTCTCACCATTGGATATTTGTTGAAATTCAACATGTAACTAATTTATCTTTGAAAGCCATCTTAACTTTCTAATAACCCATAAGCCTACAGCGGGAAGGCAGAGGATGTTGGGGGGGGGGGGCTGTAAGAGATCAACTGAAGGACTTGTGCGCATGCATATAAGCATAACCAATGGATAAAAGACACTGGGGCGGGGGGGAGCAGGTAAAGGCATGTACTGGGGGGAAGGGGAGGCCGGGGGGAAGGTCAATGGGGGGAAAAAAGAGACATATGTACTACTATTTGTAATACTTCAAACAATTAAAAAAAATTAAAATAAAATAAAATAAAATAAACCCATAAGCCTGATGAAAGAAAGGCAATGACGGAAAACAGGTTTTTATCATTTCACTGGTATAGTTCTTTGTAGGTCTGAAATAAACTTACTTTTTTCACTTTATTAAAAAAATTTTTTGGCTGACTCAATATATAATAAGGGAAAGTGGGTGGATACAAAGTTGTAACCAGTTGAATGAATGAATGAATGAATGAAGTGCAGCTACCTATTTTCCTCAGAACTTTTTTCAGTGCGTGTGTGTGTGTGCATATATACTGGGAGGAATTTCAGTAAGTTGTTATTTCTGAATAGCAATATTCATGGGAATTTTTATTTTCTTTATATGTCTCCATAGATTTCAAATTTTCTACCATCAATGTGTATTATTTTTATAACTGTAAGAGCAATTAATTTTCTCAGTAATGTTTAGAAAGTTTGCATCATTTCTTTAAAGATATTTAGAAGGTGTTCCCTATATTCATTATGTTGCTTTAGATATATTTGTTTTTTTAAAGCCCTGCCATGATAGTAAAAGCAATAAAATCATTTTACTAATTAAAGGCACTTTCAGATTTTTCTTCACTATATATATATATATATATATATATATATATATATATACACATTTAATTTTTAACCACATAATTTATTTATTCAATTGTTTCTTCTTCAAGAGCTAATGAGCCCGGCTGACGTGGCTCAGTGGTTGAGTGTCAACCTATGAACTAGGAGGTCATGGTTGGATTCCAGGTCAGGGCACACGCCCAGGTTGCTGGCTCGATCCCCAGTGTGGGCATGCAAGAGGCAGCCAATCAATGGTTCTCTCTCTCATTGATGTTTCTATCTCTCTCTCCCTCTCCCTTCCTCTCTGAAATCAATAAAAATATATTTAAAAAATCAAAAAATCTAATGAAAACACACACCTACACACAAAATACATTTTTTTTAACTTTGGAGAATGGATCCATAGCAAATGCTCTCTACCTCCATATCCCACCCCCCTATACATTCATCTACTTCATTTTTTTAAATTTTCTTAATATATTTACCAAAGGTCTGGAGGTGACATCTAAACTATTTGTCTCCTCAGCTTATAGATGGAGAAAGCAACAGCCCAGCTGGGAGAGACACCTACTTTCTGAAATGAAGATACCTACTTTCAAGCCCAGGCTTTCAGAAAGGTAAACCACATACCTAATCCTTCCTAGAAGATTCCAGAAAGAACATGGCTGAAACTTCTCTTGATCTTTTTTTTCCTTGCACAAATGTAATACTTTGATCGCTTTTAACCAAAATTAGTATTTAAAGAAACAGCACAGGTCACTTTTATTATATACAGCTCAGTTAGCAAGATGCTACCTTGAGTAGCTATTAAAGGGATCACACTTCAAAAGGTAATTGACCTAAATTCTCCTTCCTGCCCTGCACTCCGGTGAGCCTGGCCCAGGTGCAGCCCTCCCATGCATCTCACACATGGAAGAGATGCAGCAGTGTCCTGGGGAGCAAGAGAATCTAGGCCACTGTGATTAAACTAATTCAAACATTATTTTAATGTCTGTGTTTAGTTGGCTAAAAAATCTCAACTTCAGTGGGCACCTAAGGGCTGACAGCTTCACTCTGGAGCAGTGGTTCTCAACCTTTCTAATGCCGCGACCCTTTAATACAGTTCCTCATGTTGTGGTGACCCCCAACCATAAAATTATTTTCGTTGCTACTTCATAACTGTAATTTTGCTACTGTTAATGAATCGTAATGTAAATATCTGTGTTTTTGAATACTGAGCAACATTATAAAAAACACACCAATATAAAAGAAGAACTGTACTTAATGTTACCCCAATTTCTTTTGTTAATCTCATAAGGAACACCATTGTAAGAGCTTTTTGGGGGGCAGGTGTTCACTAATTCGGTGACATGGTGATGTTCACATTCTAGATCCATTCCATTGCTTTGCCACAATGATGCATTTTAACTTGTAAATTTCAATGGTATCTGCTGGTAATATTCTTAGGATAATTGTGCCATTAGCTGAAGTTCTCTAGAACCTATTGGAGCACCAATTGAAAGTTTTAACTATCCAATACATTTACTGGTTGTGTTAACTAACCTGTCAGTATTAACTAACCATTGTTCTAAACATCTTTGGAACAAAATGAAATCAACAAACATCTTTGGTACATGATCTTCCTGGGGTGTTCTTCTGTCTTTCTCCCATTATTTTAAAAAATAATATTATTGCTATCATTTTAGAATACTTCCAGAAGCAGACTTGGTGTTAAGTTCTGACTCAGTTAAAAAGCCATATGTTACAAATCACAGCTCTCTGTTCCATACACAGTGGGCCAAGGAAGATGTTAAGCTGGGAAATTTTTGTATTACCTGAGGTTGTGTGCTAGTAAAGAGAGGCATAGGAACCAAATTTCTAATAGTCATATTTCTGATATGTGTCATTGTATTAGCAAGTGTTCTTATTGTGTGTTCCTCGAACAAAACCATATGCCTTGACTTTTAAATTATAAAATTAAGTAGGATGAAAAAATAAAAAGAGATATACACTAAATCTCTAAATCATAAAGAGTGGAGAAGGCAAACAGAAGATGAAATAGGGAAATGGCTGTGGGAAGGAAACACAATGAAGCTCCTTGGAGCCGAAGATTATATGAATATGAGCAAAAACCCATATGAAGTCACTTAATAATGAGGTCAAGAATGCTGAATAATTTAACATAGCCTTGGATCTTGATTTGTGATGGTCCAAAACTAATATTTCACAAGCCACATTGCACCTGGGGAGTCCTATTTCTCCCTCAAGATAATGTCCAAATATTAATGGACCCAATTTGGTGGAAATTACCTAATTGGCTGCAGTCACTTTAACTCTAACGTGACATTTTGGACTGCTCTGTAGTCACAAGGATAAGTTAGAAGCTTGAGCAGCAGACTTGTTCTTTGGGATAATTGTAGCTGAAGCTTGTGTTATCACCCAAGCTTATTATTTTGCAAGTTGTACACTCAGCTTTTTGTAAAAATTGTACCGTAAGGAAAAAATCCCTGAGGAGGCTTCTTTTCTCTCCTGGCTCTTCGAACGCTCCCAGATGAGGATGACCAAACAAAATGCTATGTGATTGTGTTTAAGGGTACTTAACTACATGCCACCTGATAAAATATCTTAGTACCACGAATTAAACAGTTCTTAAGTCTCTGCATTCTTTAGGTTTTGTGCTTATTCAGCTAACCAAATCACTGCTATTGAATGACATTAGTTAAGGGCACTCTTTCTGCCTTGGGGAAATTGTGTGCCTACCTCTTCATCAGGCAGGTAAATGAGGAGGAAGAAGTCTGCTTCCTGCTAGCATTGTCATTGGCCTGCATCCTGTGCCTGAGCATCCTGCCTGTGAAAGGAGTAAGCTCATTCCTGCACAGTAGGAGGGTGTCAGATAGTGGACATCTTTCTCTTGTTAGTAATTCTTTGTATTTCTATAATGCTTCATAATTTCAGGAGGATATATCTTCAAGATATGTCCTCAAGAAGATCCCTGGTTAAGAAGGAAAGAAAGAGGAATAAATAATTAATTATAATCCTGTGTGATGAGTGCTCTAACCATGTGTACTTCAGAAAATGCCTAGAAATCAGGAAGCTTCGAAGAGAAAGTAACGTTGGGGGATCTTGAAAGATGATCAGTGTTTACAACTGGAGAAGGGGGAATAATAAGTGAGGGTTAGGGACTTGGTTACCTTAAGAATAAGGGATGGCCAGTGTGAAGACATCAAGGTATAAAATAAGTGGCTGAAATGGCAGGTGGAGGCCAGATCAGAAAGGACCATATGCACCTTTGTAAAATATATATTAGTCTCTTCCCCTAGTTCCTGCACAGAGCTCCTAAATCCCTTGGAATTTCCTGGGTGAGAGGAGGATCTTTTATTCTAATAAGGCACAAATTGGTGGGCTTTTGGACAATTTCAGGATGTGGGCTGGTCACTAGAAAGAATAAGCTCTGATTAGAAGCTTGAAACTTTCATCCTCATCCTCTGGGAAGAGGAGAGGGCTGGATACTGAGTTAATGACCAGTGATGAAGCCTCCATAAAAACACACACACACACACAAAAGTATTGGGTTTATATTGCTCTGGATTGGTGAACACTTCTGTGTGCCAGGAGGGTGGCACATGCCAACTCCAGGTTCAGGACCTTTCCAGACCTCACCCTATGCATCTCTTCATCTGGTTATACATCTATATTCTTTATCATTTCTTCATCACATCTCTTCATCGGGTTATACATCTATATTCTTTATCATTTCTTCATCACATCTCTTCATCGGGTTATACATCTATACTCTTTATTACATAAATGTGTTTCCCTGATGGATCCATGGAGGAGGTCATCTGGACCTTCAATTTGTAGCCAAGTCAAACATAAGTTGCAGGTACCTGGGGACACACTACTTGTGATTGATGTCTGAAGTGGGGGCAGTCTTATGTGAATGAGCCCTTAACCTGTGGGGTCTTTGCTAACTCTGGTTACTGTCAGAATTGAATTAAATTGTAGGACACCCATCTGGGATTGGATAATTGTTTGATGTGGGAAACGCACACATCAGGTGTCAGAAGTGTTTAAGAAGTGTTGTGAGTGTGATCAAGGAAAACACAGGAGAGTTTTCCTCAACAGCCTTGTCCAGCTGTCCTTACAGGCCATCAAACTTCTTAGAGCTTAGGATACATAGCCTATTTGACACTTCTCCATGTAGCAATAATTTGATATTTATGCTACTGTCCTTTGAGCAATAGTCCATTACCACATACTGTTAATATATTTTCCCCAGGCACTGGGTGATATTAACTAATGAAAGCTGATGTGGCAAACTGGTCTCTTCTCTCCACCAATGAGCACCAGTGTCCCACTCTGCAGCCAGTCCTTATCAATGAGCTCTACCACACTATCTGGAGTTGAGTGTCTCTATTGCAATAATAGAGTTTGTTCTGTCACCATCTCTCTTTCTGCAGTTTATTTCTGCTCAGGGAAGCAGTTGTGATCCATATTGCTAACAAAAGGTGTGCAAGTGCTAGTGACTTTGGGAAGGGTACCATATAGAGCAGGCATCCTGGGAGGACTGCAGCACACCTGTGAAAATCTGGCTGAAGGAACCTTGAGACCACCAGGAACCGGAAAGAAAGAGAGCGGCCATTGTCAGCCACTGCCATGGTACTGGAAACAGGTCTCTGCCGGGTGTATGCTTTCAGGACCATGTGTAGCACTAATGCAGGCAGTGTACCCCTTTCCTGAAATTGGGTGCACGCTGAACAAAAGAGGGTAAAAGGGAAATCTGCTGCTTATTAGAGTATTACCTCTGGAGCCAAGCTACCTGGGTTTGAAACCCAGCTCTACCATCTACCAGCTTTATCACCTTAGATATTGAACCTCTCCACAACTCAGTTTCCCCATCTATAAAATGGGAGTAAAATATTACTAGCAAATGAGGTTGTTGAGAAAATAGGATAATACCTGTAAAGAGCTTAGAATAGTGCCTGGCATCTACTAAATGCTTGAAGTTGTTAGCTCTTATTATTATTACTAGAGGCCCGGTGCACAAAATTCGTGCACGGAGAGGGGGAGGGAGGAGGTGTCCCTCAGCCCAGCCTGCACCCTCTCCAATCTGGGACCCCTTGAGAGATGTCCGACTGCCCGTTTAGGCCCGATCCCAGTAGGATAGGGCCTAAACGGGCAGTCGGACATCCCTCTCACAATCCAGAACCGCTGGCTCCCAACTGCTTGCCTGCCTGCCTTCCTGATTGCCCCTAACCGCTTCTGCCTACCAGCCTGATCTCCCCCTAACCACTCCCCTGCCAGCCTGATTGATGCCTAACTGCTCCCCTGCCAGCCTGTTTGCCTCTAACTGCCCTCCCCTGCAGGCCTGGTCCCCCCAAACTGCTCTCCCCTGCAGGCCTGATCACCCCTAAATGCCCTCCCCTGCAGGCCTGGTCACCCCTAACTGCCCTCCCCTGCAAGCCTGGTCTCCCCCAACTGCTCTCCCCTGCAAGCCTGGGTCCCCCCAAACTGCCCTTCCCTGCAGGCCCGGTCACCCCCAACTTCCCTCCTCTGCCGGCCTGGTCACCGCTAACTGCCCTCCCCTGCAGGATTGATCGCCCCCAACTTCCCTCCCTTTCAGGCCTGGTCCCTCCCAACTGCCCTCCCCTGGTGGCCTGATTGCCCACAACTGCCCTCCCTTGCAGGCCTGCTCCCTCCCAACTGCCCTCCCCTGCTGGCCATCTTGTGGTGGCCATCTTGTGTCCACATAGGGGCAGCCATCTTTGACCACATGGGGGCAGCAATCTTGTGTGTTGGAGTGATGGTCAATTTGCACATTACTCTTTTATTAGATAGGATTACCACTGCTAATGCTATTTACTTTCTCTCTGTAAAATGAGGAAAATTGACTAAATGATCCATCTCAGTTCCAACATTACCTGGGAGAAAATTCCTTTTATCCTGGGAGAAAACTATAACTCAGAGGGTCTGACCACCCTTGCCATGGTTACATGGGGAGTAAGGAGTAAGATGCAAATCAGGAATGGGAACTCAGGTCTGCCAGCCCCTTTGTGCCCTTTGACATTCCAAAAACTGACCAAAGCATCACTCAGCTGGGCCTTTCCCTCCTTAACCTCCTGTACCCTGACTGTGGGAGAACCTCAGGCCACTCATTTGTTTTGTTTTGTTTTAATCCCTTTCATTCCTCTGCAACTCAGAAAGGGACGTGGCAAGCCTGGAGAGTGAGAGGGGATTTCTTGCATTGGGGGAAATAAAACTTAGCATAGCATTAAATAAGCTTAAGAATATTCCTCCTACCATTTACAGCTCAAACACCGGCTGTTGGTCCCCATGCCATTAGATTGGTCAGCCTTTCAGGGCAAGTGGTGGGCTTTCCATCCAACACTACAGTCAGTTTGCAGAAAAGCCAAATCTTTGGCTTCTCTACCCTTTGTCTGACTACTGTTTGCTTTTATTTTATGTGGCTGGAATCCTAAAAAAAATTACTCATTCCCCCTTCTGGTACAATTATGGCAATTTTGCAAGGGCTCAGTGAAGACGGAGGGAAGCAGGGGGAACAGGGATAAAGGGAGGGGAGAGGGGCCATTCCAGCAAACTAGACCTATCCTCTAGTGTCAATTTTGGTAAATTTTGCTTCTGTATTCTTTCCTACACTTTTGAAACCCACATGGCGCAGAGACTCTGGTCTCTCCCTCCTGGGAATGAAGCTTTCCTTTTTTGTTTAGTCTCTCTCTTTTTTGTCCCTATTTAAATATTAGGGTCATCATTACCCTTCGAACAACTAAAATATCTGTGCAGGTTTTCTTCTTAATAAGTATTTTGCATTTGACTGAACTGATTTCATCAGAGGCAGTCAATGAGATCATTTTAATTTGCAAAATTTCTTCCTCTTTTTAGTTCTTCCACATTTGATCTTGAGCACACATTTAATAATTTCTGATGGTTTGTGTTTCAGCATCAGCTGGACATGCAAAACAGGCTGCCAACAGTCTCAGAATTTGATTAGGACGAAGGAACCACTATTCTATAAACACTGAAAATTGGAAATTATCTCTAGAGCTGTTTGTTAACGAAGTTGAAGCCTAACCTTTAGGGCTCATTAAAATTCCACCGATGAAAACTCTCGCACCGGTCTCTCTTTCATGAATCCATCCCTGTGCTAGGAGTACTGGTGTGTGGAAATTGGTCTGAGCCCTCCCCTTTGGCCCTCCCCTTTAATCTCTTGGTTGGGTTTAGGCAGGGATTTTTATAGCTTATAGATTTCTCTTTCTCTCTTCTCAGGGTATGTGTTGTGAATCCAAATAAATATGAATGGATCTCTGGATGTGTAACTGTTACTGAGCCACTGTGGTCAGACTATCCTGCTGGCTCTGTCTTTTTCATCAAGAAAGGAAGAAGTCCTTTAGGGGTAATTAAGAGGGGTTAAAAGAGGGATATGTTTTCTGTTCCTGACAGGACAAATAAATATGGACGTGGGGGAGAGAATGAAAAACCTCCAAGCACAGGGCACAATTGGTGGGATGCAATGAGTTGTTTTAATGACTCCATCTGCTAAATGACAGTCAGTTAAAATACAACCATTATTATCAAGAGATTGCCTGCATGGTGACAGTAGCCACTCTCCGGTCCTGATGTCAGAGAAGACCTTCCAAATCCTCCCCAAATGCTACAGCATCCATGTGCAGAAGAGCATTTGGGCTCATTTGGTACTTTTTTTTTTAAAGGGATGCTGTCGATGGCGCATAGGATCGCTAATACTATTGCTAAACAGATGAAAAATAATTGTTTATGGAATTTGTGTCTTAATCTCATTAATGTATTTGGCAGGGAGATCCACCTAAGTATACAATTCAAAGCCTGCCTTTGATCTGGGCCCCTTTGGGGCATTTTCCAGGACTGATAAACTGCTCCTCTGAGTTCATAAGCAAATGATAAAAATGATAAAATGAAAAAGAAGAAGAAGAAAGCCAGCCACCAACCTCCCATTTGGGTATTTTGTCTCCTTGGAGAATCAGACAAGCCGGCCAGGCTTTGCAGTAACAACTCAGCACACACCCCACCCAGCTCTGCACCCACACGGCTCAATATGAACGCCCTCAGCTCTCGGCTCCCCCTCTCCAGCTCCCTCCTCCCTTTTGCACACAAGCACACACATGCTTGGTGCAAGAATTCACATGCTCTATCTTTTCAAAAATTCCTACTGCCTTTTTACATGTGCCACTTTAAGTGCTTATAAAGTATTTATCAAAAATAGCCCTTACACACATTTTCCTCTTTCACCCATCACACATGTCTTGGTTAGCATTATATATGATAGAAATCAGAAGCTTTGCTTCTAATGAAAAAGAATGTTCTAATTGTGAAATCTTTTTGTTGTTCTGTTGTAAATCAGGCTGAAGGCAGCCATAGACAAGACCAAACCCTGATATCTTGCTAATTTCTCTCTTACCATTAACCCCAAAGGACAGAGCTAGTGTAGAAAATTGGATAGCCACCGAAAGAAAGGGTTCTATAGATTCCCTTTTCAGAAGCACAATCCCCATTTTTCCTTCTCTTGAGATGGTTGATCAGACACTTCTCTTCATTCTTAGAATAAAGCGATCTGAGGAGGATTTAAATTCTTGGATGGATTTTGTTTGTTTGTTTCATGGATTTTTCCTTCTCATTCTTTCTCCTCTGCAGCACACAACCAGTAAATGATCAGATCTTTGACAGAACAAAGGTATTTTTGATGGGCTCTGTAATCTAGTGCGCTAATGCGCCCAGTCCCCTCATTGTCTTGCTGTCTGATCCCATCCCTTCTGCCAGACAGTCACTGCGGGATGAGTCACTTTTAATGTCTGATAATCAAGGTGAATTTTCAAAAAGCTGCCATTTTGGAATTATGCACTATATCACAGTGTCAGGGACAAGAAGAGGAAGGGTGAAGGAAAGGCTAAGATAGACACCTACTGCACATTCAGAGAACTGCAGGACACCAGCTATCATCGCGCCAGATAAGACGTGTCTGGAGGGTCTAAATCGATCAAGGCCATAATGAGAAGGAGACTATGTTAATTATAAATTAAAAATAACTTCTATGATAATGAAGATTATATGCACAGGAGAAAACGTCTTAGTTAAAACAGACTGGCAGGATGAAATTAAGCACCAGCCATGTGGGGGTATAGATTCTGTACCTACTGAATATAATAATGTGGCCCATTAAATAGCCTAATACAGACTTACATTGGAAAAAGAATAGAAGGGAATTGAGGCTGTCTCTGTGGATGCTGTATTGTCTGCCTTCCTTATTTAAAGCAACATCAGCTAAGGGAGTCTATCTAGCAGATGAATACAGCCTTCCTTCAACTCGGGAGACTGGGTATTTCTGGAATCATTTAAAGGATTGGAACCTTTTCCCCTCCATGAAATCGCCAGGGAGATATTGGAAACCCCAGGTAAACAAAAGTCAATCAAATATTCTTGCAAGACTTTGACTATTCAAATATACATTGGACGGTGTCTTCTCTAAGGTAATTAACTAAACCCACTGTTATGTATCATGGCTCTAGAATTTTTTTTTCAGCATTGTGTTGAATAGTAGTGCAGTTGAAGGAAAATGATAGAAGAATCGCCTGCTATTTCTGTTTATTATTCAGAGAAGTGAATGCCTATAAATAGAGCCAGGATGTTTTGACTAGGGAAATGCTGTCCTCATTACAGCTGGGAGATGCTGGGGCGATTTAAAGCTGAAGCTTCAAAGCCTTGTCCTGCTTTATAAAAGCACCAGGGTTTTCATGGATGTCTCATAGCCGGTCAGAGCCTGCAGAGTCCTGGGGGAGGGAGGTAATGGCATTTCTGAGAATGCTATTTTGTAACCATGATGAATGCTTACATATTTTCTCTAACAGAGGTATTTAAATACCTGCATATCTTCTTTAGCACAAGTTATGTTTACAGCTTATTATGCTTTTTCATTGTCTACCAAGGTTAATTAGTCCATTCTCTCCTTATTCTCCACCCCTACCTTTGCCACTGCCACACACACACACACACACACACACACACACACACACACACTATACTTAATAGACAGTTGCAAAATAAGAAAATATTTAGCTACCATGCTACTGTTCTCATGTATACAAAAGAAGATCAGACATATAGAGAATATATGAGATGAAAGTGACCCCTTAGAGATCTTTGGGTAAAACCCTAATTGTGCTGGAACTAGAGAAGTGACTTGTCCTGGGACACTCGTCAGAGAAGGGCAGACTCCGGGCCAGCGTCCAGGCATCTGACCTACAGGCTGGCTTGCTTTCCACGCAGCATGCTTTCTTCCCATTGAAAGAATCAGGTCCCTGCAGCTTGGCTCCACAGTGATTAATGCACAGATGTCACAATGGAAAAAAGAAAAACCTGAGGAAGAGATAAGAATCATATATATTTTTTCAACCATGATACAAAGGAATAAAATGGAAAATGGTACGAAATGAAGGAAAGCAAAATGTTAATAGAACATCTATCTAATAAAACTATCTGCCTCGTCAGGAATTCTATTAGAAGGCAGAATTGTCCTTTTTGGGGAAAAGGCAGTAGAGACATTTTAGACTAGCCAAGAAAGCTAGCACTGCTTACAAAAATCACACTGCTTTATTTCTCTCTATGTTTTTCCACCTGAAATATTGGAATAATCTAGTCATAGTCAGGCATGGATTCTCACTGTAATCATTGAGATCCTGCCTGGGTTCTATTAGTTAGTGACACAGGTTAAAATCAATCTGAGCCAGCTTTTCTAGAATCTAGATCCTCTCCGAGAACAGGTCTACCTGACCTGATAGGTATTTTTGCATCTATCATTTCCCTTTTGCTGTGTTCCATCTCTTATTGGACTAATCTCTGTCTGAAATATTCTGCACATTTTTAGTAAAATACTTCCTTCATGCTTTGAGAACTCTAAGGGGCTGAGCGTGAAACCCCTGCACCCTCAAGAACATCCCCTATTTTGTGTGAAACCTGATGGACTTTCTTCACAAAGACTTGATGACACTAGGAACATTTTTAGAGGCATCCTATCTAATAAAAGAGTAATATGCAAATTGGCTGTACCTCCACTACACCCACAAGCCATGCCCACCAGCCAATCAGGAGCAAGTATGCAAATTAACCCAACCAAGATGGCTGCGGCCACAGAGCTGCAGCAAGCAGGAGGCTTGCGTTTCCCCGGCAATGGAGGAAGCCAAGCTTCCCTGCCACCCTGGCCAGCCCAGGCCTACACTCAAGGCTACAAAGTTTAAATTATAGAAGATAAATAAATCCCAACAAAAATGGCGGCAGCCAAGAGCTGGAGAGAGCAGGAGGCTTGAGTTGCCCCTGGAGATGGAGGAAGCCAAGCTCCCACAGCCCTGGCCTGCCTTGGCCTCTGCTACAAAGTTTCAATTATAGAAGATATATAAATCCCAACAAAAATGGCTGCGGCCACGGAGTGAGCAGGAGGCTTGGCTCCGCTCAAGGCTACAAAGTTTCAATTATAGGAGATAAATAAACCGCAGATACCACAGTCTCTCCTTGGGTCGCCGGGGGGCATGGCCGGCCTGCAAACCACCACAGGCCCCTTCCCCAGGCCACCCCATGCCCCAAGGGAATCCCCACTGTGATCCGGGACATCCTTCAGGGCAAACCAGCTGGCTCCCTCCCGTGCACTAGGCCTCTATCCTATCTAATAGAGTAATATGCAAATTGACCATCACTCCAACACACAAGATAGCTGCCCCCATGTGGTCAAAGATGGCTGCCCCCATGTGGACACAAGATGGCCATGACAAGATGGCCAGCAGGGGAGGGCAGTTGGGAGGGACCAGGCCTGCAAGGGAGGGCAGTTGGAGGCAATCAAGCCTGCAGGGGAGGGCAGTTAGGGGTGACCAGGCCTGCAGAGGAGGGAAGTTGGGAGCAACGGGGCCTGCAGGGAAGGGCAGTTGGGGGGGACCCAGGCCTGCAGGAAAGAGCAGTTGGGGGTGACCAGGCCTGCAGGGGAGGGCAGTTAGGGGCAATCAGGCTGGCAGGGGAGCAGTTAGGCATCAATCAGGCTGTCAGGGGAGTAGTTAGGGGGTGATCAGACTGGCAGGCAGAAGCGGTTAGGGACAATCAGGAAGACAAGAAGTTGGGTGCCAGCAGTCCTGGATTGTGAGAGGGATGTCCGACTGCCCATTTAGTCCTGGATCGGGCCTAAACAGGCAGTCAGACATCCCTTGAGGGGTCCCAGATTGGAGAGGGTGCAGGCTGAGCTGAGAGACACACACCCCCGTGCACAAATTTCGTGTACTGGGCCTCTAGTTAAATGATAATAATGATAAACCAGACATTATTATGAACCAGAACATGACCTCCCAGCTCTGCTTTCCTTCCAAAAGAACCTCAAGAAAGGTTTGCACTAAGAATTAAAAAGGACAAATAAAATCCATGTACATTGAGAATGTGTTTTAGCATGATAGAGAATTTTTGGTAGATACAGGAAGGGATCAAAAGATATATATTGTGTAAGAAATCTTAACAAGTAAGATGGAGAATGGAGATGTGGTCAACAATTTTAAAAAATAATAATAGGGGAGAAACCAAGATGGCGGCATAGGTAAACACCTAAACTGCTGCCTCGCACAACAATATCAAAACTACAACTAAAGGACAAAACAGACACCATCCAGAACCACAAGAAAGCTGGCTGAGTGGAAATTCTACAACTAGAAGAAAAGAGGAAAGCACATTGAGACTCAGAGGAGCTGCAAAAGGCTGAGGTACGGAGACTGACACGCGGAGAGGACGGGTGGCTATGTGCATGGGCGGCTGAGTGCACGGCTGGCTTTCTAAAGGAGGAGGGAGAAGGAAACTCCTGACTGCACTGAACTCCAGTCCCAGGCGAGACACTAGGAAACCAGACTCATTCGGGGGAAATCTGGACTGTCAGGAAAAAAGAAAGCACACTGAGACTCGGGAGCTGTGGAAAGCAGAGGTCTGAAGGTGCACACGCGCAGAGAGGACTGACTGCTGAATGCACAGGCAGCTGAGTGCGCGGCTGGCTTTCTAAAGGGGGAGGGAGACAGAAGCTCCCGACTGCACTGAACTCCAGTTCCGGGCAAATTTCTGGGAACCCTAACTCATTCGGGGAGAAACTGGACTGTCTGGCAGCGGGCGAAACTCAAGGGCAGCTTTCTCTCAGAGGTGCTTGCAGCGATTACCGAGGGACACTGAGACCCAGGGGCCTCATAAGGCAGGGCTGATGGAAAACCAATGCTGTCTGCTCAGCACTGAAATTCCACCCCATCCAAGCTGAGCACAGAGGCTTTTGCAATTTTGCAAGTCTTGTCTCATAAGAGTGTCTCCAGCACAGAAGTGTTCCCAGCATAGACATAGCTGATCCTCACAGCCAACTGGCCTGGAGGTCAATTCCTCCCAGTGATACCAACAACAATCAAGACTTAACTACAACAAGGCTGAGCACACAGCCCACAAAGGGGTGCACCAAGAGTCCACCTCAGGTAACTGGGGAGGCTGAGCCACTGGGCCCTAGAGGACACCTACCACACAAAGCTACTCTATCAACTCAGGGAAGCAGCAAAAATGCGGAGACAAAGAAACAGATCACAAATGAAAGAAATGGAGGAAAACAAATGACTGGATATAGAGTTCAAAACCACGGTTATAAAGTTTTTCAAGAATTTCCTAGAAAAGGCCGATAAATTTAGCGAGACCCTCGAGGATATGAAAAAGGACCAACTAGAAATTAAACATACACTGACTGAAATAAAAAATATTATACAGGGACCTAACAGCAGACTAGAGGACCCCAAAAATCAAGTCAAAGAGTTGAAATACAAAGAAGCAAAAAACACTCAGCCGGAAAAGAAAAAAGAATCCAAAAATTTGAAGATAGTGTAAGGAGCCTCTGGGACAACCTCAAAGTGTACCAACATCAGAATTATGGGGGGGTGCCAGAAGAAGAGAGAGAGCAAGATGCTGAAAACCTATTGGAAGAAATAATGACTGAAAACTTCCCCCACCTGGTGAAAGAAACAGACTTACAAGTCCAGGAAGCACACAGAACCCCAAACAAAAGGAATCCAAAGAGGACCACACCAAGACACATCATAATTAAAATGCCAAGAGCAAAAGACAAAGAGAGAATATTAAAAGCAGCAGGAGAAAAACAGTTAATTACCTATAAGGGAGCACCCATATGATTGTCAGCTGATTTCTCAACTGAAACTATGCAGGCCAGACGGGAGTGGCAAGAAATATTCCAAGTGATGAATAGTAAGAGCCTACAACCAAGATTACTCTACCCAGCAAAGCTATCATTCAGAATTGAAGGTCAGGTAAAGAGCTTCACAGATTAGAAAAAGCTAAAGGAGTTCATCACCACCAAACCAGTATTATATGAAATGCTGAAAGGTATTCTTTAAGAAGAGGAAGAAGAAAAAGGTAAAGATAAAAATTATGAACAACAAATACATATCTATCAATAAGTGAATCTAAAAATCAAGTGAATAAAAAATCTGATGAACAGAATAAACTGGTGAATATAATAGAATCAGGGGCATAGAAAGGGAGGGGACTGACAATTCTCAGGGGGAAAGGGGTGTGGGGGTTTGGGAAGGGACTGGACAAAAATCGTACACCTATGGATGAGGACAGTGGAGGGGAGGTAAGGGCAGAAGGTGGGGTGGGAACCGGGTAGAGGGGAGCTATGGGGGGGGGAAGAGGAACAATTGTAATAATCTGAACAATAAAGATTTATTAAATTAAATAATAATAATAAATAAGTCACATCAGAAAAAAGACAATGAAAGTGTTTGTTTTTAAAGAAAGAAATTGTGATTCCTTCAAGTATCAAAACAAGTGGGCTTTCATATTCTCTCTGATCCAACTTTTGCTTCTGGGAAAGAAAAAATTGCAGAACATACATTTGGCTGGTAGGATAAACACAGAAACATGTTTTACGTTTTCACTCTGGAGAGCTATGGGGAGAGTTAATGTGAATTCCGTTTCAATTATACTGTTAGGAATAGTTTCCCAACCTCTGCACTGTTAATATTTTAGACTGAATAATTCTTTGCTGGGTGATGGAGAAGAGTCAGGAAAGGGCATGTGCTGTGTGTTTTAGGTGTGTAGCATCATTTCTGGCCTCTATTCATAGGATTGTAATAACACCCCCCTCCCCTCCACCCCAGCTCTGACAACTCAGCTATCTTCAGATATTGCCAAATGCCCCCTAGGGAACAAAATTACCCCTGGTTGAAAAACCACTTTCCACTTAGTTTTGGAGATTATCTTTATTTATATGGTAAGACCCCCATTTCTAAGTATATGTTCAAAACATAGAGGTACTTTATGGTCCCTGATGTTGCCCATGGATTGACTAATACAGAACTCAGAGCTCAAGATATCTGTAATCTGATCTAGAGGGAGAGATGTCTCAAAAAAGAAGTGAGCAATTGGTTATTGACATTTAAAGTTGACCAGGATCAAATAGATACAAAGCCATATATGTTTCTGAAAAAGATATACTGTCAATGAAAGAAATGACAGTATATACTGTCAATTTTGAAATAATTAAAGACCAAAATATATGAAAAGACATCCCATGGTCATTGAATTGGAAAATGTAATCTTGTAAAGATTTCAACACTTCCCAAAGAGCCACCAGTCTATTTTTAATATGACTACTAGAGGCCAGGTGCACACATTCATGCACGGGTAGGGTCCCGAAGAGGGGGAACAGGATGTGATCAGCCCTCCAGGTGGGCAGTGGAATGGCCTTGCCAGCCCGGGATCCAGATCCATCCAGCTGACATTCATGCTGGTTGTCAGGAGCCACGTGGCGACCGCTTATATATTGTTTCTTCCTTTCGGAGTGTCTAGGGAAGGGAAGCGGCCACGGTGCCTGAGGCCGACTTCCAGCAGCACTGTCAGGATCATTCCTTCCGGTCGTTCTATTGGTCAGTCACTTAGGCTTTATGTATAGATTTGATACAAAAGTTACCTGAAAACCCCCAGTCTCCCATAGAAAGCAGGCTGAGCCATAGTAGAGAGCACATTTTTCAATGCCCTTTTCCGATGTGGCCAAGGAGGTTAATGGGAGCAGGGGAAGAGGGACCTCCCAGAGCCAAGGAGAACAAAGAATTCTGAAGCCCCCCTGGTGAGCAGAACAAGAGTCCAATCAAAGAACAGTCCCTACCCATAGGGGGCCTTCACCATGTAATCCCACAAAGATTTCAGAATTGCTGTGAATCAGGGACTGCTGTTTGATTTCCATTCTTTCCCTTTCTAAATGGTAGATTGTAGTTACCCTCCCTGTTCCTCTACCCTCACTGTACGTGGGGCAAGTAACCTGGCTTGTTACTTCATGAATGTTTGGATCTAGAGGAGCCGTCTGAGATCCAGTGCTTTAGGTTTGAAATGTGATTGGATGAGACTTTAAGGTGTCTTCTTTCAAGAAGAGATGAAAATATTGTGCATATAAAAGGGGGAACAGATATTTGTCACCAAAGGAATCGACTGTGGCAGATTTTATTACTCTGGTTAATTGTTTTCTGTCCTTTCTTAGGATATGACTAGAGGCCTGGTGCACGAAATTCGTGCACGGGGAGGGGTATGTCCCTCAGCCCAGCCTGCACTCTCTCCAATCTGGGACCACTCGAGGAATGTCCGACTGCCCGTTTAAGCCCATTCCCGGTGGGATCGGGCCTAAATGGGCAGTCGGACATCCCTCTCACAATCCAGGACTGCTGGCTCCCAACTGCTCTCCTGCCTGCCTTCCTGATTGCCCCTAACTGCTTCTGCCTGCCAGCCTGATCACCCCCTAACCACTCCCTGCCAGCCTGATTGATGCCTAACTGTTCCCCTGCCAGCCTGTTTGCCCCTAACTGCCCTCCCCTGCAGGCCTGGTCCTCTCCAACTGCTCTCCCCTACAGGCCTGGATCCCCCCCAACTGCCCTCTTCTGCAAGCCTGGTCGCCCCAACTTCCCTCCTCTGCCAGCTTGGTCACCCCTAACTGCCCTCTCCTGCTGGCCTAATCGCCCACAGCTGCCCTCCCTTGGAGACCTGGTCCCTCCCAACTGCCCTCCCCTGCTGGCCATCTTGTGGTGGCCATCTTGTGTCCAAATGGGGGCAGCCATCTTTGACCACATGGGGGCAGCCATCTTGTGTGTTGGAGTGATGGTCAATCTGCGTATTACTCTTTTATTAGATAGGATAGAGGTCTGGTGCACAGGTGGGGTCCAGCTGGTTTGCCCTGAAGGGTGTCCCAGATCAGGGTGGGGGTTCCCTTGGGGTGTGGGGTGGCCTGGGCGAGGGGCCTGTGGTGGTTTGCAGGCCGGCCACGCCCCCTGGTGACCCAAGTGGAGGCCCTGGTATCTGGGGTTTATTTATCTTCTACAATTGAAACTTTGTAGCCTGGAGCGGAACCAAGCCTTCTGCTTGCTCGGTGGTGGCAGCCATTTCTGTTGGGACTTATGTCTCTTCTATAATTAAAACTTTGTAGCCATAAGCAGAGGCCTGGGCTGGCCAGAGCTGCAGAAGCTTGGCTTCCTCCATCGCCGCGGGCAACCCTAGCCTCCTGCTCTTTCCAGCTCCGTGGCTGCCGGCATTTCTGTTTGGTTTTATGTATCTTCTATCATTGAAACTTTGTAGCCTTGAGTGGAGGCCTAGGCCGGCAAGGGCAGGCGGAAAGCTTGACTTCCTCCATTGCCGGGGAAACCCATGCCTCCCTCCTGCTCTCTGTGGTGGTAGCCATCTTGGTTGGGTTTATTTGCATATTCGCTCCTGATTGGCTTGTGGGTGTGGCTTATGGGCGTGGCTTGTGGTGTAGCGGAGTGATGGTTAATTTGCATATTACTCTTTTATTAGATAGGATTATACATACCACTCGCTTTCATTTGAATTTTCAGCATCTGTCCATATGGATGACTGTCTCTTTGATGTTACAGTTGCTCGTAAGACTTTCTTTTACCAATGAAATGTGGGTAGAAGTGATAGGTACAACTTCCCAACAGAAGCTTAGCCATGTTGTGTTTCAATCATCATTTCTTTCCCTCTGTCACTTTGTCCAACTGAAAGCATTGAATGGGCACCACCAAGTCAATTCAGAGATTTCAGCAGGAGTGATGGTCATGATTGTTATTAGGTCTTAGATGTGAGGCTTTTTAAAAATCAGCCTATTGTGCAAAACATTTCTAAACGTATCTTTTGCTGGTTGTAAATGAAAACTATTTGCATTTTTCAATCCTGTTAACAAACCTGCAAGTTCTTTCTTTAGCTTTCTCTTCTATCACTTTGTGAAATGTAACCAATAGGAACTAAGGCACACTAAAAACAGTCTGTTTCTTACCCACCTCACTGAAATCCACAAATGAATTAGGTACATGATCTACCTTCCTAGAAAAGCCAGACTTAAGCAATGCAATTTTTAAGTTCAAGACCAGAAAAATAACAGAAAAAAGCATGACAAAATCCAACACCCTGTTATGATTAAGAAACACTCCATAGACTAAAGTAAGAGAAAAATTCCTCAGTCTAAAAAAGGGCATCTGCAAAATGCCAAAGCTAATACTATGCTAAGTGATAAAAGACTAAATGCTACCCCCATGAGATCAGAATCTAGACAAGAATCTAGACAAGAGGTCCACACTCATCACTTCTATTCAACATTGTACTGGAGGTTCAGCCAGGGCAATTAGGCAAGAAAAGGAAATTAAAGGCATCTACAATGGAATGGAAAATGTAATACCATCCTTACCTTTGGATAATATGACCTTTTATATAGAAAATCCTAAACAATCCAAAAAAAGGCAACTATTGCAACTAAGTAAACAAGTTCAACAGTGTTGCAGGATACAAGAATAATATACAAACATCAGTTGTATTGCTATACACTAGCAATGAAAAATCCAAAAATGAAATTAAGAAAAAAAGTTACATTTATAATAGTATGAAAAAGAATAAAATACTTGGGGACAAATTCCTGAAGGTTTAAGGCAAATAGAGCTCATTCTTTTCCTTCACTAATATTTGCCTTTTTGTGGTTCCCTCCAATACTCACTCAAAATGGTTCTACTTGAATAAGAGTTTTGCTGAGTGGTTTTGTTGTAGGCGACAGGAACGGTACCAGGTCCCATGGAGTCAGACTGGGCCTGGGTTCAGCCATCTCCATCCTTGAGTTCTGGCTAAGAAAAGAATTCAGAGCCAAGACTCAGATTCGCTAGAGAAGATTTATTAGGCAAGCAAAGAGAAAGTACACTCAAAGAGAAATTTTGAGTGGATGGCTCAAAGAGCTGCCCTGGGGAGTGGGCTAGGGCTCCTTTTAACCCCTCAGAGGATGGGTTAACTTTTTTCTTCTTAAACAGATCTATCGGGGTCTGTCCAGTCATCTTCTGTCCTTGTATGGAAGTGAGATGGGGCTTTCCTCCAGCTCCCTTGTTTTCCTCTAAGAGTGAGGGTCTACCACATGATATAACCACGTGCCAGGGGAGAAAAGGTCAGGTGAATCCCACCTGCATGACTGGACGCATTCTAGGGCAGAGAGTGTATCCTAGGGGTGAGGTCCTGATTTATAATACTTATCTCCAATACTTGCTCTACCAGTTTTTCTCCCATTGTAGGTATCCTGGACATTCTTCCCTGGTGACCTTCTGTAACTGGCCCATCATCCTTGCTCTGCTCATGTCTGTCTAACTACCTACCACAGGTTAGGTCAGGGACAGGGCTGTTGGTAGGTGTATATACGTACAATTTTTGGTGACGGTGATTATTCTAACCGAGAATTTTTAACCTATGTTCTTACAAGTAGTAGGTTTCATGTGCATACTTGACTTAAGGTGAATTAGACCTTAGGTTTCCCTTTAGCAACTTCTTAGAAATGATTTACTTAACATTTTAGGAGTCAATATAAATTGCTTTGTAAGCTTTTTATTTTCTTACAACAATTCTACCTGATAGACTTAATCACTCTGTGTTCTGTACAACATCTGTACTTTTTGCAAATTCCTACTTCTGCATGTCTCCCATCATTTTGACACCAGACCATGCAAAGAAAGATAGCATTTTATTAACTTTGCATCTCCAATGCTTAGACCATGTTCAATGTATGTTTGCCATCCTACATTCCCATTTCCATGGGACTTCCGTTTTTTGCCTGCTTGAAAGCTATTTCCCTGAAGTCTTCTCTCCAAACTCTGTGTGTCAGTCCGCTGAAGTTACAGGTTGATATTAAAATGAATACATATTCTCCCTATGCATTACGTTAACTTCTTTATTTCTGAAGTTACCACTAAGCATCATTTCACTATTGGCCATAATGAGAAACATCCCATCAGAGTCACATTAAATGTCTTTTAATAGGGTTTCATGGCACAGTATGAGAACAGTTTACCTGTGAACAAGATTTTAAAGATAAGAAGTAAGAATCTCTGTCCATTCTTTCTTTTCACTGTCCCCACTTCATCAATATTTCTTAGCCCTTTCAACCTAAAAAAAAGTGCTGGATCTGAGAAGCTGAGATCCTCCATCTGCTGTTTAAGCATAAACTACACATGCCTTTTCAGAGAGAGAGACAGCTGCCCTTGTACTTAGAATAAGGACAACAAGAAGCCTGCATATAGCTCATGCTTGATGGATATTTATTGTTCAATACAAGCTCAAGGTACCTGCACTATCACTAGTGTTTCTATCACTGTGACTATCAGCCTATCAAATCAGACATCATGATAATTGATTGAGTTATGGGTGGGCTGGAGGGACATTCTTAACGGTTGGTTGACTGAAAAATCCATCACTAAACAATACAGTCAACATTATAGTCACAGCTTACATATTCTCTGGTGAGAGTTTTTAATCCACACAGTTATTGTTTCTCTAGAGTTTGACATGAAGCTCACTGGTTTGATAGGTATTTTCTCATAGAGATGGTCTCAACTTGACCCGACCAGAGATGGCAGTTTTCCAATATGTTTCGGTCTTTAAAAGAAAAATACATAAATATTAATTAACAACATATTAATGACTTCTAAGAAGTGTATCTTTGTGAAAAAAGTATTTGCCATTTATCTTGAATAAGTGGTGCAAATGAAGTGTGGTCCATGGGCAGTGCTTGTCTATGAGCTGTTTGTTACTCTGTCATCCTAAATAATAAAATGGTAACATGCAAATTGACCCTCACAGCAGAACCACCAGAATGACCGCTCGACCAATCACTATGAGGCACACTGACCACTCTTGGTTTCTTTCCCTGGCCGGCAGGTTCCCATCGCCCAATGGCAAACAGGAAACCGGGGGTGAGTGGCGGCGGGGGGCAGGTCGGCTGCCAGCAGCCAGGAAGATGGCCCTGATCACAGGCCAGGCCTAGGGACCATACCCATGCACGAATTTCGTGTGCTGGGCCTCTAGTAATGAAATAAATACAAAGATTAAGAATGAGCATTTAGAAAATTTATAGCAGCTTGACAGTACGTTTGTGTCTGGATAATTGGCCATAAAAATTAGACCTGGCATTTTGTAATCCTTTTAAATTTGATTTTTCTAGTATTTTGTTGTTTTCTAAAAATACTTGTTCATAGTGATATGGATTTTTTTAAAAACTGGTCTTCACCATAGATTGTTTGGGAAACACTAAAATACCATGTCTCATCTTAATTATTTGCTAGTCTAATTTGCTTTATTCTAGTCTCCAGACTTTAGTCCATTTTATACTCACTGCCATTTTCTCTTCATGTCTAGATCCAAACTTAGATCCTTTTCCCCTTTTTAGTCTGCAGGCACTAGATGTGGTAAAGGCTAGAGGCGCTGGCTACACCCTTTTTTAAAGCCCTGGTATTTGGAGGTATAGTGTGGTCATGAAGCTGATGAAGTCCCCTTCCAGCCACCTTAACAATGTATTTGTCATTTGGGAGATAGAAAAGTTTGTTCCTGTTGATTGTGACATTGGCTCTTAGAAATATCAAGCTGGAGAAGTCCATCTTAATCCACTATGCCCTTCCAGCGTTACTAACCTTTACATCATCTCTGCACAATCCAATAAATGTTGGTTCTCCATGAGTATTATTTCAAGTGAACTGATATATTGTTCATTGTTCTATTTCATTTGATTCTTGTGCTGAGCAGTCAACCTGTCTCCAGGAGAACTATGTTTTAACTGATTATGTCTTAACCTGTGACATCATATTTCATAAAGAACATTGTTTGAAGACATTGATATCTATTGCCATTTACAGCTTCTTTTCATCCAGATGGATTATATTCATGACAGGGATGTGAGTGATGAGATGGAGAACATAAGACTGGAATCAAGGAGAACAGTTAGGAGGTTTGCAGTAATCCAGGCAAGAAATAACGACGGACTCATCTCAGAGACTGGCAGTGGTGCCGGAGAAGAAAGGATGAGTGTGAACAATATTTAAGCACTAGTACAACGGGATTTGGTGGCTAATTAGATGTGGAGGGTAAGAATGAGGAAAAGTTGAAGATGACTCTCAAATTTTTGGTTTGTGGTAACTCAGTAGATGGTGATGAGATAGGAAGATAAGAAGAAGAACAAGTTCGGAGAAATATGGGGAGAGATGATGTGATGGATTTAGCTTTAAGCACACTAAGTTTACCAATGTGACATCCAGGCCTTTTGGCGTGAGTCTGAAACTCAGGAGAAAAACCTGGTTTATAGATTTGGATTTTTTAAGTCATGAACATTTAAGTAATTAAAACCATAGAGCTGAATGGGAACATAGAGAACTGTAATATTTTAAAGTGTCTTAGAGCCATTTCACTTTATTCAGCTTCCCCTTAAAACTTAAGATTTTTAATAGATATGTTTTCTTTATCTTTCATTTGACTAAAATAGGATAATCCAGTTATAGCCTAATAGCTTACATATGGCCAATATATGGGATTCTATGAAGAGTGAAGATGATCAGGGAGATCAGGTGACATGTTTCCTAAACTTGGAATTTTATATTCCAGTGTAGTCCTGATTATCCAACTCGCCCTGGTCCAGCTCTCCTCACTCACAGTTAGTAAAATCATGCAAACCATCGGTATTAGGGTTTTATGTATGCCAGTCCATTTGATTCAATTCCATCATCACATGACCCCTAAGAGACATCCTTAAACCCCATTTACAGATGAGCAAATAGACACAGAGAAATTACACGGATGGAAAGTTCCTACGTTACCAGTCTTTAGTATTGTGTATCTCCAGCCATCCAGTAAGACATGCTTTTGCACAGCACCATATTTAGGGCCCCACTCTGTCCTCCACATCTTACCCTCCACATCTAATTAGTTACCATATCCTGTTGTTCTATTGCCTAAATATTTCTCACACTCATCCTTTCTTCTCCACTGTAAGTGCTGATCCTCTGCCTGTCTCGACCTAATCAGGCACCCCCCAAAAGAGCCCATTTTTGTGGTTCAAAAATTTATTCCCTTAACTATATCCCCAAACACAAATAGCAAACACTAATGGACACAGGAGAGAGAGTTGTGTTTCAAATGAATGTCTAATCATTTTTTTGTGATAAATCTTACCAAGAATACACACCAAGAGAGCTGGTAATGTTCATCCCTTTCACACAGTACTCCTGCTTCCACAAAACTATCCTAAGGAGACAGAAAGGTGCCTCGAAATGTATCCATACATTTATTTTTTAACAAATATTCTTAGTGAGCACCTACCAGTCCCAGACACCATGCTAGGAACTTGGAATACAACTGTCAGTAAGAAACTGTGGTCATAACCGCTTGACACAGACAATGGGGTGGTGAGGGCCTGGGGGTAGAGGGAGGATGGGAGCAGACTGGAAGAGGATAATGGGGGGGAAAGGAGGACGTATGTAATACTTTCAACAATAAATATTTTTTAAAATATGGAAAAAAGAAAGAAACTGCGGCAGGCCTCTAACAGCTCCCAGTCCAGAGCATCAGGGAGATATGGTACTTATGATGACAGATAATTTGACTGGTTATCATGGGAATAGGTTAGAGGAAGATCTTGGCAACCTGCAGTAGGGAAGGCTTCCTGAAGGAAGGATGCACAGGCTGGGTTGATAATACGTGTTAGCCTTGAGAAGATGGGCGGCAAGGACATTCCATACAGAAGCAACAACATAGGCAGAGTCGTAGGAAAAGATACTACGTCAGGGTCTTTCAGGAATGGGCGACTTGGAGAGGTCATGCACCATGTTCAGGGGCCTCGCTTTTACTCTGTAGGTCAGAGATCCCCCATATGTTCAGAGCAGCCCCCGTGTTTCTCACAGAAGCTTTAGCAGTCTTTATCAACAGGGAGGTGGGTTGAGCTGGGAATTGGTTCAGACTCTGAACCCAGCCCTGGCACAACCCAAGCTAATCCATAGGAAGTTTTACTTAAGATACAAGAAGGGTTCTACTGCTGAGAGGAAACTTCGAAAACCTTTGATGAGGAGCTATGGGAGATCTTTAAGCAAGGGAGTGACCATAACAGACAAACATTTCAGGTAGGTTACACTGGTGGCTATGGGAGGGTAGTTCACCTGGTATTTATTTACTTGGAAACAACCTAAATGTCCAATAATAAGAGTGTGATAAAATAATAACAATAATAAATAGCTACTATTTATTGAATGCTTACTGTGTGGGGGCACAATGCTAAGTACAAATGTACTCTATATCATTTAACCTTGATAGAAACCATATGAAGTGAGAATTATCAATATTTTGCAGATGTGAGAATTGAGGCTTAATGAGGGTGAGTAGCTAGTTTTTGCTTCATCTGACTATTAAGAGGTGGGGCTGGAATTGCACCTTAAATCTGACTCACCTGCATGCCATTATGCCTCCTGAGCTCTGATAAAACCACATGGAGAAATATTCTGCAACCTTTTGAAATATTTTCAGACACTAATGATATGGAGGAAATGTTTATAGAATAATCATTCCAATTTTATTAAACACTAGAGGCCTGGTGTACAAATTTTGGCCTGCGGGATCGGGCCGAAACTGGCTCTCCAACATCCCCCAAGGGGTCCCAGATTGTGAGAGGGCGCAGGCCAGGCCAAAGGACCCCACCAGTGCACAATTGGGGCAATCGGGGCCGGGGAGGGACGCGGGAGGGCTCAGGGCCTATCAGTCAGGGAGGGACCACAGGAGGGCTCCAGGGCGTATCTGGCCTGTTTCTCTCAGTCCCGATTGGCTGGACCCCAGCAGCAAGCTAACCTACCGGTCAGAGTGTCTGCCCCCTGGTGGTCAGTGAATGTCATAGTGACTGGTTGACCAGTCGACTGTCTGCCCCCTGGTGGTCAGTGAATGTCATAGCAAGCAGTTGAGCAGCCTTAGCATATCATTAGCATATTATGCTTTGATTGGTTGAATGGCTGACTGGACAACCGGACACCTAGCATATTGGGCTTTTGTTATATAGGATACTAGAATCTATATATCTATATATATAAAAAGCCAGTGACCGTAATGGCCATAACGACCCTAACAACAGGTCGCTATGACGCCCACTGTGGCCAGCGAACCAGCCCGATCAGGGGGTGGGGCTGGCTGGCCAACCTCATGGCCCCTCCCCCCTGCCGGCCCGCCCCGATCGGACTCTCCCACCCCAATCAAGAGTGGGTCACTGGCCAAATGCCCCGTCCCTTCCACCCCGTGGCCAGCCCCTCCCCCAATCAGCCCACCCAACCACGATAGGCTCACAGCCCCTCCCCCTGGTTGGCCTGCCCCTGATCACACACCCCCACCCCAATAGGGGTGGGGCTGGGCAGCCAACCTCCTGCTGCCCCTCCCCCTGGATGACCACGCCCCTGATGGGCCCCCACACCCTGATCAGCCCTCAGCCCCTCCCCCAGGCCGGCCCCACCCCTGATCGCCCCCCCACCCCAATAGAGGGCGGGGCTGGCTGGCCAACCTCCTGCAGCCCCTCCCTCTGCCCAGCCCCCTGACCCCAATCAGGAGCAGGGCCTGCCGGCCAACCATCTATGGCCCCCCCCAAGGGCACTGACCCCCCATCGACACCCTCACCCCATTCAGGGGCAGGGCTGGCTGGCCCACCGCCCACAGCCCCTCCTCATGGCCGGCCCTGCCCCCAATCAGACCCCCAACCCCAATCAGGCTCGGGGCCCGCCCACCAATCACCCACGGCCCCTTGCCCCAGTCGCCTGGCCCTGAGCGGCCCCATCGGGGAGGGCCGACTGGCCCACCTCCTGCCATCTCCTCCTCCAGACAGGCCAGATCAAATTTGTGCACTGGGCCTCTAGTGTTAAAAATATTTACTGCTGAATGATAGGACTGTAGGTAATTTTAATTCTTATACTTTTCTTCCAAATTCTCTATAATGAGCACACTTTCCCTTGACCATTGGAAGCATTAAAAAAAATGTTTATATCAGTCATTCTCACTCCAGACCCAAGAGGAAGGATCAGTTCTTTAATACATCTTTCAGAACAACTGTCTAACTATCATGTGTGTAGGATGTAAAGAAATTGTTCGTGCTAATCACTAGTCATAACTTTGAAGTTAACTTCTCTACGTCTTAGTTTCTTTACCTAAGAAATTAGGAAGTTAAAGTAGATAATCTTTACAAATTTTAAAAACACCAAATTTGATAGGTCTTTTTTTTCAGTACAGATGAAATTGGGCAGGAGCATAAAAGAAAGATATTAAATTCTTTTTGCTTTAGTTACATTTTCATGGGCATTTAAAGTGGGTTCTTTGATTAGATCTTGGATATACGATAATATACTCAGATGCATTCAACATCTGAGCACCACATTATGCTTTCACAAAAATTTTTCTCATCTCATCTTTACTAAAACCTACTGAGGTGAGCATTATATCCTTGATGTAAATCAAGGAGTTAAGGAACTCACAAAAGGTCTCTCACAATATGTGGTAGCCAGACTCAACCCCAAATGCTTGTTTGTAAATTCCCAGAATATTGTTAGTTCAGATGTGGAATTATTTGCTTGCTTATTTGTCTGTTTTATTATTTCAACTACCTACTATATTGGTTATAAAAAAAATAACACAGCTTCTCTCCTCATATATATTCATATCCTAAAAGAGAGACAAAGTTCTTTTAAAGAAACAATTCTGAAATTAAAATTAAGAATGGTATATAATGGGGACAAATGCAGGCTTTCAGCAATGTCTCTTGTATCCTTACTGAGAAGCAAACAAAAGAACATTATTATATAAAATTGCAAATGGGGGCAGAAACAGTCACTTGTCATTAGTGTCAGGGTCATTTTAATGAAAATTAACCCCAGATATGCTTGACTAAGCAGTGGAAACGTGGGCATCATTTGGACCTTGACAAAACCAGGAAAGGAACATTTTTCCTACCTGCATATGAGCTTAAGAGAGTAAATCAGTCCAAAGCCACTGGCTATGCTAATTGCTCTAATTATTATCGCAGGAAAACACTAGATAATGCCTATGAGGTATCAAAAGATAGCCACAACCCAAAATAATCTTGTAACCAAAGAGTTCCTGATGGAATACTCAGTCACTATTCACAAAGCCTGGGCCAGCCCCATTGGAAAATAAAGCATAAAAATACGCAATTTGACAGAAAGGGTAGATTCCATAGCATAGGGTATACTCTCCTGCTGGGAATGACCCTGTTTGGAGGAAATACAGCACTGCCTAGAAGAAATTGGGCCGAGCATCACGAAGAATCATTATTAGTTAGCTTAGAAACACTTTGGCCCCTGAAGATGGCTATTAGGGAGGGGTGTGTGTGTGTGTGTGTGTGTGTGTGTGTGTGTGTGTGTGTGTGTACACACATGCACTCATGCACATGTGGCCTTTAAGTAAAAGAACAAACTGTGCTGATTTGTTTATCAGCAACCCAGCCTTCTTTCTTGAAATGTGACTATTCAGCCAACTTTTATAGGCTACGTGGACAGGATTCTGTCCACATAAGAGCGTCTAGGATTTTGTGAGGGGCTATCAACTTCCTAAATTCCCTTCTGTCTTGAGATAAAAGAGTGACCCAAGATCATGAGCTTGATCTCAGAGAGAAAGTGAAAACAAGGTGTTCCGTGTATGAGCAGCACAGATTTATCATCTGTACATCATTTGAGATGCGGGGAAGGGTGTGTGGTTTAAACTAGTCAGACATTGCTTCTCCAGTAGGTTGTCTTCCTCTGGGTAAAGAAATAACTATTGTGAAGTGCTCTAGTTCTCTGAGGAATGTTGATATGTGGATAAATTAGAAAGGATCAGAGAGCACTGGACCAGAAGTTGGGGAGATGGCCTCAGCTCCGCCACTGTGTTTCACAAGTAAATTAATCCACAGGTGCCATTAAATCTCCATTATCAAGAGTAAAACTATATTTATTTATAGGTAACCCAGAACAAATGAGATATGTCAAAGCACTTAAATTTCACTTTAATTAAATATAACAAAATTTAAGGAGCCCTTACTATGTGCAGGGTATATGTTCTATGGAAAACACAAGATATGGTTCATGTCTTTCAGGAGCTTGGAATCTAGTGAGGTAACGGACCAATGCACATATTGCAACCAATTGAGTTGTAACGGCATTGTGATCATTGCTATTTGGAAGTTTATTCAATCATTCAACAAGTATTGGCAGGCACTGTGCAAACTCTGAAAATAAATGACTTCTCTCTGAGGTTGGGGAAGGCAAAGTCATAAAGGTTTATGGAAATGTGTGTGTGGCTGGGCTTTGAAGATGAGGTTAAAATTGTTAACCAGAGACAAATTGAGGCAGGTGTGACAAAGGTAATGGGGGAGAAACAGGCATGAGAAACATGCAGGGTGTGCTTGAGAAATAGTAAGTAATCTGCTTGGCGGGGGGAGTAAAACATGTGTAATTAGTAAAGGAAGAGGTAGTGAGAGATATGCCTGAAAAGATCACTTGTGGCTGATTCAAGGCAGCTAAGTTGAAAGCTTGGATTTCATTCTACAGAAATCAAATGCCTGAGGCAGAGGAATGACATATTACATCTATGTTATGGAACAACAGGTCTGTCAGTGGAGTAAAGGAGGTCATACTGGAGGAGAGGAAACTTAGTAGGAGCCTTTTGCAAGAGCCCAAGAGACAAGAGACAAATGTGGGCAAAGGGGGATGGACTAGAGAGATGGATGTAGAAGACATGGACGATGTAGAATCCACAGAACATGGTACCTGCTTAGACATGGGGCCAAGGAGAGGACAGTTAAAGATTATACTTCTCTTGCCCACCATCCAGATATCATTGCTGACATGTACACATAAGGAACTGTTTGACATTGAAACGGGGACTCAGAACTGTTGGACATTGAAATTGGGACTCAAACATTTTTTGTTATTATATGTTTATTTCTAGTCTGCAGAGGCAAGATTTTTTAAAGGAAAGAAATGGGGAAAAAATAGATACAGAGGCAAAGAAACATTGAACAGACTGTCAACCTACAGCGGGAAGGCAGGGGAGGTTGCGGGGGGTGCTGTAAGAGATCAACCAAAGGACTTGTACGCATGCATATAAGCATAACCAATGGATACAAGACACTGTGGGGGGGGCAGGTAAAGGCATGTACTGGGGGGTAGGGGAGGCCGGGGAGAGGTCAATAGGGAAAAAAAGAGGAGACATATGTACTACTATTTGTAATACTTCAAACAATAAAAAAAAAGATTATACTTCTCAAATGTTGCTATCATAAGTCCAGCCATTTGTAAATTTTTTAAATAGTTTGGGGGTTTTTTTTCCACTTGGGAGAGCTCAATATAGTACCCCTCTCCTGCTGTCAGGGCCATGTGTGCTTACGTCCTCTCCACAGTCAAAGGTTGCCACCAAGAGCAGGTGAGAAACCCATCCTGCCTCATAAGAACTTTCTATGTAACCCTTCCCACATACTTGCCCTTCGACAGGTTTTATTTTTTTATTTTAATTTCTTTATTGATTAAGGTATTACATATGTGTCCTCATCCCGCCATTACCCCCCAAGCCTCCCCACTCATGCCCTCACCCCCCTGTTTCAACTGGTTTTAAAGCTTAAAGATATAGAAACCTTCCAAAGGTGATTTCTAATGTTAGCTAGTAATTTTCTGACTTATTAGGAAATATTTTATTCTCAAATTTTCTATATTTCAAACTTTGCTTTGGTCCAGTCTTGTTTGTTGGCATGGGTGATATTCAAAATACTGAATAACTCCTTACAGCGCAACTGCTGACTGTCCATGAGGAACACCAACCACAAACAACTGTCAGAACCATCTCAGAACAGCCAGCTGAGCATCAGCTTGGGTGTTTGCTTCTTCTCAGTTATCACAGCCTTACAAATAAGGATAGGCCAACAGACCTATAGCCAATAATTATACCCAATCTTTTGAAAGCTAGATTAAAACAGAATGAAAAGTAAACTACAGTCCACTGCACTATCACTGAATTTCTGAAGGCTGCTGATGCCGGTCCACTAACTACTGATCCATAACATTCCCAGGCAAGGTAGGAAGGAGTTGCAAAAATTCTGTGACAGGATACACCTCCTCGGCCATAACCTTTCTCCTTTGTGCAGGGGTTTTTTGCCCCAGTGCCTTTGAGATGCTTTAGTGGAAAGGAAGCAAAGCTGCTACCTATTCTTCGCCCTGCTGCATTCTGCTCTTCATTCTGCAGCTCGGAGCAGCAGACTTTTTCGTCCAGTGAGGCTGTGTGTCATGACAGCTTGACCTGGCTCTTATTATCCAAGATTATTCACTCCCTCTTTTATTTGAAAGATACACATAATTTTAAATGCCACCCGTAAGGCTGACGCTGTCCCCAGAAATGGAGCTCTGATTAAATTCCTACTGCTCTTTTAAGAGCCAACTTAAATGTCACCTCAAAATAATACCAGGTGACATTTACTCAGTGCTTACTCTGAGCCGGGCACTTGGCTAAGGGCTTCTAATGGATTTTCTCATTTCACCCTCAAAAGAAAACTCTGAGGTAAGTACTAGTATTGTCCCCATTCTATAGATGTGGAAACTGAGGGGTTAAATAATTGATCCGAGGTCTCACAGCTAGGAAGTAGGAGACCCCGCAGTGCAACATCTGGGTCCTCAGTGCAAGTACACAGTAGCATTCAATAACTGACCTGCAGGATGCACAGTCTCTGCTTCCCTTTGTACAATGTTCTTAGCATGTCCTTTGCAGCAGCCCTTACATTTGCAGTGACTTATCCAGTGCTTGTCTCTCCAAACTCAACAAGACCACCATTATACCCCACCAGACCTGGTACTGTGCCTGGCATACTGTGAGTTTGCAATAAGTGTTTGTGGAAGGAGAAAATAAAGGAAGGGAGGAAGGAAGGAAAGGAAGAACATAAAGGCTTCCTAGTTTGAGGTTTAAAAAATACAGTGACCCACAGAATGCCTATCGTCAATAAGTCAACAAACAACAAGTGTTAGCGAGGTTGTGAAGAAAAGGGAACCCTCATGCACTGTTAGTGGGATTGCAGATTGGTACAGCCACTGTGGAAAACAGTGCGAGGGTTCCTCAAAAAGTAAAAAATGGAACTACCTTATGACCCAACTATTCCACTTCTAGGAATATATCCAAAGAAATACAAAGCACTAATTCAAAAAGATATATGCACCCCTATGTTCATTGCAGCATTATTTACAATAGCCAAAATATGGAAGCAACCCAAGTTCCCATTAATAGATGATTGGATAAAGAAATTGTGGTACATATGTACAATGGAATATTACTCAGCCATAAAAAAGGAATGAAATCTTACTATTTTCAACAACATGCATGGACCTAGAAGATATTATGCTAAGTGAAATAAGTCAAACAGAGAAAGACAAATACCATATGATTTCACTTATATGCGTATCCCAAGAGCAAAATAAATGAACAAGCAAAACAGAAACAGGCTCATAGATTCAGTGAACAAACTGAGGTTGCTAGATGGGAGGGGGCTGGGAGGAATGTGTGAAAAAGTTGAAGGGAGTAAGAAATTACAAAATAGTCACAGGATGTATAGAACACCATAGGGAATATAGTCAATAATATTGAAATAACTGCATATGGGGCCAGGTGGGTACTGGAATTATCAGGAGGATCGCTTTATAAGTTATATAATTGTCTAACCACTATGCTGTATACCTGAAATAAAAATACGTATTTGTACACCTGAGATTCCAAGGGTTTTAGGAGCTGTGTGCCAGGAACCAGGGTCACAGACCAAATTTGTTTCTTTTTTTTTTTTTTTTTCAAATTTTTATTAAGGTATTATATGTGTACATATCTTACCATTGCCCCCCCCACCCCACTCCCATACCTGCCCTCACCCCCCAATGTTTTGCATCCGTTGGTTACTCTTATATGCATGCATACAAGTCCTTCAGTTGATCTCTTAGTTCCCCCACCTCTCCCTAACCTTACCGCTGTAATTAGACACTCTGTTTGATGCTTTACTGCCTCTGTAACTATCTTTTGGTTCATCAGTTTATAATGTTTTTCATTATCCCTAAATGAGTGAGATCATGTGGTATTTTTCTTTCATTGACTGGCTTATTTCACTTAGCATAATGTTCTCTAATTCCATCCAGGTGTCTACAAATGGTAGTAATTCCTTCTTTTTTATGGCAGCATAGTATTCCATTGTGTAGATGTACCATAGTTTTCTGATCCAGTCATCTGCTGACGGGCACCTAGGCTGTTTCCAAATCTTAGCTATTGTAAATTGTGCTGCTATGAACATAGGGGTGCATATATCCTTTCTGATTGGTGTTTCTGGTTTCTTAGGATATATTCCTAGGAGTGGGATTACTGGGTCAAATGGGAGTTCCATTTTCAGTTTTTTGAGGAAACTCCATACTGTTCTCCACAGTGGCTGCACCAGTCTGCATTCCCACCAGCAGTGCACGAGGGTTCCTTTTTCTCCGCATCCTCGCCAACACTTGTCGTTTGTTGATTTGTTGATGATAGCCATTCTGACAGGTGTGAGATGGTATCGCATTGTCGTTTTGATTTGCATCTCTCAGATAATTAGTGACTTTGAGCATGTTTTCATGTGTCTCTTGGCCTTCCTTCTGTCTTCTTTCGAAAAGATTCTATTTAGGTCCGTTGCCCATTTTTTTATTGGATCATTTATCTTCCTTTTATTAAGTTGTATAAGCTGCCTGTAGATGTTGGAAATTAAACCTTTATCAGTGATACCATTTGCAAATATGTTCTCCCATACAGTGGGGTTTCTTGTTGTTTTGTTGATGGTTTCTTTTGCTGTGCAAAAGCTTTTTATTTTGATGTAGTCCCATTTGTTTATTTTCTCTTTGGCTTCCATTGCCCTAGGGGCAGTATCACTGAAAAAGTTCTTTTGGCATATGTCTGAGATTTTGCTGCCTGTGGATTCCTCTAGTCAAATTTGTTTCTATTATATAAATTCTTTTAGTATATACATTTGTTTTCTATATAATTAATATGTATACAATTTTTATATAAATTTCAGTATATAAATTTTGGATTTCTAATTAGAAAAAAATACAGTGGGGAAAAAAATAAAAAAAATACAGTGACCCAGTATGTACTTTTGAGTGAAAAGAAGGTATGTCATTGAGGACTGCCCCAGTCAGATTTAAAACACCAGAGGTGCAATCCCAACTCTGCCATTTACTGGCCAAGTAACTCCCATGCCTATCACCATACTTTGAACCTCAGTTTCCACATCTTGTAAAAGTTTTCTTCTTGGAAGATATGAAAGTTAAATGAGATTACATATATGAGTTAGACCAGCAAAGTACCTGCTACTCAATAATTGTTGATTGTGTTGTTGAGCAAGAGATACACGAGGGATGACATATTTCACATCGCACAGAGAAGCATGTAGTACATAACATATTGCAGGAGACCAGTAACTGTTGTGAGCGATTAGGCCAAATGGCTCTATGTCTAAACATTAAAATATGACATATGCCAGTATTATCAGGAACACCTATTTTATGTCTCTATGCCATCTTTACTGAGATGTCGATCTGTTTGCATTTATAATGCAAGTACATTGTGCTGTTCCTGGTCAGAATAGTTGAAACGTCTGTTCTTCCCTCCGCCCCCTGCTCCACTCCCCCGCCTTCCTGCCTCCTGAGCGCATGGATTCCTTCCCCACGTTGTCCCTCCAAACACCCTTCATCTGCCTGTCACTTTTCAAAGACGAGCTGCTAAGAATGAAATCTCTGCTTTCTTTGTTTTCCTGGTTTCCATTTTGTATCCTAAAATATTCACTTCAAGTTCCGCTTGACAGACGTCCCTAATCTAATCTCCACGTCTGCTTTCTAATTTTCACAGTCAGAATAAAACAAATAGGTTGGAGTTAATTGCGGGAGCAGCGGGCCGAAGCTCTGAGCTGTGATTTATGAGCTGAGTGCAGGCGCTCTGCAACACATTTTTCTTAATTTATTTTTAATGAGTCTTTCAATTAATTTTCTTGGAAACATCTTAATGATGTTGGAGGCGGGTGTTAATGAGGTCTGCACCAGCTCCTAATTTTGCATATTTTAAAGTACCTAATGTCATCTTGCACCCTTTCTTTCCATTTTAAGAGGACGTGTGGGGAGGGGGTGGAGAGATTATTGTTGAATGGAGAATTTTCACTCTCCATGCCTCAGTCTTTGCTTAACCTTTCAGACTTTATGGGCTTATGGGGTGTCTCAGAGCTATCGCCTGCTTCCTGCTCCCCTCCCCAACCTGTGAGTCTGAGTCTGAGAAGCTGGGGCAGGGAAAAGAGAAAAGACACAGTTCCCAAGAAATTGCTAGTTCTGGGAACAGTCAGTATCCCTGCGTGAAGATGTACAGAGAGTACTTTTGCTAGGTGATCTAACCTTTTGCAAAGCAGACATTGAATAGGGGAGAATACCAATGGAAGAGCAACTCAAGGGGCATCTATCTTATTAGCATCTGGACATTTGTTCAGAGAAGCTGGTGCCTCAAATGTCTTTGCAGGGCTCAAAGCAACCAGACCCACCTCTGCATCCTGCAAGGCCCAGAGCAAGGTGCCACTAGGTCCTCATTGGTCTTCTTTCTGTATGTGCCAGTTAGAGCTTATTTTTCTGATTAAATAGTCATTAAGTGCTTATGAGAGAAAATTTGGGAAATTCAAAAGAATGAATCAAATAAGGAAAAACTAAGTTCTAGTGCCACTCTTAAAAACAGCCACTCTTAAAATTATTGTATCTCCTTCTAGACATTGTTCTTTTTCTGTACATGGGCTTTTGACTTTATTTTATTCAATTGTGGTGATACCGAAAGTCATTTATTCTATTTAACATTATGACATAAGTAAACTTATTTCAAGCATCATTTTTTTACTTTAAGTAAATTTTTTTATTTTTCAATTACAGTTGATATACAATTTTATATTAGTTTCAGGTGTACAGCCCAGTGGTTAGACATGTAACTTACTGAGTGATCACCCCGATAAATCTAGTACCCATCTAACACCAAATACAGTTATAACAGTATTATTGACTGTATTCCCTCTGCTGTACTTTACATCCCCGTGACTATTCTGTAGCTGCCAATGTGTACTTCTTAATCCCTTCACCTTTTTCACCCATTCCTCCCCATCTCCCATTTGGCAACCATCAAAATGTCTGCTGTATCTGAGTCTGTTTCTATTCTGCTTGTTTAATGATTTTGTTAAATTGTGTGTGTTTTTTATCCTCACCTGAGGATATGTTTACTGATTTGAGAGAGAGGAAGGGAAAAAGAGTGAGAGAGAGAGAGAAACATAGATGTGAGAGAGAAACATCCATCAGTCACCTCCCACAGGTGCCCTGACCAAGGATTGAACCCACAATCTACATATGTGCCCTGACCGGGAATTAAGCCCAAAACCTTTTAGTGTACAGGATGACGCTCCAACCAGTGGAGTCACCTGGCCAGGACAAACATTATTTTTAACTAGAGGCCCGGTGCATGAAATTCGTGCACGGGGCTGGGGGGTGTCCCTCAGCCCAGCCTGCACCCTCTCCAATCTGGGACCCCTCAAGGGATGTCCGACTGCCCATTTAATGGGCAGTCGGACATCCCTCTCACAATCCAGGACTGCTGGCTCCCAACTGCTCTCCTGCCTGCCTTCCTGATTGCCCCTAACCGCTTCTGCCTGCCAGCCTGATCACCCCCTAACCACTCCCCTGACAGCCTGATTGATGCCTAACTGCTCCCCTGCCAGCCTGTTTGCCCCTAACTGCCCTCCCCTGCAGGCCTGGTCACCCTAACTGCCCTCCCCTGCAGACCTGGTCCCCCCCCCCCCCCCGCAAATGCTCTCCCCTGCAGGCCTGGGTCCCCCACAACTGCCCTCCCCTGCAGGCTTGATCGCCGCCAACTGCCCTCCCTTGCAGGCCTGGTCCCTCCCAACTGCCCTCCCTTGCTGGCCATCTTGTGGTGGCCATCTTGTGTATACATGGGGGCAGGATCTTTGACCACATGGGGGCAGCCATCTTGTGTGTTAAAGTGATGGTCAATCTGCATATTACTCTTTTATTAGATAGGATAGAGGCCTGGTGCACAGGTGGGGGCCAGCTGGTTTGCCCTGAAGGGTGTCCCGGATCAGGGTGGGGGTTCCCTTGGGGCATGGGGCAGCCTGGGCAAGGGGCCTGTGGTGGTTTGCAGGCCGGCCATGCCCCCTGGCGACCCAAGCAGAGTCCCTGGTATCTGGGGTTTATTTATCTTCTACAATTGAAACTCTGTAGCCTGGAGCAGAGCCAAGCCTTCTGCTTGCTCCGTGGCAGCAGTCATTTCTGTTGGGGTTTATGTATCTTCTATAATTGAAACTTTGTAGCCTTAAGGGGAGGCCTGGGCTGGCCAGGGTGTGTGGAAAGCTTGGCTTCCTCCTTCACCAAGGGCAACCCTAGCTTCCTGCTCTTTCCAGCTCCGTGGCTGCCACCATTTCTGTTTGGATTTATGTATCTTCTATCATTGAAACTTTGTAGCCTTGAGTGGAGGCCTAGGCCGGCAAGGCAGGCGAAAAGCTTGGCTTCCTCCATTGCCGGGGAAACCCAACCTCCCTCCTGCTCTCTGTGGCGGTAGCCATCTTGGTTGGGTTTATTTGCATATTCACTCCTGATTGGCTGGTGGGCGTGGCTTGTGGGCATGGCTTGTTGGTGTAGCGGAGTGGTGGTTAATTTGCATATTACTCTTTTATTAGATAGGATGGCTGTTTAATATTACAAATCTGCTAAGATTTGTCATAATTTACTAAGCCATTCCACTGTAACTGGGCATCTTAACTAATTCTCAAACTGTTATCACAAATACCATTGTGATGAACACCTTTGTATAGAAAGCTTTTTTACAATTAGGCATTATTTCCTTTGAAATAGTCTGAGGAATTACTGATTTAAAGAGTATAATTCTTTTTAAGGCTCTTAACATAAATTTCTAAATTACTTTCCAAACCATATGCCAGTTTACTTCCAATAGTAATACACTAGTGTGTCTGTTTATTCGATCTTGCAATAGCATGGTGTATTGCAATTGTAACAAAAAGATCTTTACTGCCCGACTGGTGTGGCCCAGTGGTTGAGTGTTGACCTATGAATCAGTCAGTCACAGTTTGATTCCTGGTCAAAGCACATGACTGGGTTTCAGGCTCAATCCTCAGTAGGGGTTGTGCAGAAGGCAACCAGTCAATGATTCTCTCTCATAATGGATGTTTCTTTCCCTCTCTCCCACTCCCTTCCTTTCTGAAATCAATAAAAATGTGGGGGAGGAGGGTAACTTTATTTATCAGAGTCATTTAAATGTATTTCTTTTAATTTTTTTCACTAAGTCCCCTTTTGAGGTTATGTTTCCATTAAACCCAAGACTGCTTTTTCTAGAGAACTCCCTGGACCATGAACCCCAACATGGCCAAAACCTAGGTTCTTCTCTTGGCATGTAGCAGAGACTCAATAAATGTGTGTTTCATTGACTTACCCAAGAAATGGAAAGTTGAGGCTGTATCTCTGTGTGTCTTATTTCCATCTGGATCTGCCCAGTGGCCTCTCCAGGTCAGTGTTTCCAGAACTGAGTGCACATCTCCTTGCTCACCTATCCCATCTTGAGTAAAGTTGCCCTCATCGAGCAGCTCCCATAGGCTCCAGACATGGGGTCTTCTACAGTGCACCCCTGTCCTCACAGCCCTCAACACATGCACATGCAGTCAGTCAGCAAGTCCTGTGGATATGCCTTCCCACACTTTCATGGCCGCCTCTTCCCTTCCATTCCCCCAGTCCTGTTTCAGACCCTTGTCTCACCTGGTCTAGTACATAAGCCTCCCAATTGCCTACAATTCTTCCCTCTGTATGTGAGTCCTTTAAAGTGCCAGAGTGCTGTCTTTCTAACATAAGTGAAAACCCTACCACGATTCCCTCCTTGTGTGCAGAACATAGTCCAAAATCCTCAGTATGTCATTAGGATTGTTCACACAATTTGACCCCCTCATACCTTACTGTAAGGGAAATACAGCTATTTTCCTTCCCATGTAGGGAAACCCCAGTTCTTCCCTACAGTGTGTTTCTCCTGTTAGTCTCCTTTATTTACTATGCACACACAAAGCGCTTCAATTCTAATGCTTCTGTGGAGGTTTTCCCCACACACACCAAGCAATTCTCTGCAGCACCAGCTGGATGTCCTACAGTTAGCTCAATTCTAACACTATCTATCTGTTCGAGAAAGCATCAGATTCACAAAGGCAAAGTGCCCCTCTCCACCCCCACTTCAGACACCAGTCACAAGCTCAGGTTATTGCCTATGCTTCTGCCAATAACCAGCTGTAGATTGGAGGTTCCATCAACCCCCTCTTCAGGCTTGATTGATTTGCTCACAGAACTCGGGGAAACACTTACGTTTACTGGCTTATTTTATAACTAGTGGCCCAGTGCACTAAATTCATGCACCGGGAGGGAGGGGAGTGTCCCTCAGTCCAGCCTGCACCCTCTCCAATCTGGGATCCCTCTCGCAATCCAGGACCACTGTCTCCTAACCGCTCACCTGCCTGCCTGCCTGCCTGCCTGCCTGATCGCCCCTAACCACTCTGCCTGCAGGCCTAACAACTCCCAACTGCCCCCCCTTCCAGTCAGATTACCCCTAACTGCCCCCCCTTGCCTGCCTGATCCCCCTACCTGCTCTGCCCTGCCGGCCTGATCACCCCCTAACTGCCTCTGCCTTGACCCCACCACCATGGCTTTCTCTGGAAGGACGTCCGGAAGGTCTCCCAGTCTAATTAGCATATTACCCTTTTATTAGTATAGATCAGTGGTCGGCAAACTGCGGCTCGCAAGCCACATGCTGCTTGCGAGCCGCGGTTTGCTGCTCTGTTGACTAATGAGTTTGCCCACCACTGGGATAGGGGCTTAATCACAAGGAACAACAACAGCCTGTAATTATTGGAATCGAGAGTCTAGGTCAGCCGTGGGCAAACTACGGCCCGCGGGCCTGATCCGGCCTGTTCGGCTGTTCTATCCGGCCCGCGGAGCTGAAAGAGCGGAGGGTTCTCTTGCTCTCCCCTCCACTCCTTTACTTTGAATTTATATTAGTTCACACAAACACTCCATCCATGCTTTTGTTCCGGCCCTCCAGTCCAGTTTAAGAACCCATTGTGGCCCTCGAGTCAAAAAGTTTGCCCACCCCTGGTCTAGGTCAATGGTCAGCAAACTCATTAGTCAACAGAGCGGCAAACCGCGGCTCGCAAACCGCGAGCCGCAGTTTGCCAACCACTGATATACCGTGTTTCCCCGAAAATAAAACATCCTCCGAAAATAAGACCTACTTACAGGTTTCCTTCTGAGTGAAATATAAGGCATCCCCCCAAAAATAAGGCCCCCAGGCTCTGTCTCAGAATGAAAATTAATTTACCGTAAACTGGTCGCTAGGGCCGCCCCGACGCCACCAGTGACGTTACGCGGAGTCCTGATGTCACTGCTGTGTGGAGGCGGAGCAGAGGTCCAAGTGAGCAGTGAGCGCGGGGCAGGAGAGAGGAGGAGACTTTCGCAGATGCGTGTAGAAGAACAGGAGGATTAGAGCAGATGGGATGCGGCGAAGGTGGTGAGTGCTGGTCTGTCTCTGGTGACACTACCTGATGCTCGCGGCTGCCTTCATGATGACTGAAGGTTCTCAGTCAGTGGCAGACCCTGCTCTAGCCCAGATCCAGGCCCCAGCAAGCCCAGTGACAGTCCCCAGGCAGGCCCCAGGGGGTAAATGTCTGATAAAGGGGTAGGGGGGATGTCTGGTGAAGGTGTTCAGTGGCACAGGGGTGGGGGGAGGGGGATCACTTAAAATGACACAGGAGGATCAGAGGGGGCAATCAAAATGACACAGGAGGATCAGAGGGGACAATCAAAATGACACAGGAGGATCAAAAGGGGTTACTAAAATGGTAATCCCCCCTCTGATTCTCCTGTGCCATTTTGATTCCCCCCTCTGATCCCCCCTGTGTCATTTTGAGTGATCCCCCTCCCCCCACCTTGATACCCCAATTCCTTTTTTTTACCCCTAGAAATGAGCGCAAAAAGAAAAAGCTACTCCGTGGAGTACAAGAAAGGAATCGTGGAAGACTCTTGGGGCCAAAATCTTACTGCTTTCTGCAAAGAGAAGATGTTGAGTATCCGATTGGTCCAAAAATGGCGAGCAGAGTATGGTAACCTCATTGAACAAGTGGACAAGGGAAATGCTAAAAAGCGCAAGTGTGGATCAGGTCGGCAACCATTATTTTCCGAGCTGGAAGACCTGATCTGTGAATGGGTTGTTGACAGGAGAGCAAAGGCTTTGGTTGTGAATAGGGCTCAGATTCAAGAATTTGCCCTTGCAATGGCACCACAGTTTGACATAGCCCCCGAAGACTTCAAAGCATCACAACACTGGCTGGATAATTTCCTTCAGCGAAGTGAACTGTCTTTAAGAAGATCTACAACATTGTTTAGGTTGGAAGATACTCAAGTTATTAAGCGAGCACTTGCATTCAAGTCCTTTATTGATGATGCTGACTTCTCTAAATACAATCTTTCCAACATGATTGCTATGGATGAAACTGCAGTGTTTATGGGCCAATCATCTCAAACAACAATTGAACAGTGGGGTGCCTCCTTAGCATACATTCCCTCCAATGCTTACGAAAGTGCACGTGTTTCCTGTATTTTGGCAATTTGTCTGGATGGCACTAAAATCCCACCTTTAATCATTTCTAAGGGCAAGAAGGAAAAGATTGAACGTGTTTTGGGCGTTTTTATTCTTGAAACTGAAAAAGCCTGGGCCACACAAGCAGTTATAAGGAAGTGGGTCGATTTAATGCTGCCGCTTGTTATGTGAGGGAGCCAAAGAGGTCTGCTAGTCTGGGATGCAGCCAGCACTCACCGCACTAAAGACATGAAGACATTTCTTCATGAAAGAAAAATAGATCAGATAATGATTCCCGCAGGAATGACGGCCTATCTCCAGACTCTTGATATTGCAATAAACAAGCCATTCAAAGACAATTTGCGCATGGAAATTAATGACTACATTGAAAATAGAATGGAGAGAAATCAGCGTGGAAACTTTGTGAAACCTAAACTGCAAGAAGTTGTGACTTGGGTGAAGAATTCATGGGAGAAAATCACTGACAGTTGCATTGCAAATGCACTGCGAGCAGGCTACCTTGACAAGAAGTACTCATTTAAAGACAGTGCTATTGCTAAACATGAGAGATTTGGTCCACTGATTCTGAAAGAAATGGAGTCACAAGAAATTCACCAGGAAATTCAGGAATTGGATTGTTATGATGATGTTCCAGAAGATGATGACATGATTGTCATTGAATAAATGAGTAAATTCTTGATACTGTAGGATTCACAGTTTGTCTGGTTTGTGTTGACAACTACCGTACTACCGTACCGTATACAGGTAATAAATTTCCTTTATTTTCATTTAACAATAAATGTGTACCGTATTCTTCTTCATGGAAAAATAAGACATCCCCTGAAAATAAGACCTAGCGTGTCTTTGGGGGCAAAAATTAATATAAGACACTGTCTTATTTTCGGGGAAACACGGTAGATAAAGGATACCATAAAGGACACAGATGAGCAGCCAGGTGAAGAAATGCATAGGGCAAGATCTGAAAGGGTCCTGAGCACAGGAGCTTCTGTCCCGTGGAGTTGGAGTGCATTATCCTCCCAGTGTGGATGTGCTTACCCACCTGGAAGCTCCTCAAACCCCCTACTATTGGGACTTTATGGAGGCTTCCTCACATAGGCATGAGCAATTATTAACTCCATCTTCAGCCCCTCTCCCCTCTCTGGAGGATGAGGGGTAGGGCTGAAAATTCCAAGCTTCTAATCATGGCTTGGTCTTTCTGGTGACCAGCCCCCATCCAGGAGTCATCCAGGAGTCCACCCTGAGTTGCCTCATTAGAAGATGATCCTAGTGTCCTTATCATTGAGGAAATTACAGGATTTCAGGGGACTTGTGATCAACCAAAGAATTTCTATGCATATATGCATAACCCAATGACACAGACAATAGGGTGGTGAAGGCCTGAGGCAGGGAGCAGGTGTGGACTAGAAGGAGTCAATGGGGGGAAAAGGGAATATATGTAATACTTTCAACAATAAAAATTATAAAAATAATGATAAAAATAAAGGAGAAAAATCAACAAAAGCATTCTGAGAGAATCGATAGGCTATATGGAAATTACAATAAAGTGCATTGCATTTTTTAAATTATGAAGATGTGCTACACATACTTTATATCAGTAAATGCATATGAAACCCAAGTACATATGCATATTTGTTTTTTGGAGAGCGTATTGTTAAACATCTACAAGCACATCACTGCCTATAACTGCTCTATTGATCAGAACTCAATCATGTGGTTTCTCTTAGATACAAGGATTGCCGAGTAATTAATGTATCTATGTGTTAGGACGGAGAGAAATGGATATTTATGATCACTAGCAGTTTCTTTCACAGTCTACTCTACTGGTCAGCAAGTATCAGTTTCTTTCTTTTTCCCATATGTAGAACACATTCACTTTCCCCACCCCCCACCCTATCCCAGGGAATGGCCTAAAGTCCCATCCAGTAACTGCATTCCAGCTCAAGACCCAGGATCTCTGGATGGGGCATAGATTTATCTGTTAAGTCAGATGTAACTTTTCTTGGTATGGCAACCAATGAACTAAAAAAATAAGTTAGCTTCTCCCCCCACACCACCACCACCTTAAATACCATAGTGAAGCACAAAAAGGACTACACTACAGTCACTCATTCTTAACAAATGCTGGAGTCCTATGGGGCTGGCATTGGGAAGGCCCCCTGCCCTGACAAGGACCCAGTTCTGCTATCTGGGAAGAAATCCTTTTGTCTCTAGGTCACAAAATGGGTGTTAGGAAGTTCACCTTCTTGTATGGAATTAACAGCTTATGGCCTTCTTTCTGCTTATGCTGGGGAGCCTAAAGGTGTTTTATGTCTTATACAGTTAAAGGCTTCTTTAATCGAGACTCATAATTTCTTTAGCAGCATAGTTCTCTCAAAACTAGTATAGGTTTCTGGTCTGTTTGCTTCCCAGTTAGTTCCATTACACAATGATTACAACCAGTTATTTCCTAGACATGATTGTCAACCCTGCCTCATTTCTCTGCTTCCTTGCCTTCATACTGCTCTCTCTCAATTTAATAGCATCTGGCTTAAGGCCATCTGGAACCATAAATGGAAAGGTCATACCTTTAATATGGTCTCTGCCACAAGCTGGATTGCATTGTTCACCTGAAAGGTTTTATCAGGCCCCTGTCACGTACCCGCTACTGTCTGGGGTCTAGAAGTGTGAGCTTTTTCAACCCTCTGACTCGGCAAATGTCTGAACTCCTTTTATTCTCACTTATTTCTGCATATAGACCTGATAATTCTCTCCTGAATTCATCTCCTTCTTATAATAATAGCTCAGCAAAGGCAGCCAATGAAAATCAACACACATTATAAATAATCTGTTTTCTAGATTCTTCCTCTAGGGCTGACAGCTTAAAGGGAGACCTAAGTTACCACAGGTGACAGATTTCTTATGTTTTACTACTGCACATCATAGGTCTCATCTTTCTAGCCACCAATCATAGCATCCTCACCACTCACTGCCTGACCACAAAGCCAGTGCCACATATTTTAGGTTTTTATTAGAACAGAACCTCACATCAAGGTACCAATTTCTGTATTAACCAAAACAGGATAGTCTAAGCTATGGTAACAAAGAAATCCTAGCAGTTTAACACAATAAAATAATTTCTGCCTAATGGAAAGTTCATGTAGACTTTTGTAATAGGGCAATTCTCCAGGTACTAATTCAGAGATACTAATTCTTTAATCTGGTGGCTCCACTGCATCCTCTGCACTTATCTGACCAAGAAGCTGAGAAAGAGTATGGAGAAACATCCAGGGTATTTTAAGGGCCAGGCTTGCAAGGGGTATATATCACTTCCACCACCACCACCCCCTTGCTATTGGCCAGGACTCAGTCATGGTCCCAGCTAGATGCAAGGGAGCTTATGTGCCTTAGTGTATATCCAGGAGGAGGAAAAACAGATATGGATAAACAATGCCACCTATATCACACAAACAGGATAAAGTTAATTCTTATTTTTATCCTTTTCTACTAAAACAAGGGTCTTAAGATGCCTTAACTTCCTTCCTAACTTCTTCCATCCATCTTTCCTGTTAGAATTTTCTAGTGTTTTTAGTTTCACCTTCTTTTTTTAAAAGCCAAATGAGGTTTTTGTTGGTTGGTTGTTTTTTTGTGTGTGTGTTCGTTTGTTTGTTTTTACAGTTAGTACTTATGTAGTTTACTTATACATTTCACCTATTTTTCGCTCACTGTTGCTTCTGCATCTTTTTCTCTTCTGGTTTAATTTAAGTTCTTGAAACAATTCCTCTATTTGTTCTTTCAAGCAAGGGTTTAAGACAAATAAACTCTTAGTCTTTATATGTCTTGGAAATATCTTTATATCACCTAACTTTTTGAATGATAATTAGTTAGGTAAAAAATTCAAGGTTATTGATTATTTTCTCTAAACATTTTTAAGGTTGTTCTTTTATCTTCTATTTTTTTATATATTTATGCTGATAGCTACCTCCATACTTACAAATAATGTATTTAACTGCAATTTTTTATTTGCAATGTCAGAAGTTATCCAGTGATTTCATATTATAATAAATAAGAATTTAGTTCTCTTATTCCACTTTATATCACTCCTATTTTTAATTATAGTATATTCAATATTTATAACAGTATGATTATATTAATACTGTTCACTGTTGAGCTGAGCAATGAATTATGATTGCATTTAAATTGGTTTATGATTCTAGTTGCAGTGCAACTTGGAGATTTTCTGATAATTTCTATCTCCACTTTGGGGTTACTGGGTGTTAGTTTTGGGAAGTCTAGTCCCTAGGGCCATCTGGTTTATTTAGGCTGTGACTTTCTCTATCTGCTTAATGAGCCATCTCATTTAATCATCTGTTTTCAAATTTCCAAAAATTGTTGACTTTCTTATCTGTTGGATCACCTCTTTCATTCTCTTTCTACAGTGGGTCTATATCTATTTTTAAATTCCTGAACAATCATTTTAATAAGGTCTCAGGTGTAAATAAACACATGTGGTTCATCTACCAGACACAATATAGAGTATTTTTCACTTGCCACTAGAATTGTCATGAACATAAAAAGCTGATTGTGACCTAACTATTCTAATTTATACTTGAAATCTTCTTTAGTCCACATCTGTCACTTGGGTTAATACACACATATACCTAATATTAGAGCAAGTGAATTATTTCTCCATTGAGTTTGTTTTGCAGTGAGATTTACTTTCAATATTGCTACCATTTTCATAAAGCATATTTTTAGAAGACTGAATGGAGTACTGAGATATCTCACAGTACTCTCTATGCAGAAATGTTTGTGAGAATTAAAATATTTAACACTTCTGCTTTAAAAGGAAGGAAATTCTGGCACATGCTACAACATGGATAAATCTTGAGGATGTTATGCTAAGTGAAATAAGCCAGTATCAAAAAGACAATTACTGTGTGATTCCACCTATATCAGGTGCTTAAAGTAGTCCAACAATCATAGAGATAAAAGGGAGAATGGTAGCTTCTGGGAGGGGGAAGGGGCAAATGGGAGTTATTGTTTAATTGGTATAGAGTTTCAATTTTATAAGATGAAAAGAGTTCTGGAGATGAATGGTGGTGATAGTAGCACATTTTTAATATATTTAGTAGTATTGAACTGTACACTTAAAAGAGTTAAGTTGGTAAATTTTGTGTTATATGTATTTTACTACAATAAAAAAATAGAAAAATTATTTAACACTGAGTTTTCCATCATATAATTATTAAATCCAATCATTAAACACTAATTGAGTACCTATTATGTACCAGACACTGTGCTGGCACTGAAGAGTCAACAGTGAACAAAAAAATACAGTGTCTTCCCTCCTGGATCTTATATGTTATTTGAAAAGATAGAATAAAAACTAGTAAGCATATAAAATAAAGGAGGGTAAAGGAAGATGACTGTCAAGGGTGCTATGTTTTAGGGTGATCAGGGAAATCCTCTCTGATTATGTGGCACTTGAGCAGAGACCTGAATGATTTTCATTTCCTAGTACATTCCAAGGAGAAATTATAATTATGAGTTAACCAAACACCGACCCCCAAAGCACTATACTTGGTAAAAGCTTTTAAATTTCATTACTCATTATTCTTATGGTTAATGTTGTCACTATTTAAGTATTCATCTCTGCTTTTAGCCCACATGATTTCATTGTTTCTATTCACATTAATAATTATTTCCTGACATAGACTGAACTTTTCATCCAAGGAAATCAATGTGTTTAAATTGATTATCTCTCACCTATGAAGATTAGCTATTACAAAGACCTAAAACACAGAAGTCTCTGGTAAACCACACATAAACTTCAGCCCTCTAGTTCCAAGTCTCGTTTGTCACATAAGACCTGAGTTACCACACTGCTCTGGGATTGTGCAAGACAGCTTCTCTGAAAGCACCTAGCATACCCTCCAGCGCACTGTAAATTATTTTCCCTTCAGCACCCTTTTACTAATAACTGGTCCCTAGGGTGATGAAACTACCCCTTGCATACCTGGAGAAGAACTTACCCTAGCAAAGGATCCACTTGGCAGACACTTTTCTTTCTTCTTTGTTTCTAGCCCCTTCCAGCATGTGGTAGTGAATATCTTGTTAATTTGGGCCAGAGAAGAGTTGGTCACGGGGTAAGTTCAGTAACAGTGGCCATGAAACTAACTTAATGTGTCCTTTGTCCTGTGAACTCTGCGATGGCCTTGCTCCCGCTAGAGTGAGGAAGACTTCACCTCCTCAGCACTCTTTGTTTTGCTTTGGGTCAACCAATGGGAGATTCAGCAGCCATGGGAGTAAATTTGCCCCTGCTTTTCTCACAGCTTGTCAGTCTTTGTTAAATCAAGGAAAGCTGAAAAATGAATTCTTTTTTGTCCCTGTTCAAACATGGCAGCTGTTTAATTTCAATTAGCAAAGCTTGAAAAAGAATATTCTGGCAGGAATAATTCAAGCCGGAGGGGTGCCTTGCTCACTGCCTCTCCTCCTCCCAGTAGAGGATCTGCAGTGGCCCCCAGCCGGGCTGTGAAGTTTGGGTTCTGGGGAATGCTGGTGCCTGGGACTTTGACGTAGCTCTCTTTTCAAGCAAGTGACAAGACAGGAAGCACTGGCTTCCAGGAAGGATTCATTGAACTTTTTAAAGTCTAAAAATTAGCTGTACAGATCAGACTTGTCTACACCCGACCACCAACTTGTTCACTTCAAGCCCTCACATCTTCTTCTCTGTAAACAGTCTGCTTTCAAAGCTCCTCCTTCCCTCCTGCTGGGAAGGCCAGCCCCTTTCTCCTCTATCAAACAAGTATTTCTTCTGGTTGACACATTAGAATCTGTACCAAGAAGCAAAGCAACCCCCTACCTGCAACTTCTTAAGTTTCATTACATCAGTCAGGGTCCCAGCAGGAAACAGAATTCACCCCTAATGATAGAGATGAAGAGAATTTAGGGAAGGGCCTACTGACAGAGGAGGGGACAGGATTAAGAAAACAGACAAGAAAAGGTGAGGTGTCCAGAGACTAGTAACAGCAGGAAGCTGTTACTGCCCAAGGGCTGAAGGAGTAAGGGAGGGACACAGTGCTACCAGAGCCAGTGAGAACTGGAGAAGTGTCCCAGCAGAAACTGGCGTCTTGGAAGGGTGTGACCTTCCAGGAGAGGCTGAAGCAGGGAAGAAATACCCTCCTGTCTCCCAGCCTCCTATATGTGCCTCAAGGACAGTTAATAGTCACTTCTTGTGTATGATGCTTGTTTCCCCAGCTTGTGTGTAGTCAATGTGAGGCCACCCAATCAATGGAAGACCTGAATAGAACAGAAAATCTGGGTCAGAGGAAACTGCGGGGACATTGGTCTTTTCTAGCTTTCGGATTCAGACTGAAACGTCTGCTCTTCTTGGGTCTCCTACTACCACTTAGCCATTTCTCCCTGGTGCTCCTGTCTCACATAAGATTCAGTATATTTGTCTCTTTTTCCCTCAAAAGTGTCTCTTCCTCCTCTTAATTCTTCCTGTCGCTGAAAACTTCTGATCCGCTTCCCCCACCCCAGCATCCAGTTGATCACCAAGTCCTGTTGATTTTTCCGTTCATTTCCAGACACCTCATGCTTTTGACTCCCCCTGCTCATCTTGGCCCAGCCCCCATCCTCCCATGTGGCAACCTTCTCGTTGGCCTCTCTGCCTTCAGTCTCTCTTTCTTATCCTTCACCCTGCAAACCCCTGTGAGAGTGATTTTAGCAAAACAGTATTTCATCACGCCCATCCCCTCTTCAGTCACTTCCAGTGACTCAAGCAAGGCAAAGCCCAGACTTTTCTCTTGAGCCTCGAAGCCTCTGCCATCTGACGCACCTTTCCTTTCCAGGCTGGCTATGAAGACAAAACTAGAGCTCCAGGGAACTGGAGCCAGGCTGCACAGAGCTGCCTTCCTGACATACCCACTATTCCTCCCAACACTGGAAAACACAGAGCTGTAAGTGACTCATATTTTCCAATTCAAAATATTCTTCCTAGGTGCGTGTTGTTCTTTTTAATTTTGAGTTTACATATATTCTTGGGTGAAAAACATGATTCACATGAAGTTCACTATAAAACGCTTAGGGAGGTAAACACTTCTTGCCTGCTTCCCTGGTGTTTCTATTAGCCGTAGTCATCATCACCACGTTGAGTTAGCTGAGAGCAGTGCTTTGGGGGAGGCAATGGATTCTCAGAACAAACTCCCTGAGTTTGAATCCCGGCAGGCTTTATGGACTTGGGCAAATCCCTTAATCTCTTGAAGCCTCAATTTCATAATCGACTTGATGGAAAGAACAATAGTCACACGTAGGACGATTGTAAGGCTTAACAGAAAGTGGTTAGACAAGTGTAAATGCTCCTAATCAAGACTCTCTGAGTGTTAGTCCTTGTCACATTGTTACTGACAGTGAGCTGCCCATGCAGTATTGGAATGACCCCATGGAGCTGGCCTTCTGGAATACCATGGCCATGCCTAAGTGGGCATCCTGGTGCTCCCCTGCTCTTGGCTGACCCTCAAAAATTATAAACTGGTGCAGGTCATAGAGGCCCCTTACCTGGAGGTGCCTCTCGTTCTGTTTGTCAGACACTCTATGAGGACTGTTACATGCATTATCTCATTTCAAGCCAAAAAATGAAACTGACACTCTGAGAGGCCAAGTAATTTGCCTAAGGCTACACAGCTAGAATTCGAGCTCAGGTGTAGCGAGTTTTTCCTTCTTGTGCCTCTGGTTTTGTCCTGTCTCTCCCTTACCTTCCCAGTCGCTCTCACTCACTTCCTCAGAACCCCCACCCCATCTTCCAATAACAAGTAGTTATCTAGTCAGGGCCCTCATTCATTTAGATTATTGGAACTGAGGCAAAGCAAAGCAGTGACATTTGTTTTCTGGTTCTCGAGCTGTTTTAAATCGGAGCTTCCCACCGTCCCAAGCAGTGACTCTAGAACAGTGGAAAAGGGAGAGACTGAAACCCTCAGAGCCCCTGGTGCTTCTAAAGTTCACCTGCATACGTTCTGCCATGGGCATCATGGGTGATGGGAAGGGCCAAGCTGCTGTGGCTCCTGCTTAATAGTTCTTATGCCACGGAGGCTCAGGGAAGATGTGAGACCAGAAAAACCCCATTGGGCTTTAGTGCTAAGTTACAAGTCTGAGGTCTTCCTGGTTATGCAGATGTTTTCAGGAAGTCATCACCGTGGCCTGAAGATGGATATGAATTCTGAGCTACCTTTCTTGTAGCTCAAATGCATGATTCTCCCAACATTAGCAAGTGGAGAAGATGTATAATTCCTCCATGCAGGGTAGGCCATGCAGTCTGTGGAAGCCTGTTTGTTGCATGCCCTCAGTTGTTTTACTGTCATTGATGATTTAGTCAGAACAACATCAGTGAGGTTGGGGTAATAGACCCTGAAATCTAGTGGCTTAATACAACAAAAGCTTTTTCTTGTTCATGCAAAGTCTGAGCATTGGGGGTTCTCTGTGCAGTGCCTCCGGGACCCTGGGTCCCTCAATGTGGGGCATTACCATCTCAACGGGAGGCTTCCAGAGTGACATGGCAGGGAAGGAGAGAGCACAGAGGAGGCGCATTAACTTTTAAACGCCTTGGCCTGAAAGTGACAAATGTCGATTCCACATATACTCTAGTGCCTGGAAGTAGTCACATGGCCCTACCTAGCGGCAGAGGGACAGAGGAATGTCATCTTGCTGGGAGACTAGGAAGGAGAGAAGAACCAGACATGCAAGCACACTAGCGATCTGCACCATAATATTTACATAAGCTACTACTGGAAACATAAAATCAGAGTTTCCCAATCTTGTCCTGGTGAGAATACACTTGTTTGTTAACGATTTTAACTAGAAATGAAATACCACTTCATGGTAAAAATATTCAAAATGCACAGGAAAGTATCAGGTGAAAGAAGACTTTCCCCTTCTGTTTAATTATTGACCTTTCCCTCCACATCCTTCCCAGAAGTTTCTTCTATATCCTTTTTGCTATTGTTTTTTACCCCATAGTATGTCTTAAATGGCTTCTCATATCAAAACGCATAGAGCTACCACCTTCTTTTTTTATTTGTATGTGTATTTTTTTTATTTTTATTGTTAAAAGTATTACATAGGTCCTCCTTTTTCCCCCATAAGCCTCTTCCAGCCCGTTCCTATTCTCTCCTCCCCCCAGGCCCTCACCATCCATTGCTACCACCTTCTTTTAATTGCCTACGTGGGTTTAGTATAACTGGCCCCATCAGCCCCTATTAATGGACATGTAGGTTGTTTCCCATGTATTACTATGGTATAGAATACTACCTTTGCATAGTTTAGTGAATGTAGTACATCCTAAGATAAATTCCTACACATGCAATGCAGAATCAGAGGATACCGGCATTTAAAACCATGAAGCCTGTGCCAAATTGCCCTCTCAAAAAGCAATAGGTACAAAATTTTACTTACACCAAAAAAACGATGGACCTGTTATTTAAATGTTGATGAAGGTCAGGACTATTTGTGAATTTTATTAGGAATGACAATGGTAGTGTTAAGTTCATACCTGTTATGGATAATTACTGAAATACTTGTAGGAGAAATGATATGATGACTTGGATTTGCTTTAAAAAAAAAAAAAAACTAAAAAAAAACAATGCCCTAGCTGGTTTTGCTCAGTGGATAGAGCATCAGCTTGTGGACTGAAGGGTCCCAGGCTCAATTCCAGTCAAGGGCACATGCCCAGGTTATAGGAGCATGCAAGAGGCAGTCGATCAATGATTCTCTTTCATCATTGATGTTTCTCTCTCTCCCTCTCTCTTCTTCTCTAAAATCAATACAAATATTTTTTTAAAAAAGCTAAAAAATGTAGGTGAGGGATGGATGAAGCAAGAATGACAAACTATTGATCATTGTTAAAGTGGATAATTCACTATACTCTTCTCTCAATTTTTGTATGTATTTGGTATTTTCCATAATAAAAAGTTAATTCTTTGGTTTTATTCCAAGAGGAGATATCTGAGAGGCTCATCACAGCACATTTTCAACTTCCTGATTAAAGTCAGATGTGTCCTGGATAAGCACGAGTCTCATGTGGTCTGTCAGCCAAGAGGCGCTGGAGAGAGACAGGGATGTAGGATGAGGAAGAAAATAGAGTTGTAGGAAAAAGAGGAGGAGAAAGTTGGAGAGATTGCCAGACCTCCCCATTGTCCGTCACCTCCAAGTGAACCACACTAGGAGTTCCTGCTTTCAAGGGAGGAATTGCACCTGGGCTTGTAAGACTGTGCACAGCAAAGGAGGGTCCATGGGAGGAGGTAAAGAGAAAGGAGCTGGGTTGGCTGGGAGAAGGAGAGAGGAAAAGTTTCCAACTGGTGAAGCCATCAGTGCCACTAAATTCTACAGTCACAAGTTGTGACCACAGATATATGATTTGTGTCTGCATATAAATTGATGTGCCCAGCAGGAAAAAAGAAATTGTATATGTGAGAGAATTCGGAAAGAGAGCACTGTATTTTTTTAAGTAAGAAAATTAGCACTTAGCAGAATGAACCCAAGTGTGGTTGGTAATTATGTCCTCCTCTGGCAAGTTCACTGCAGAAATGACTAAATCCAAGGACTGTCTTCAATTAGGATCTGAAACACTGATCTCTAAGGATTCTATGAAGGACATCCCCAAAAGGGCCCTGCACGTACATGCTCAGAACTTCATGAAAGGCCACTCCGCAGCCAGGTGACCACATACGCACACTGCAGTCTGTGTTTGCATCATTAAACCCAGTCCTGTCCTTGTATCATACCCTTGGGGTGTACTGGTATAGCAAGTCAGCTCACCCACAACAAGCCAGCATACCCAGGGAGTCTGTTTTCATTTTTTACCTCCAGCCACAATTGGATACATGCTTGTGGTTACTGTAAGAGATGCTACAGAAGGGGGAAGAATGTCTTGATGCAAAACTGTTATTCTTTCCAAAAGGAGTCATCCATTCAGCACCAAGCTCTTCCACACGAAGCCAAATGCTTCTTTCGGTGACATTCTGCCTCTGTGCTACCACAGCCCGCCTTCAGTAGGCGGAGAAATAAGAAATATCATTTGTTTCCAAAACTTGAGATTTAAAAGCTAGTCCCTTGATTGTAAAGTCTCCCCATGAAGCTTCCACGTCTCTGTCCTTCTCCTAATCTTTAAGGCCTTGATTCTGGGCCAGAAAGGAAAACTCCCATAGGCACCAGCAATGACATCTAGTGTACCGGTACTCTGAAGTGGTGTTCACCAACATGGCAACCACTAGCTGCAGTGGCTCTTTACATTTAAATTAATTTAAAATTCAGTTCTTCAGATGCACCAGCCACATTTGAAGTGCTCAGTGGTCTCCTTGGGAGAGGCTATCACAATGGACAGTACAGACCTACAACATCTCCATTATCACAGAAGGTTCCGTCGGCAGTGCTGGTGCTCTGATGCTATCATTCAAACTGGCACGAGGTCTCTGAAAGGCCCCGCATCCATGTGAAGGCAAATGATGGAAAATCACAGATTAGGCACCAGCAAGGGAGCACAGTCACACCCACATCCTCTCCCCCCGTCCTTCCATCCCTGTCAGGAATATCATGCGCCCATAAGTCAAGGCATGTCCAGGTGTTGGGATGCCCAGGACTGCCAAAACCATTCAGACTCTGCTCCTGCTCTTAAAGGACTGACAGTTTGGTTCAGGACATTTAAAAAAATGTACTAAGGAGCCATAATACGAGTAGAAAGTAATCATTTCATAAGAGAAGTGTGTTGAGTGCTCTTGGAGTTCAGAGAAGCAAACACTGCTTCTGGTTTGGGAAAAGGAGTGGCTCTCAAAGGAGGAGGGATGTGGGGGTGGAGGAAAAACTATACAAGCAAGAGAAAGAGCCAAGCAGAGTCACAGAGACAGACAGGTTCCTCCCTGGCTGAATAGTCCTCCGCTCCCAGCCTCCAGCCTGAGGCCCAGCACGGACCCCTACCGGCTGGCTGATTACCTCAGTGCACCCTGCCAAGCATGGGGATGAATGTCTGGCCCACTTGCCCTCTGCTTTGATTAAGGGTCAGTCATGGAAAAAGAATTCACTCTAGCAAGTTAAAGCAGGGTCTTCAATTACAAAAATTACCAGCAAAGCTAAAATCACAGACACTTGATGAAGTTTTCAGGAGTGACTCTGAGCACTAAGGAAACTGCTGCCTGGTTTTGTGATTGAGAAGCCACCACGTCAGGAAGTGAAAACCCTGACACAGCCACGATGGTGCTGCCAGAGAAACCGTGGTCCCAGAAAACATGGGCTCCACCCCACTGTCACCTGTCACATTTCACCAAGGTACATATACTAGCAGAACTTTAATCACATCCAGAACCCTTGGTGCAAAAGCACCTGGTGAATAGAAGAGAATATGGAAAATACTGGAGGAAGGAACATTGGAAGAAGTGGGAATCCATTCCTCCTCCAACCTGCCACACCCTCATTCCCTCAAGGGATGGGAGATTGAATGGACAGTCATATTCCAGAGCAGCAGACGCCAACCGGTGGTCCATGAGGTCCGAAAGGTTGGCGACCGCTGTTCCAGAGTGATTAGAGCTACTTTCAAAGGTCAGGACCTGGGACCTTAGGAAGACTGCTCAAAGCAGAAAGCAGAAGACAACACTCACATAATCATATTAACATGAAAGAAAAATCTAAAAAATATTTTAAGTGCCTGGGTGTCCTTTATAAATCAAGGGTTCTGGGAGTGTGCAATCTCTTTGCTCAGAGGCAGCCACTGCGATTCTTATTTTTTTGCATGGAATTGCAGTAATTGGTGGGGTTGTACAGCATCTCACACACCGATGAAGACTGAGAGAGGCTATTTTAGGGTGAATTTCAAAGTCTGAAAAATGCTAGGAGGAAGTTGGCACCCAGCTCCAGGTTTTATTTGTCATATCAGTCCCTGCTGAGGAAAGCAAACAGCAGGTAACTGTAGAACACACCTGTCTAGAGCAGCTGTTTGATGTAAGCAGGCTTTGATTGTCAACCGAGCAATTTGCTTAGGATTTGGAAACAAAGGAAGGAGATTGTCAGGAGCCAGAGGAGCAGGTGACATGCAGCATGCCTGTGTGCTCCCAGCAGTCAGGAGGAGAATGTGTGAGCGAGAGATTGGCACCAGAGGTAGTGCACTTTGGGAAAGTGACAGCCTCCTACGGAGAGGTAATGGGATCTGTACAATAAAGTGCCAACTCCCTATCCCAGTAAAGCCTTGATGTCATTAAAGACCATGGTACTAGTAAACAGTGTGTCAGGGTAGGGACTAGGGGAGGGAAAATGCATGATTCTTAGCATGGTTAGAGAAAACCATCAGTAAGGAATCCAGAAGGTTCTGGCCAGATGGTTTATAGTTTATAGTGACTGATTTATTATTAAGGAATATCTGAACCTGCCTGTCCTTCAAGATCCAGCTCAAATCCTATATCATCTCATTCATTCATTCATTCAAGGGTATCTACTCAGCCTACTCTACCTTCTGGGCTCGAGATTTACAACACATCATGCTAGTCAGAGTGTCCACAGGGAGATAAGCAAAAAAGACAATCTTCTCTAAAGCAACGTCTCTCTAGTAGGGAGATAAGACATGAATCTTATCTATTGGCCAAAGATTCATAGTACAGGGTAGCAGGTGAAATAAAGTGATATGAAAATTCCAAGATGGGAATTCACTTCAGTTTGGTAGAGGGAAATGAGGAGAAGGATCTGGGAGGCCTTCCGGAAGAAAGCAACCTCATGAGCACCCCATCCCTGGATGTTCAGTCTCTCTGAACCTCCAGGGCACTCTGCCATTTGGCCAGCACCTACCTTGTAGAGTTAGTGGTCCTTCAATATACCTAGTCTCCTCACCTAAATAATGAGTTTTGAAATTATTTTTAACTAGAGGCCCGGTGCATGAGATTCGTGCACTGGGGTGGGGGGAGGTGTCCCTCAGCCCGGCCTGTGCCCTCTTGCAGTCTGGGACCCCCCAGGGGATGTCCACCTGCCGACTTAGACATCCCTCTCGCAGTCCGGGGCTCTCTTGCAGTCTGGGACCCCTCACTCCTTACTGCCCGCCTACCTGCAGCCGAGGTGGGAGAGGCTCCCGCCACCGCCGCTGTGCTCGCCAGCTGTGAGCCCAGCTTCTGGCTGAGTGGTGCACCCCCTGTGGGAGCGCACTGACCACCCAAGGGAAGCTCCTGCATTGAGCGTCTTTCCCCTGGTAGTCAGTGCACATCATAGCGACTGGTCGTTCCACTGTTTAGTCGATTTGCATATTACGCTTTTATTACATAGGATGAATTTAAATAGTACTATGTGTCTAACCATATAGTTGATAATTAGTAAATATTAGTCTTTTTCTGGGATTGAAATGGGCCCAGAGGAAAGGTAAATAAATGTTGTGGTTGAATATAAAGTCAAAATGCAGTACAAACCCTTGACCAACTTCAGTGTTAAAGGATGGTATTGGCAGCTGTGTCAGAATTCTTTATTAGTACTTGTTTTAGAGCCAGTTTTTTCTGTCTCCTGGAAAAGTGTTCACTCTCATGTTGGGGAGAATTACTCTGAAAATTGCTGTTTGTTTCTAACTATGTTATTTAGAAGAGACATGCATGATTCCAACTGAATTAAAAGCCAGATGTAATGTGGGGAGTGTTGAAGATTTAACAACTGTTGAGAATGAGAAGTATCTATAATAAAAATGTGGACACAGTTCCTATAACTTTTACAACTTTCAAACTCCAATTTAAATCCAAAATGCATTGTTCTAAGGGAAATTGTTCAGCATAAAATTATGAGCTCAAATTAGCATTCCATCACCCTCTCAAGGGAAAGCCTGAGAACTGAAGCCACAGAGCCAAATGTTACTTTCCCATCAGACATCCCTATTCAGTGCTGGGAAAAGAACTGGAAAAGCAATAGTTATTCACCAGTTAGGTTCTGTGGCAGCTATGTGAATCTGTCCCACAGGTGAAACAATAAGTGGACAACCAGTAAGTGGACAGTTATCCAAATGGGGCTGGGGGTCATAATCCAGCTAAAGCACCCAGGGACAGTCTCTATGAATGTCACCAGCAGCATGCAGAACTGGGCCCACTGGCTACTCACCTTTTCCCCAGGCAGCCTGTTATCCCCCAAGGCCTGAGAGCAAGTGCCCAACTGAGGTGTGAGCTGTTCCCTTCTGGAAGAGTTCATCACTAAGTGGCTTGTTGTCTTGCCTCCTCAGTACAGAGGAGGCAGGGAGGAGTGCCGGGTTTCTTGTCCCAGCATTACAAAGGGTTCTGCAATCAGGAGAAAGGAGCTGATGCATAGATTCAAGGAGGAGGAGTCCAAGGACGAAAGATAATTTTGAAAGGCACTGGGGGTCAGAGGAGCTTCAGCTAAAGGAGCTAAAAGACTACCCCTTGTCTAAGGACCTCGTGCTATTTATTAACACAATTTGTCCTAAGACATGGTGGAGATAATACACTTCAAAGGGTAGGGTTTACAGAAGCGTTGTCAGAGTGGGGAATAGCCTACAGCTAGTTGTTCAGGTGTTTGGCCAACAGGAGGCAATAACATGCAGATTTAAGATGCTCTGAGCTGTCTGGCAGCAAGCAATCCTATTCAGGTTTGGGGGAAGTGCCATTTAGCCATTCCAACAGGTAAACTACATATGTGGCTCAGCCCTTGTTGAGCTGCCCAAGCTTCACCAACCTTTTGATGAAACTCTTGTAATTATGACATGTTGGAATTGGTTCCCGGCAGAGGAGGGCCCTGGATATCATGGTAAATTCTGGATGTGCACCCAACCTTTACAGGTACTCCACTGAAGCTAAAACCCTGTGCTGTCAGAACTCGAGAGAGTCCCAGACACTGCTGAAGCAAAGACACTCCTAGCACTACATACATTAAAATGCCCACTTACTTTTGTCAATTCAATAAGTCTTCTCATTTGAGCAATGCTTAACATACATAGAAGCATTTGTATCCTAAGAGGCTGTAAATCCTCTTCATCCCTAAAAAGTGTATGCTGTGGTGACTTTCTCTCTAGGTGAGGCAGATGAATTTGGCTTAAATAAAGGAAAATGCTGCTGTGGTCAGGCCTTATAGCACAGAAAAGCAGAGGCTCTGGGAACACATAGCCTGGGCTCAAATGCTGGCTCTGCCACTTACCAGTGTGTGGCCTTGGACAAGTTTCTTAACCTCTGTGCCTCAATTTCCTCATCTGTAAGATGAGGTTGTGCCTACTTCAAAAGGTAATAGTGAGGATTAAATGAGTGAAAATTAATAATGTGTTTAGAATGGTGCCTGGCACTTAGTAAGCATCATAGAAGAGTTAACTATTACTATTACTACTTCTGTTTTTGTTGTTGTTGTTGTTGTTGTCGTCGTCATTATCTGGTTCCTATGGGCAATTGAGCTTGCAACCCCCTGGCCAAGAACAATTGTTCTCAACTGGGGACAGTTTTGCTCACCAGGAGACACTTGGCAATGTCTGGAGACATTTAGTTGTCAAGATTGGGAAAGGAGGTGCTCGCGGCTTCTCATAGGTAGAGGTAAGGAATGCAGCTGAACATCTTGTAGGACAGCCCCACAAAAAAAGAATTATCTGACCCCAAATGCCAATTGTTCTGAGGCTGAGAAACCTTTACCTACATATACCACATAAGCATATCACTCTGAGGTCTCGCCTCTGAGGGTAGGGAAGAGAGTATAGATGGAGGGAGGCATGGGAAGGGGTAAGGATATCTGTTTCTTCTAATACTCAGTAGCCGAAGATGCAGCAATAGTTTGTATTTTGGCAGAGTCAACATGACTACATCAAAACCTCAAATGCCACCCTCACTCTGAGTCCCACTGCTTCGTAGGTAGATGTGTAGAGCAGGCTTCTTGCCAAGGAGAACTAGAACTGCCTTCTGATTTGTCACCAGGATTCATACCTGCCAATTAGATTGGGTTGCCTCCATTTAATCTGGAAAACTCTAGTGAGAAGAATCCACACCAAACTGGTTCAGAGGCAACTGGCCCCTTTATGCTCATCCCAGAGATGACTGCAAGTTGCTCAGGCATCCAACCCCATCCATTCACCCAAGGGCTGGCTGGTCCTTTCCAAACATAGGACTATAGAAAACTTGCAGGCAGGAGCCTCTTTGGGCCATTTCCTTCTGGAAAGGCAGGTGCCCAGGCCCTCAGCCTGTCCAATTTACCACAGGTAGTGGGAAGAGCACAGGTGTCCTAAGATCTAGATGTTGTCCCTACTCGGTGCCATTTTGTCCTAGCCCCACTGTTTCTAGCTCTTTATTTTCTCATCTATAAAATGCACCCCACCTACATCATAGGGTTGCTGTGCAGTTCAGATAAGGTAATCGTTATGAGAGCACTTTGAAAGGCTATAAGAACTATAATGATGTTATTCCTTGACTATAGAGTAACGAACATAGTAAAATTACTATTGCAGATATTAGCATAATAGCCCAGATTGCCCTTCCCTCTAATGAAATTCATCTGCGATAAAATGCTCAGGCTTTTTCTCTGACATTCTCTCACCATCTTTCTTCAGCGGGGAGCCATGAGGCTCAGTGGTCCCTGGCCCATAACTCTGTTTGGGCCACTCTGCCTAAAGGGACATTGCTCAGATATAGGTTAAACGTCCTCCTAGAACATTCCACGACTCTAATTGCCTAAACAGCCCTACCAAGTGGGTCAGCAAGTGTAGTTATGCACTGTGTAATGATGTTTTGATCAAGGAAGGTCTTGCCTATATGACAATGGTCCCATCCTATCTAATGAAGAGGGAATATGCTAATTGACTGCCATGCCCTCAAAGATGGCGGCGCCCAGCCCCCTCAGCCCATCTGGGGCAGCAGGCATACGGCACGGCCAGGCCCACCCCCAGGCAGGTCTGGCCACTCTACACGCCTGCCTCTCCCCTAGGCCCCTCAGTCCCCCAGCCACCCAGGGCCAGCCCAAGGTTCAGGCAAGCCTTGGATGTCAGCTGCCCAGACGCCCAGAGTGGGACCAAGGTGCAAGCAAGCCTTGGATGGTGGCTGCCCAGCTACCCAGGGCCACCCGAGGCTCAGGTAACCAGGGCCGGCCGAGGCTTGCGTTGCCGGCAGTGGAAGCAGCAGAGGTGTGATGGGGCATTGCCTTCCCCTGATCGCCGGGTCACCTCCTGCCTCTGAGGGCTCCCGGACTGTGAGATGGGGCAGGCCGGGCTGAGGGACCCCCCCTTCCAGTGCATGAATTTTCATGCACCGGGCCTCTAGTAAGATTATAATGGAGCTGAAAATTTTCTATCACAGTGCTGTTGTAGCTGCACATTGTCATAGTGCAACACATTATCACATGTTTGTGTTGATGCTGGTGTAAACAAACATACTGCTCTGCCAGTCGTATAAAAGTGTAGCACATACAATTACTGTCACAGGCTATACCTTGTAGGTTTGTGTTAGTGCACTCTGTGATGTTCACATAACGACACAATTCCTTAATGACACATTTCTCAGAACCTGTCCCTATCATTAAGCAGCACATGACTGTAGCTAGTTGCTCAGGGGTTAGAGCAGGGGTGGGCAAACTTTTTGACTCGAGGGCCACAATGGGTTCTTAAACTGGACCGGAGGGCCGGAACAAAAGCATGGATGGAGTGTTTGTGTGAACTAATATAAATTCAAAGTAAAGGAGCGGAGGAGAGAGCAAGAGAACCCTCCGCTCTTTCAGCTCCGCGGGCCGGATAGAACAGCCGAATGGGCCGGATCCGGCCCATGGGCCGTAGTTTACCCATGGCTGGGTTAGAGTATTAGCCCAAGAACTGAAGGGTCGAGGGTTCGATTCTGGTCAAGGGCACATACCTCTGTTGCAGGCTCAATCCCTGGCCCTGGTCAGGGCATGTGCAGGAGCAACTAATCAATGTGTCTCTCTCACATTGATGTTTCTCTCTGCCTCTACTCCTCCCTTCCATTCTCTCTAAAAATCAGTGGAAAAAATATCATCTGGTGAGGATTAACAAAAACAACAACAAAGGAATAGGTTTGGAAATGCTGCTCCAGTATAAATCAAACCAACGTTGATTAGAAAACATGTTCAGTTTTGTGAATAGCTGGACAATTTGCCAATTACAAGTGCAGCATTTCCCCTTCCTAGCGGGGGTTGGTGGTGGGTGTAGGGGGTAGAGGCTTGGGGGAGGGAGGTGGGAGGAGCGAGGGCACCGGGGCTGGTTTAAAGTCTCTGGCCCTACCTGAGGACACCCTGTTTTCCTGCCCTGAAAGACGGGCAGGTGTGGGGCGAGGCTGTTTGGCAAAGGCCTTCCAGAGGTTCTGTCCCAGCAGGGCAGCTACAGAGCCTTATGTGCTACCAACACCTTGGCATGTGGTTTTCTCTCTCCAATCCAAACGTCACACAGAATTCATTGCAATGCTTCTCTTCACTGCTTCTCTGCCTGCTTCTCTCTCTCAAGCTCCACGAAGATTTCCATAGTCACCAAGCTCTCTCTGTAGAATCAGCAACGACCCCCAGCAGCCCATCCTAATTTCACGCTGCCATTCCCTCTCTTCTCTGCTTCTCTCCACATTTCTTGTTCCAACACAATGGCCTTAGAACAGTGGCTTAGCACTAGCTGAGTAAGTGATTTGTGACTGCATTTCCCCCCTTAGAGGAAGAGCCTGCCCACTAAAGAAAGCCACTGCGGAAACTGCCTTTTTTCTTTTTCTCGAAAGACCTTTTCAATAATTTCCCTATGTTTTTAAGTCTCCTTTTGCTTGACCTTCACCGTGGACTCTCTAGGGCTGGACTCTGCCTCATCTTCATTTAGTTATTAGAACAGGTTTCACATCTTTTTTAAAGTGACATTCATAAAGGGGGAGGTCATCGGAGAGCTAGGGCCACGAAAAACTGTCAGCAAGGGAAGACGCTGCCTCCTGCCTGGGAGCACAGGCAGACGGTGGACAACACCTGAACCAACAGGGAGAGGTGACCTTGGGTTAGAAACAAAGGGCTGGGCCGGAAGCATGCCTCTCAGTTCCTGCAACAACACAGCAACTCACCCTGGGAAGAGCAAGAGCGCAGAAAACAAAGGCTCTTTGGGCACCTCTGATACCATCTTTGGAAGTGAATAAGACAAATAACTTTAAAGGGGCAGGGGAGATCGATGGCGCTGCTGACTTGAGACTGTCCATATGAGGGACTCTGATTTATCAGCTTTCATAAGAGCGGGTAAGCTCTCAAAATGAGTGTTCTGTGATCGGCGGCTGCACCTCCTGCCAATATGTGTTGTTCTCCTGGTTGGGGGAGATGACTGTGACACGGACTGAAAATACTTCCTCTGATTCCATTATTCACTGATCCACGGGTTTGCTTTCTTATGATGGAGTTGTTAATTGTAGTATTCTAAGGTACAGCCCAAAGCTGGTGGAAATTACATTTCAGAACAGATTTGGGGGGTGGGGGGGACTATTACTGAGGGTGGAACTGTGTATTTTTTTTTTAAAGAATTATTATGAAAGCTGCATTCCTTGTATGAGTGGAATGGAGTCAGAGAAACCGTGCAGCCATTCGTAAAGAAGGAGGGGTGTTCTCCCAGAGCAGGGGAACAAGCAGGATCCAGCAGGGAGAGGGAAGCTACTATTATAAATAAGAATAAGAAAATAGAGCTGTAGAGTGGGCCAGTAACTGGGCTGAATATTTGGTGCTGAACAGTGTCTGAGCACCGGCTGGGGTTGCCTGAGTAAGATTAAAATCTGCAGGGAAATTTTGTTCCTTAGCACTGGCAGAAATTAGGAATAAATTCAATTGCATTCTGCACAATAGCTGGAAGCTATTGAGGTTAAGTGGCCTCGCTCTCTGATGTGTTAGTATTACTGAGCACTCTCTGCCCATGTGACTTGGTGCAATCTGCTCTTGGAACACGTCGCCATGGCAACTGATGATTTCTATTACAGTACATTCAAGTTCACATTCTGGGCCTGTCATACGCTTGGAAATTTCCAGTTAAAATATTTATTTATGAAAAAGGCACACACACTCACACATACAAAGCCACCCCAGACACTTTCAGGGATAGAAAACAAAAAGACACCCCAATGCAGGACGATTTATCTGCATATCCACCATATATATATCTCTCTCATATATGAGAAGAGATTTATTGCGTTTTTACTTAGTTCTTGCTACCAAATAAAAAATTCCCTGTGGGGTAGCCAAGTTGGTCAGGGAGGGGCAGGTGGAATCTCACATGCTGTGTTCTGTGTGCAGGTGCAATGTCGGTCTGAGTGCAAAGTGACAGAAGTGGCTGAAAACCTGCCACTTGGCTCTCCGAGGCACACGGTTCCCATTTCAGCCTCCCACTAAGATCCCGCCCCGCTTTTTTTGGAGTCAGCCTTCAACTGGGAAAGAGCTGCACTCACCCCTCAGCCATGAGGTGGTGGGGAGGATTTCTCACTGATTGGGTCAGTATTCTGGGGTCCCCAGGGATTCTTAAGCTAACTTCAGTAGAGGAGGAGGGCAACCTAAGACAGTGCATGGCCGGCTGCTCTCTCCCAGAATCCGTAACTGAGTTCCACGACAGACATCTCTGTGATTTTCTGAGCATGCCTCCTAGGCACGGCTCATGGAGCCCCAGAGACCACCCCACCCCTGCCCCAGTCCGTTCAGAAAGACTACTGTTTAAGCTTGGAAAAGCCCCGCTGGCTTCTCCCCAGAGAAAGATAGTGGAGGGTTAAACGAAACCTTTTCCTGAGAAAGAAAACATTGGTTTTTCAGCCATACCCTATACAGGGAGGGGTTGCTAACAAGGGCTCCTGGCTTTGTCTACTCTTTCCCCTTAGACAAGCACATTAAGTATGTTAATAAAAGATTCCCAATGCCTTCTTCTAGCAGCAGCTTCCAGGTGGCTGCACTGACCCCAGGTGCCCAATTACCTGGGGAGGGCATTCCATGACTCTCAGATGGTTCTTCCTCTCGCTGTTAAAATCGTTTTTATTTTTTTCATTGTGGCTTCTATGTCTGATTGGAATTACATTGGTTCATAGCTAGATCCCACTTTGTTGAGTTGGGGTAGTGATTTCTGACCTTTCTGAGCATACGAGTCACTGGAACACTTGTTTAAAATACATGTTCCCAAGACCTACTGAGTCAGAATCACCCAGGGAGAGGCCTGAGAATCTGAATTCTTACAAATCACGCAAATTGGAGTAGAACTGTGCTTGGGTTGTGGAGCCTATTAGCAATATTAGGGCTATCTTTCAAAACTTACCCACTGACATCCTCCTGTTGTAGAGAAGGTGCTGAGCCAGAGGTCTCCAGTGAATTCCCTAAGCATTATTGGTGTAAAATTTGACAAAAAAATATTGGGCAGTATTAAAGAAATGTAAAGGGTGGATTGATGGTTGTAGTTCTGGAAATCCCCCAATGAAAGCATGAATAAATTTAGTCCTGTAAATATGAAAGTATTTTCTATGCAACCAGCCATCCCAGGTGTAAGAAAATAACTTCCTCAAACTCAGCGTAACCAATGTGCCAACCCACAGCTTCAAGCAAGGAGTATTGTGCATATAGAACAGATAGGGCTGTTTCGGGATAATTGATGAATTGCAGGGTTAAATTTTTAGTGCCACTCAGCAGCTTTGTCTGTGAGGATTTACAGGACAGATGCTATGTTTATAGATTGCTGACTGTGTATGTGAGAAGGTAGGGGAGGCGATGGTAAAAGATGGTAGTGCTGAAGCCAGAAACCTGGCCAGGGAGGTGTGTGTCTGTATTCATCAGAGAAGGCACCAGGCATGGAAGCAGTCCCTGCACCCTCAACTCCGTGTCTCCCTATACTCCTAGCACAAGTGAGTGGCTCCTGGATGTACAAACCCCTTTGAGGAACTCTAGATAAAGACTCTTTATCTAGAGCTCTCAAATCGATTATTCTCCCATATGTGGGAGCAGGGGTGGGGACTGCTGAGATTTCTATTGTTCTGTGTTTTGCAGTCATGTAAGGTGAACTCCTGGACACTTGGAGAAATTAGAACAGCCATGGTTAGTTCTTGAAGCAATTAAAGGGCCCCAGAGAACTGCATGCATGCACACACACCTCTGAGAAAGAGGGAGGAGGAGATAGAGAAATTGATTTAACATGCTCTTCTAGAGCCTGGACTCATGGATCTGGAAATCACTTTTTTCAGATTCTGGAGTGGATGACAGACCTGTAGGCCCCGTCCAGCCAAGGAAACAGCAGGACCCCCAGCCCAGAATGGCTCTGGCCAGGCCTCGCTCAGGCTGTCGCCGTTGTGTGGGGCAGCAGCGTCACCTAGTGATCCTGTGGTTTAAGTACAAGCTCTTTCCCGGGAACTGTCCAATTTGGTCAAACTGTAATGGGATCAATTATCCATATTAATGAGTGAGAGTGGTAGTATCTATAATCCCAGACTAGAGATGACCCCCAATTCCATTTTTATTTAGCCTGAAAAGCCTTCTCTGACCATTTAGCATATGGGTTTTCCATTAAGTAACATAAAAGAGAGTATGGCTGAGCTCATGCCAGGCAGGATGGGTAAGGAAGGCAGGAGAAATTAGCAAGGTTAAAAGAAGGCTGGATCCTGGTGTTAGTTCAGGTCCTCCAAGAAGCAGCCGCTGAAATGGAGTTAGAAATGCAAGAGATTTAGTGGCGTTAACACCTGTGAGAGATCAAGCAGGGAGTGGTCAGGGCCTTCAGACCATAAGGTCTGCCACCTGTGAAAAGGACAGGGAAGGAAAAATGAGCTAGGAAGAGCCTCTGACTGCAGTGCATCAGAAGAGCATGGGCAGCCCAACAGGGCAAACTGGTGCAGACATCCAGAAAGGGTGATCCCTTCTACCACCACTGTGCCTGGTCACTGACCGAGAGCTGCCTTGCAGACACAGCTAGAGGCCGCCAGCCCACTGCCCCCCTTGGGCAGATTCTCTCTTGAAGGGAGACCTGAGTAGTACGACTCTATGGAGTCTCTACCTCAGACTCGAAAGGAAACTGCCCCTTCACATGTTTGCCAGCAGATCCCCATGTCCACACATGGACACCCAAACACGAGAAAATGAGGGAACATTGTGGACTGATGCGTCTAAATGGATCAGTGTCAAGTCTAGCATTTGTCCTCATTCCATTAACTAATGTAAACTAGAAAGACGGACTCCTGCGCAGCCTTTATTAATCACACCTTCCTACACAGCACGCTGCCTGCCATCCGTGGTGTGTTCTCTGCCCAGGAAACCAAGTTCAATGTTGACATCCTGGAACACCAATGGCACTTTAGCTTCTTTGTTGAAGATGGATTTGGATCTCATCATGTCTATGTCCTTCCCAAGCATGAACAATGACCTCATATCTGTGCTGGTTCTCTCCCTCCTGTAAACAGACTGATGCTGTTGACCATGAGATGCCACTGCCCTGGTGCTATGACCTGGTCTCTGTATTTAAAAACATTAAGGAACTCCCTCAAGTTCAAGGATTTTCATAAATCAAATTTAGATGAATTAAGAAACACGGATAGCACTACAGGCAAGGGCACAAAGTTTTCAAATCACAGTTAAGCCACCAAGGTCCAGGATGCCTTGGATAAAAAAATGCAAGGAGCCGCTTAACAGAGAGCCTTGAAAAGATCTAAGGGCGGGGAAAAGCCCACTCTGGAAATCCAGAAAGGATGAGAAAGCGCCCAAAATAAATAAATAAATAAATAAATAAATAAATAAGAATGCACCAACTCTTTCTAAGGCTTGTCAGGGAAAGATAAGAGCAGCAGAGGCTGCAGAATGAGTTAATACCACCAAAGAGGTTAGAGGCAGGGAATACAGGCTGGGGAGGAGGAAGCATGTGCAGTAAAGTGGCTAGACTAATAAATGAGAAGGCGAGTGAAATTAATGATGACTCTGAGTGGCAGAGATACCGAGCTGCTCTTTTAAATTGGTCTTTAACAAGAAAAATAAAGGAAGGGAGCATAGATAATTAGGGAGTAATGAAGACCTTTAAATATAGATGTTGAAATAAACCAGGTAAGGGAATACTTGAAAACATGGTACAATACGTAAATCAGCAGGTCCAGACAACGTACATTCCCCAACCTAGAGGGACTTAGTTAATGAACTTGCTGAACTACTGGCCATTATTTTCAAAGGCTCCAAGAGACTAGGGATTATAAAATGAAAATATTTGACCAGTCTTTTCCCAAATTTAAAAAAAAAAAAAAGCAGCCTCGATAATTACTATACCTGCCACTATATACTCTCCCCACCTCATGGGGATGTTGTAATGACAAATGAAATTAGAAATAGTAAACCACCTGGAGGAAAACGTGGTGAGGAGGGGAGTAGCTGGTGGTGGTGTGTGTGATCCAGGCTGATGGACTGGACCTGGGATGAGGAAGGTGATACAGACATTAGACGTGTTGTTCAATAGAATGCATTTGGGGGTTGTAGCATTGTATTTTGGGTTGTTTTTTTAGGCTGCTTATAAAATCAGTTTACATCCCCCAGAGAGTAAGAGAGAGAAAGTCTTCATAGTATGTACCAACCTATGATGTTAAATTTTCTACCAATGATGTTAAATTTTCTCAGGATAATTCACGATGGGTAATGGAGTGTAAGTAGTATCAAAACTGTCCAAGCTTTCTTTTTAATAAATAGACTGCAACAAGTTATTCTTTATTTTACTCAAAATAAATATTATTCTTGCAGAAAAAATACAAATAAGCAATAATAATGATCACCTAAAATCCTGCCACTATTTATAAAATTCAATGTAGGTGCATACATAATTTTTCCAATGAAAATAAATATAGAAATCTTTTATTAAAAAATAAATAAAGCCAAAACCGGTTTGGCTCAGTGGATAGAGCGTCGGACTGCGGACTGAAAGGTCCCGGGTTCGATTCCGGTCAAGGGCATGTACCTTGGTTGCGGGCACATCCCCAGTGGGAGGTGTGCAGGAGGCAGCTGATCGATGTTTCTCTCTCGTCGATGTTTCTAGCTCTCTATCCCTCTCCCTTCCTCTCTGTAAAAAAATCAATAAAATATATATTTAAAAAAATAAAAATAAATAAATAAATAAAAATTAAAGTTGGATAGTCTTATAGATAGGATGGTTCATATACATATTAAATAATTGTGGGGGTTTTTTTCTACTGACTTTAACATTTACCCCCTGCCATCATTTTAAATTGCTACGTAGTTATTTAACCAATAAGTTTTGGACATTTAGATTCTTTCTCCTTCTTTCTTATTGCCACCAGGAACACTGCAATTAACACCCTTATACAAACCTATTTCTATACTTATTGTTTTTCTTCCCTTAGTACATAATCTTATAAGAGGAATTGCCAAGTCAATTGTAGTTTTTTTAGGACTTTTGTTCTATATTGCTAAGTTACTTTCAAGAAAGAAGCAATTAACACTCCACAAACAATACTAGTAAATGAAAATGCCAGTTTCCTCATATGCACACCAACTGGATTTAATAATTTTTTTTAATCTTTCAGTTCAATAACAAACATCCTATAACAGTTGAATTTGGATCGTTAGATGGAACAAAACACCTGAGGAAATTTATGTATTTTCTATACTTGCCTTAAACTATTGGGGGTGGGTTCTCTTTTCTCCCTCATCTCTCCCTCCCTCTCTCTATCTCCTTCTTTCCTTCCTTTCTTCCTGCCTTCCTGCCTGCCTGTCTGCCTGTCTTTCTTTTTGAATCATAGATGTATGGACATAATTTTCATTAAGTTGGATAAGAAATTCAAACAACATTATTGAGAATAACAGTCTGGCACTGTCTTATAAAGTTAAATGCCTGCAAGCCTATGTACCATGCACACACATTGGAGAAACCCTTGCATTACAGCCTGAGAACGCCCAAGAACGCCACAGCAGCCCTTTTGTCATAGCTAAGGAACCACCAGCAACCCAGCTATATGGGAAAATGGATGAGTAAACTCTGCCATATTCCCACTGTGGGCTGTCACACAGCAGTGAAATGGGTAACCACAACTAAATGCAACCACGCGGACCACTGCGCCTTGGAAACAATGTTGAACGCAAAAAGCAGATTGCAGAAGATTTAGTATGATACAATTTTTATAAAGTTCAAAAGCAAAGTAACTTAACATATTGCTTAGGGGTGCATACATATGGGATAAAAGCATTTTTCATCATACCTAGTAATAGATAAACATGTAAATTGTCCATACCTCCGCTATGCCCACAGCTGATCAGAGTGAGTATGCAAATTAACCCAACAAAGATGGAGGTTAATTTGCATACATAGGCGCCCAACAGCCTGGGTCCTGGGAACTTTCTCAGCACCTAAGTCACTCCAAGGTAGGGCCCGCCAGGGTCCTGAGCAAGGGCCTGAGCCAGGGGGCTCCTGGGCAGGGGTGGAGCGGGTGATTGGAGGGAGCTTGGGGGCCCTGCCCAGGCACCGAGGCTTTAGGCCTTGGCAGGGGTGGGGCCAGTGATCGGAGGGAGCTGGGGGGCCCCTGCCCCAGCCCCAAGCCTCGGCTAGATGCTTGGGACCTGGGCAGGGGTGGAGCCAGCAATCAGAGGGAGCTGGGGGTCCCCTGCCCAGGCCTCAAGCTTCAGCCAGAGGCTTTGGGCCTGGGCAGGGGTGGAGCGGAGATCAGAGGCAATAGGTGTGAACTACAGAGGAAACACCTTTTCTTACCACTCATTGGCTAAGCTCCCTGTATGCCACTGGTAATATTCTTAGTAACTTGGGTATAAGAATCCAAAAAGGTGATCTAGGGTTTTTCCACCACACTCCTGGAGAAAAAAACAAGGTCCGCTGCTGGAGGGCTAAGAAATGTCATATCCTGCCCTAGGTGGTTTGGCTCAGTGGATAGAGCCTCGGCTTGTCGACCGCAGGGTCCGGGTTTGATTCTGATCAAGGGCATGTACCTAGGTGGCAGGCTCCTCCCTGGCTGGGTCCCAGGTCAGGGCTCATGCAGGAGGCAACCAATCAAAGTGTTCCTCTCGCTTTGATGTTTCTCTCTGTCTTTCCCTTTATCTTCCACATTCTCTAAAAGTCAATGGAAACATATCCTCAGGTGAGAATAAAAAAATAAAGAAAGAAATGTCATATCCTATGAAAGACACATCTTGAAAATGCCTAAAGAAAGTTGTCATTTTTTCATGGTGAAGGGACTGGAGTCCGTGTTGATGAAAACACCTTGGTGGCTGTGGTGACTGGCAGTGGCTGCAGCAGTGGGGTGATGGTGCCTTTCCCTGATCAGCCCGGTCACCTCCCACAAAGGGAGGCCAGACTGCAGCTTAGGCCCGCTCCCCATGGGGAAGGTGCCTAAGCCGTCAGTAGGACATCCCCTGAGGGCTCTCAGTATGTGAGAGGGGGCAGGCTGAGCTGAGGAACCCCCCCCCCCCGCCCCGGTGCATGAATTTCATGCACCGGGCCCCTAGTCATATAATAAACCCAAAATTCAGGGTGGTGGCTACCTCTGAGCCAGAAGGCAGGGTCAAAGGAATAAAACAAAGGGAGTTCTTAGATGCCACACCGGAATGCGATCCCCAGAGGTATCACACATATTCATAGCATCATTCTACTTCATAACTTACATCCATATGATAAGCATCTGAATGTATCAGCCACAGAGAGGCAATTATGTATTGCACACTCACTAGTTAGCAAATTTTATTGGCTACTATGTCAAATAGTGCTCAAATGTCCCCCAAGAGCATAGGCTGTTTTTCTCTGCTAAAACCAGGCCCCATACTATCCCGGCTGGTGCTTGCCACAGAGAACACAGGACAGAGTCTCTCTGGAGCATTCCCCAGTCCCCCCAGAGAAGTGCTGTGCCTTCACACCTCAAGAACAGAATTCCCTCCACTCTGGAGAATCAGGAAGAGAGAAAAATGAACCAGGATGTACAACAGACACAACTTCTGGAGGAATTCCCTAAGGCTCAGGGCTCTAACCTTAGCCATTCACTGGTACTTTTCTAAAAATAGATCCCCAATTCTGGTAAATGGTTAGGGGAGAATAGCCTATTTTAAAGAAAGAGGTCCTAAATAGCGAAATCATTTTGCTTAAGCAATGAGCCAAGTCATTCCTAATGAGGTTGTGGCATTACTGGAAATAAGAGAGATATTTAAATAAATAGTCTATACATTACCCCAATAAATCATTTAAAAAATATTCTCAATGCACTAAATGTATTTTTAGTGGCATGCACCTGACCTTTCTGGAAGAGGAAAGATAATGCTGGGACATTTTGAGAATAAACATTTATCCAAATTAGTAGTCAAGACACTAGTAAAATTGTTTTACATTTTCTTAACACCTTTAACTATACTCTCTGCTTCAAAAACAATGCACTTTTCTTCCCTTTAGTAAAATACAGAGTCTGTCTGTAAAGTAGCAGGAATATGAGAGCAGGAACTTTTTTGATGACCCAATGAGAAACCCTATAATGGTCCTATTACTTCAAGGCCTCGGGCAAGATGGATATATGTATCCGTGTATTTGCAACATTTCATAAAATGATTTGCAGTCTATAAAATACTCGTTTTTTATAACTGTGTTCCCAAGTGTTTTAATTTAGTGTCATATTATTTTTGTAATATTCACAATAAACGTGTAAATTAGACCCATGTAGTCATTCAACAAACACGTCCTGGACCTACTCTTTGCCTGGTACTCCGCTAGAGACACCGAGTCTTCTCTCCAAGTCCTTGCAGCCTAGGATGTCTTATAAAACACCTTGTATTAACTCTGCACCTGAACCTTTTTATGTTATGTTTCTGTGCCTGAAAAAAAGAATAACGGTCGTTGCATTGTTCTTCAGAGAATGGTTCAGGTTGAGGCTTGCAGAGAAGTTGGGTACCTCAATCTTACTTATCTCCGATGCTTCCCCCACCCCACCTCTCTCTCACTCCTCATCCTCTGCTTTCCCCCTTCTCTGGATCCTTAGCCAAGATCATTATCCTCCCTTCCATTCCCTCCCTTTTCCTTCTCTACTCTCTCCTCTCTCGCCCCTCTTCCCTTTACTATAAAACTTCTAGAAGAACATTCACACCACTGTCTCCTCCCAGAAACTCCCCCATCAACTGTAGCATCATTTCAGTTCTCTGTTCTACCCACCCTGTGCTCACTAAGGTCAGCAACGGCCTCCTGATCCCCAACATAATGAATGGCCTGGTTTCCCTCATCTTACTTGAACTTCCGCAGCAGCTGACTCTGTGGACCTCGCCATTATTTCTCTCCCTTTGGAGAGATCCGTCTGCTGGTTTTCCTTCTGTGGGCTCCTTCTCAGCCCTCTTTGCCAACTCCCCTTCATCTACTCATCCCTTCAGGATCAGCACTCACACCCCTAACTGCACCCCTCTTATCCTGCTATTCTAACCACTGGGGGTCCTCCTTGTGTGCAACAGGTAGTCACAAATCAATGCCCTCGGACAAGCTTTGCTTGGAATGCGAGCCCTGACATACTCATCTCACCCATTCCCTTTTTCTCCATTGGCCCAAACCCCACTCATCTTTCAGGGACTGGCTTAAAGGGATGGGAGCAGGTAGTGGCTGAGGGCATGAGCTCTGGAACCAGATGGTATAGGTTCAAATCCCAACTCTACATAGACTAGCTTGGGCAAAGTTATTAATCTCTCTGCGCCTTAATTTCCCCTACTTTAGAAAGAAGATAATAACAGTATCTGCCTCCAAAAATTGTTATGAGAATTAATGAGTTAATATCTGTAAAGTCCTTGGAGTAGTGCCTGAAACATTTTAAGTACCGTGTGTGTTTGTTTAGGGTAAAGTCAACTCTAAAAGTATTTTCCAAATGCTCAAGCTTTTTTAAAAATATATATTTTTTTATTTCAGAGAAGGGAGATGGGGAGAGAGATAGAAACATCCATGATGAGAAAGAATCGTTGACCGGCTGCCTCCTGCATGCCCCACACTGGGGATCGAGCCTGAAACCTGGCATGTGCCCTGACCCAGAATTGAACCGTGACCTCTTGATCATAGGTCGATGCTCAACCACTGAGCCACACCGGCTGGGCCTAAATGCTCAAGCTTTTAATCATCACTTATTAGCCACTTACACCATGTATTATGTTTTTAGATAAGTGTCTCCCTGGAATACTCTGTGCTCCTTGTTCAGGGACTCTGTCCCAGTCGCTTCTGTGTCCCAGTCGCTTCTGTGTCCCAGCCTGGCACAAGGCAGCTCTCAGCGAATGTCTGTTGAATAAGTGGATGATCATAAGGGATGGGTCTTCCATGGGCACCCAATCCTAATGGTAAAACAGAGAGAACGACCTAAATTTTCTTGGGAGATATTTTGGCGGAGGGTGGGGTGGGTAAGGTTAGGTATTGTTAGGCACCAGCACTTTCCACTCCCGCAATTTATTCAGCTCAGTAAACTGGTCAGGTAACAGGAGCCATAACAGTGCCAAGCCCAGTTAATCCAAACCAGAATGGCACACACTGTACCTTTCTGTATCACATCAGTTGAGTTTTATTTTCCATCCCTCATACCTGTTTGCTTCTCTGGGTGTAGTTAATGAGCTTTATATTTAAAACGTGAAAAGCCAATAAAACATGAAAATCACGAATCAACAGTGCTTTGTTCAAGAATATTCTATTTAATCAAGAAACTTTCCCAAGCAATGCATTCAATTTAGCCACCAGGTGCCAGGTGGCAATAGGTGCTGTAGGGGGAGGGCTACAAAAAATGTGAGAGAAAATCTGTGCTCCCTTCCCTTGGGGGTCCGCAGTGCCAGAAATGATTAGTATACACCATCCCCCTTCTGGACAAGCATCTTTAAAAATCAGAGATGTTCCCATAACCTCCTAATGCATCTGTACCTTTAATTAGTCCAATGGAGCGTATAACTCGGTAAAATCTCTCACCTCTTTTGCTCCTTTCAACTAATTTCTCAACATTTTACTTTCTCATAAGCTTTCACTGCATAACAAGCAGTAATGAAATGACCAATATTAACCCATTGTTAGATTAAACTGAGTACATCATTGGCTGATAGCATTCCATATTATTGGGGTTTGAAATGGGTCCTATCCTATGATGAAAACATTTAGCATTTGCCTAATGAGACCACTCTTGTACCTACAAAGGAAAAAAGGCTTTGTATTAAAACATCTCATGCTAACGACGGCACGTTCAGCACTTTCTGCTCCCAGCCACATCTGTGGGTGAGGCAGGTGTCTCAATATTAAATGCTGCAGTTGGGCCCATATTCTTAGAGAGATGTCTGATTGGCTACTCCCCAAATATAACTTAAATTGGCTTAAAATAGAACAATCACATGCTAACCCAGTAGCATTAGCAACTCTATTAACAGCCAATTTCACATCCACCCCAGAGGGAGGGAAAGGTAATTTGCTCATTATCAGCACCCTCTGGCAGTGGAAGGAAATGACTGTTCATCACAAAGTATTTTCCAGCAGAACAATAGTAACACCCACATGGAACCACCTCACTCTCCCTTCCTTCCACACCCTGATCCCCGGAGAGCAGCTACAGGGAAAAGACTTGGAAATATAAATGGGTTTGGTGAAGGTAGTCTACCCTTTCCAGAATGAGCCCTAACTTCATCTCACCTCCACAACCCTTTAGGGTTACAAATGAAATGTTGGGCAAATAATCCTACAGGGTACATGGTGGATCTCACTTCAACAGAAATTATTTAGATCAAAAAGGTTCCCAGTCTGTGTCCTGACTACTTGAATAGTATTTGGCTATTTTAACCCAACTCATTGAATGTCGACAGTTCTCAGAGCCCACTTTAGCCAGCTCTAATCTGTACACTCATCTCGTGACTGAAGAAAATGAACCACACAGTCCTGTCCTGGCGGAACAATTTTCCATCTCACCCACCACCAGTCTGCATTTAGTAAATATTCAGAAATGACGTTATTTTTGTTTGTTTGCTTTAAATCACTGCTCACTATACTTCACTATGATGTATGTATGTATTTGGACATAATATTATACTATTATAGAGACAAATTAGAGAAACAGATTTCTTACCTATTGCCCTGTTCAACTATTTTTAGTTGAAAATAGTTATCTCCTGATTCCTGTCTAACTGCCTGGGCCTTTTCTTCTTCCTACCTCTGTCTGCCCTGTCTCCTATACACAGAGACCAGGCTAATCTGCCTGAAGCAGTTCTTTAGATATCAGTCCCCAGCTCAAAAAAAAACATTCAGAAGTTCCCTGTTACCTCTGGATAAATTCTAAACACTGCCTCTCCTATTCCTCTGGCTCTAGTTGGAAATTTTCATTTCTCCCTAATATCCTAGAATACAACCCATCTTCCCTATCAGAATCAAAGGCAAGATCAAATGCAAGCATCTCCATAAAATATTTTCTTGGTGATCCAATGGAAAGTGATCCATTGTACCTCTGAACTGCAGCAGCCTTTTGGGATAGTCGGCCACTTCATAGTGGATTATAGAGGAGTGATCCCAAGAACTTGAAATAAAAAGATTGTTCTGGGAGAACTAAACCATATCTAGAGTCTATGTAGTCACCTAAAACAGAATAGCTCTCAGATCTCCAAAATCGGACTATACCAGAGTAGCCTATTTAAGGAAAGAACTTATCAATCTTATGGTGCTGAGAGGGGGGACATGATGTCTGACCTCCTCCTAGCGATGTTCAGGGGAGAGGGATCCTTGGCCAGCAGATTGATAAAACCAGCTCCATTGGTGAGACCTTTGCTATCTGAGATAGTTATGTGATGCTGTCCTAGCCAGTGGCCATTCAACATTGGACTCTGTAAGTGTCCTTTAATTCTGATTCTGTCACCCAACACCATCTTATTTTGTCCTGTTGGCCTACCTATAGAGAAAGGTAGGTCATATGGACTCAGAGTACTTCAGACCCCAAGACAGTGATTTCTCACTGAAATTAGTTCATTGGCTCCATTCTTTCAATAAATATTACTGAATATCTACTCTGTCCCAGATACTTGTCTACTCACTTGAGATAAGATGGTAATAAGAAAAATGCAGTCCCTTGATCTATGGAGTTTACAGTCTAGTGGAACATACAGACAACTGTGCCCACAATTCTAATATAGTGTAATGACTGCCCTGTTAGGAGTGTTCAGTGGATCAGGGAGGGAGCACATGGTTGGAGGAAGAATCTAGGCTTATGGAGCCAGAAGAGGCTTTGTAGAGGAAATGATATTTTCTGAGACATCAGCTGGAGTTAGCCCAAAGATCGTGGGAGGAGAGAAATTGAATGATGCTTGTGGGCAAGCCGCATAAGCAGAAGACTCAGGGTATGTCTGAGAAATTGAACATAGTTCAGGAGAGCTATCATGGGAAATGTGAAGAAGGGCCGAGGGTCAGGAAAGCAGAACATAGATCAAGGAGAGCCTTGTAAACCATTCTAAGAGTTTGTACTCTATTATGAGAACAGTAGGGAATTACTGAAAGGTTTTAAGCAAGTAAATGACATGATCATATCTCTAGTTGCTGAAGGAATGAACAGTGTCATTGGAGATAAAGACAAGAGGGCCAATAGATTTATTTAGAAGCTATAATAGGCAAAACTTGGTAAGTGATGGGATAAGGAGTGAAGTGAGTGAGAGAGAGAACAATCAAGATGGCACTCACCTTTCGGGCCTTGAACAAATGGAGTGGGTAGTGGTGCCTTTCACTGAGGCAGCGTATAATGGTTAAGAACACAAACTCCAGAGTGGGGCTACTTGGGTTTAAATCTCTGCTTTACCACTTACTCCTGTGTAGTCTTGGGAAAGTTTCTTAACCTCTCTGTGCCTCATTTTCTCATCTTTAAGGAAGATAACCAGAGTATTTATATCATAGAATTGTTATGCAGATTACATAACAATTAATAGTGACCTACTCAGAATAGTGTCTGACACATAATAAATGTTATATGTGTTTATTAAATAAATAAAATAGGTGACAGGGGAGGAGTAGCAGGTTTGGCGTAGACGATTATGATTTTAGTTTTGGAGATGAGTTTAGCCTTGTTGAACTGCAGAGATCTGTGGAACAATCCAGAATAGCTATCTAGAAGGCAGTTGCATATAGAGATCTGGAGCTCTATGTGGAGACCTGTGCTGGAGATCCTGTTGTGGGGAGACGTCTTCATATGGATGGTAACTGAAATGAGCACAATGGGTGGAATAGAGCAGAGAAGATACAGAGTAAGAAAGGAGAGGGCAAGATAAGAGAGAACCTTGGGGGCTGTTCCAAGAATGGTCTGTAGGAGAGGTACTAGCTGAGGAAATCGAGCAGGAGGAAACCTCAGAGAGAGTGTCAAAAACTAAGGACAGAAAGAGTTTCTAGTAGGAGGAAGTAGCCACTGGTGTCAAGTTTGTCAAATACAATAAGAACCAATAAGAGCCCATTGGATCTGACAATGAAAAGTTGACCTTGACCAATCAGAGCTGCTGCTGCCAGGTTGGGGCTGGGAGGAGGGTGGTGGAAGAAATATAAAGAGACAGCAAATGTACACAATTCATTCTTGAAGAAGGTGGAGGAGAAAGCAGACAATAGATGGAGGTCAGGAGAGGCTTTTTTTGTATAGTCGAATATACTTAAACATTTGACTGCTGTTGTGGGTTGAATTGTGTCCTCCAAAATCCTATATGTTGAAGTGCTAATCCCCAATTCCTGAGAATGTGACCTTATTAGGCACTGTTATTAGTTAAGAGGTAGTTGTGCTGGAGTAGGCTGGGCCCCCACATCAAGGTGACTGCTGTCCTTATAAAGTGAAATTGGGAGACAGACATGCACACAGAGAGAACACAAAGGCAGAGATGGGCCGAAACCAGTTTGGCTCAGTAGATAGAGCGTCGGCCTGCGGACTGAAGGGTCCCGGGTTCAATTCCAGTCAAGGGCATGTACCTTGGTTTCGGGCACATCCCCAGTGGGAGGTGTGCAGGAGGCAGCTGATCGATGTTTCTCTCTCATCGATGTTTCTAGCTCTCTATCCCTCTCCCTTCCTCTCTGTAAAATATCAATAAAATATATTTTTTTTAAAAAAAGGAGAAAATCAAGACAAGACTTTAAAAAAAAAATAAAAAAAATAAAAATAAAAAATAAAGGTGTGGGCAGGGTATAAGGAAGCTATGAGGTACCTGCTGTGCCCATCTCCAGACCTCATTCGTCAAGCGGGGAGCAGACCTGCCTGAAATGGGTGACAGAGCAGCTATGTGGAAAGGCCCAAGACAGAAGTGTTTCCGGAGCCCCAGTCATTCTTGGGGATCTGCCAGAGCCACTTCTGAAGGCACACGTGCACATAGGGCACAGTTCTCCCTCCTTCCAGTCTCCTGCTGATTCTGCCCCTCAGCCAAGCCAACCTGAGGCTTGTAGGCAAGATTGCTGATTGATGCAGCACCCACCGGTCCACCTCAAAGGAGAAAGGGGTAGGAAGGAAAAGTGAGAGGCAAACGGAAACCCAGTTCACCTTTTCACATTTTGGAACCACTTAACTATATTACGTATTCAAATGTTTAAACTTTTAAAAAACTAATAATCATTGAGTGGGACAGGCTGCAGTTACAAGGCAGCATACTGTGTAAGGCCCCCTCCAGGAGGGAAGTAGGCTATTTTATGGCATTGGTATTCTTTCTCTTAGTTATATTTGTCATTGTTTATTTCTGCTTCACCTAATGCATGCTGGGTTCTCAGCACATTTGAACTACTGAATAAATTAATATTTATAGTGTCTATTTCTCTTCTTTTGTCTTTGGAAATATCCATTGAGAGGGACTTTTTCTACTCACTAACCTCTTGACTGTTTGAAGTGATTAAGGTATATCTCTCCTCCTAGGATAACTTCGAGATAGATGCCAGTGACCACAAGGAAAACAGGTCTGGTTTAAAGAACAGGCTCATAAGAGGCAGGAAGTGACTCCCAAGAGAAGCTTCTGTTTATAACACCATCGGTAAGTATCATTTCTTTTATCTATGACTATAAACATCTAACTAAACTACAAAAACTATATTGTCTAAGCTAATAGATGATGACATGCTATCATTTTATATGCTTCTATACTAGTTAGCCAATGCTTTATTTCAAATAGAATCTTAATTCATTACAGAAGTTAGCATGATAATCATTGATAAAAATAACATCTTTTATAATGAAGGTCGATGTTCACACATTCATAGCAGTTCAGCTTTGGTTTTTGCAACCTGGATAATGTTGTATTCCCACAAAGTATCACCAACTATGTGGTATGAGTTGTTGGGTTGGCTTTTCCAAGTGAAATTAAGGATTTGTTTTGTGACAATATCCACCTCAGAAGTCTCAGCTTCTCACACCATAATTAGGACTACACTCCATTGATTACCTACTTCTTAAAACAGAAGAACCAAATTTAGATGTCTAATGACTAAAATATTCATGTGAATAGCTGCACACTGCATTATTTATCTATAATGGAAATAAAAAACGGATGTAATAAAATACAGAAATTTTCATAATGGAAGAAAGTTGCTCCTGGATAAATCATTTCAGCAAAATCAGAATTGAGCTTTGACCCAATTTTTCTGTCGCATGAATGATGGGATTAAAAGGAGGAGATAGAGCAGGAGAACATCAGTGATGGCAAATGAAGAAACCAGGTGAGTCAGAGAAATAACTGTGCTGGGCTGACAGGTCGCCCAGAAAAGCAGCATTCAGAATCTTTCTGGCTGGAGATGTTTGAGAGCTGCACAGCATTATGAGAAGAAAACTGAGGAAGCAATGAGAAAAAGCCAAAGGTAGCTATGAACTTTAATTTTTTAAAATTAAAGCCTGGCCAGTGTGACTCAGTGGCTAAGCGTTGACCCATGAACCAGGAGGTCAGGGTTCAATTTCAGGTCAGGGCACATGCCTGGGTTGCAGGCTTGATCCCAGTAGGGGGTGTGCAGGAGGCAGCTGATCAATGATTCTTTCTCATCATTGATGTTTCTCTCTCTCCCTCTCCCTTCCTCTCTGAAATAAATAAAAACGTATTTTAAAAATAATAATAATAATTTTTAAAATAAAATTTTAAAGCAAAAGGCAAAACGGAAGTGTGGCATACCCCATGGTCCAACCTGTCTTAGCTATCTTGGGCTTTTTCTCATTGCTTTCTCAGTTTCCAGAATGTACTTTCATGAATGGTCCTACTAATTCTAACTTTTTAAAAAGTCACAACCACGTGCTGCAACACACAGGAACCTTTCTTTCATTTTGGGGACAGAAATTCCCTTTGAAGTCTCCTTGTCATGGGAACTGTGGGAGCACCGGGGTTCACCCAGGCCTGGGCTTTCCTCCCTGGTTGCCACTTGCACAGTCGATGCACTCTTAGTTACAAAGCACCAGACTGCTGCTGCCTTCAGTCAATCCATTTAGCCGAAGGCCTCTGATTTGTTCACATTTACTACAACACATACAGAGGGCTGGAGGATTTTTTTTTTTTTTTTTTTTTTTTTTACTATTGATCTGGTGCTTTAAGAGGGGAAAAAATCTCCTTGGCTGTCTAAACACTATTGATCCCTGCTTGGGAGTCACAGCAGAAGTGTAGAAAGGGCGTGGATGAATTGAAATTTCATTTCCGACAACTTGTTCCTGTTATTTTTACCCTTTTGGACAGGGAGAAACACGTTACTGCGGCTTCAGTCAATGTGGTCGATAGCTCCACTGAGAAACTCAACACGGCTTCTGCCAGAGGTTTGGCAATGAGACATGATGTTGGATTTAGAGTGTATGAAACTGAGGGATGCTGGTGGAAAGCATGAGGTCTTCATGCCAATCGGAAGCAGAGCAGATGGCTTTGGAGAAAAGAAGGACTCCGGAGACTAATGACACTGCCATTGGAGAAAGGTCCTGAGCGGTCATGCAAGAAGCTTCACGGGGCTGTACGGGCCCTGCTTCGGGCTCTTGGCTGCCTTTCTGTACCAACCACAGGGGAGATCCTCTAACCCAGTGGTCGGCAAACTGCGGCTTGTGAGCCACATGCGGCTCTTTGGCCCCTTGAGTGTGGCTCTTCCACAAAATACCACGACCTGGGCGAGTCTATTTTGAAGAAGTGGCGTTAGAAGAAGTTTAAGTTTAAAAAATTTGGCTCTCAAAAGAAATTTCAATCGTTGCACTGTTGATATTTGGCTCTGCTGACTAATGAGTTTGCCGACCACTGCTCTAACCAATGCTAAATTTCAGGCCTCAAAGAAGAGCATTATGTTGAGCTATTAGAGGAAGTGGCTTTATGATTGTCCAGAAAGAACCAATGCAGAAACTGGAGCTGTAGACCCTCGGGGAATTAGGGCACACCACTGGGTGTTCAAGGGCACACATCTGTAGCCAGTGGCCTCAGGAAGCACCCCCACCCCTAAGCACCCTGAGTAGATGGGGTTTGGTGCCAACAGCACCAGCTTTGTTCTTACTTTTATTAGATGTTCAAAGAATACAGGAGAGAACCAGGCTCCCTCTTCCTAATGGCAACATCTGGCATTCATGTAGCTGTGCACCTTTGATCCTTCAGGATACCAAAGCACTTTACAACCTGCTGGAGTGCTAATGGCCATAGCAGCGGTCTTACAGTACATGTGGCCAAACATTCCCCATCCTGGTGCTCTGCAGTGTGCACAGCAGTTCTCCATGCTGGAAGGAAAGATTCCATTTGCATCCCAAACACCCCTTTTGTTTGTCTTTATTTTTGCAAAGTTTATTTAGTACTGCCCGGGCCTTTTTTTTTTTTTAACTGAAAGTACTTCCTAATCATTCTTAATAAACAGTGCTTTGTTTACATTTCCAATTATTTTATAGACCCATTTCTGCCCCATCCCCATCCCTCCCATTCCTGAGAAAGATGAAAATGTTCTCCCCTGGGAGCCAAGAATCTGCATTGCGGATAAGATTGCAAATTCAGACACAATAAACAGAATTAAGAAAAACTGAGCTGGCATTTGACAGAAATTGTAAAATGACACTCAGAAATGTTGCTCTTGTGGAAATTACTGATATTAAAATATAAATCAGTGTCTTGTGTTTCCCGTAGCACCAGGGCTCTATTAGGTTATGCTGTTTGATTGCTGAGCTGCACCTAGGAGACTTGGCAGTTCAGTGCTGAAGTTTTCCCAAAGTATTTAACCCTTATCCTGCTGGAAGCAGGCACCAAGACAAATGCCAGCTGATCATATCACCTCCAAAAGGCCTTGGCTCATTCACTGAACCCTTCGGAACCTGGAAGAAGGTGGAGGGAGCTCACATAGAGAAAAGGGGGAAGAAATTTGGAAGATCCTTTATCAAAACAAGACTCTTCTTGCAGAGTACCAGGAAGAAAGCAGCCAAGGCAACTCAAGGAACCGGTTCTCAGAATGTTTTATGAATTATAATGGGATAATAGTAACTGTATAGTGGATAAACTCAGTAGACACCTGCATAACCAAGTGACCAAGGTTAGGGTCATCGATAAGAAGATACGAACAATGGGGAAACTGGAGAAAGGATCTATGGGAACTCTCTGTACTATTTTTACAACTTTTCTGGAAATTTAAAAGTATTTCAGAAAGGTCTGTATGTTCCTGTTTTTTCACTAGAGTAGACCCTGCTTACTTTGTGGGGGACAAAGAAAATCATAAATAACCAGAATAATTCCAGATTCTGTTGTGGTAAAAGACAGATAGGTAAAGTGTTGTGGGAATGTGAGGGGTTACTAGCTGGCAGGGTTACTGTGAGGATTAGCTATGATATTTTATGTTTAAAACAGTGCCTGAGATATAGTAACTGTGCCATGCAAGTTTTTGGAAATTAATTATAACATTCCATAACTCTGGAAATTAAAATTGGAGAGAAGAGGACAGAAATGGCCATTGAGTTGGGCCTTGAATGTATGTGATTTTTGAGCAGGCAGAAAGCATATATGTCATTGAAAAGGAAAGAAATGGAAGGAAAGAAAGAAAGAAAGAAAAAAAGAAAGAAAGAAAGAAAGAAAAAGGAGGAAGGAAGGAAGGAAGAAAGGAAGGAAGGAAGGAAGGAAGGAAGGAAGGAAGGAAGGAAGGAAAGAAAGAAGGAAGGAAGGAAGGAAAGAAAGAAGAAAGGGAAGGAAGAGGGAGGAAGGAAGATATTGAGCAGTCAGATGGGAGAAGGTATAGTAGAAGCAGCTGGTGGAGGTGCTAGAAATGAGATGTGAGTTGTAGGGAGGTCTCTCTGAGAGGAACATAAATAAGAGTACTTTGTTCATTTGCATTAGATTCAACTGCATGAAAAAAATCCAAAATAACAGTGACTTATGACAAAAATTGTTCTCTCTGACTAGGACTAGCATGGTGGTTCCATACCATCAGGGACCTAAGCTAGTTCTGTCTCTTTGAGTATCTCCTCATGTTCCAAATGGTTGCCGGAGCACCAGCCATTAAATCAGCATTCCAAACAATCAGAAAGGAGCAAGGAGCAAAGACTTGTGCACTGCTTCTCTTTAAGAAAACTTCCTGGAAGTTCCCACAATATTTCTTCTTACATCTCATTGGTTAAAACTTATAATCATCCCCAACTACAAGAGAGGCTGAGATCAGTAGTCTTCTTGATGAGTACATGGACACCACAATAAAATTAGGGTGCTCATACTAAGGAAGATAAAAAGTATGGATATTGAAAAAGGCAACTGAAAACCGCCGTGAAAAGTACCAAAGGAGATAGCCCTGGAGAGAGATTTTTACCTGTGACAGTGTGTCTGATAAACCCTGGAATTCCTTCTCTTATTCCCCTGGACCCTCTTTTTTCTTTTCCATTCCAAAACTCCTGCAAAGACCCATCCGCCCTACTTCCTGTCCTGAAGCACCTCAGTCCTGGAGTTGGACTATGACCCAGATGGTGATCTTGGTGTCAGGTTATTGTTCTCTAAATTATGGTGCAGAATTCCCAGACCCTGAAAAAACATCTCCAGCATCATCTCCTCCTGCTATCTTCCCCCAGTAGATATGCCCTATGTGATCAGGGATTTTTCTCTTGTAGAACTGGGTTTGGATTCAAAGAGACAGACTCTCTTCATGCCAGACCTCTGTACACTATGCCTTCATCCATGCATTCTGGGTAAAAATTATTAAGGAAGAAGCATCCATGTTCATTCATGGTGCTCACATATTGTTTTAAAATAGGGGAAATGCTGAACATCCTTTCACTATTTCAATAGTAAAGAAACCTAGGATTCATCAAACTTTTTCATTGGAAGGAGATAGTACATTGGAGAAAAATCTAAAACTCAGTAAGACTAAAGGAAAGATTTAGGACTCAGTTTAGGTAAATCTGTTTGTTTATTTTGATTAACCCCCAAGGATAGCTTTAACTTTAAACTGAATGGCATCTCTTTCCATGAAAACCTAGAAAAAAAGTTTTAGATGAGAAAAAGTGATCCTTGGTATTCTTCCATCCAGGTGATGAAGGAGAAGTAACAGACAGTGTTGCTGTAAGACCAGTAGGCCATCTGTGTACCCAGGTAGTGACCAGTTCCTTGGGGAGAGAGGCAGCATCAGCAGCCTGTGATGAGGGCCTTTGTGTAGTCTAATGTGGGCCGACGGTGCATGAAGCACTAACATGTGTTTCCCATCCTGCCCGCTCAACCTGAATTTCATTGAACTTGTTCACTTGTACTCTTTTTTCTTCCTCTCCCCAAAACTAAACAAAGACTCTCTGAGTTAAGAAAGAAGAAGCAGAGAATTTGAACATATGCAAGAGGATTAGACCCTGAGATCGAAACATGGGCAAAAGTGGAGAACACAACAGAACCTCCGGTTGGTTTAGCAATTTAGAGGCAGAAGGGACTTTTGATCAATACCAGGAATGAGGAGCAGAAAAGTGAGCAAGATCTTTGATTCTATCCCCTTCTTAACACCTTTCCAGGCAAAACATAGAATGATGGTAGGGGAGATCTAAGAAGAGAGGGCCTGAGACCCAGCTCACAGGTGTGTGTCTCTGTCTTTCTGCGTTAGGATCATCCTTGAAGGACAAAAGAGGGCCAGCAGATCCAAAGCCCGAAGTCTGAGGAAGATGCAGTATTTGTGGCCTGTTGACCAAGACACAGACATCTTAGCACACTTCACCTGAGAGAGATGCCCATGGCCATGGACCAGAAGTCACTGTGATGCCAGGATCTAACCTAGGACCCCAGAACTTACACTCTGGAAAACCTTGAAGAGGTGAAGGGGATCATTTTTAACCTTAAAATGATTCCTTTTTAACCTTAAAATGATGACGCTTTTTCAGAGATAACTAAGATTCTGTTTTCTCCCATTTGGTGGAAATGGGGCTTGTTAAAGAGTAATAGAAAAATAGTAACTTTTCCTTTGCACACCTGAGTTCATAACTGCTACACCAGTCACCCATGTGAGGTGCAGTGTTACAGTTTCTTGGAAATCTATAAGGTGCCCTGAGTGTGGACTGAGGTCAACTTAGGAGGCACAAAACATTACTAGATGCTCTGACCAAGATTTTATTTTTACAGTAATTTTTTTTCTGGACACAGCTGTCACCAAGGGAAGGCATAGTGGAAAAGTAAACAGCAGAACTTTGGAATACAAGAAAGCAGCTCCCGGGGCAATTGCAGCAGAATTGAAGATGCTGATGGAGGAAAGGAGACGTGAGGAAGTTAAGGTTTCAATAAAAATGCAGGAGACAGCAACACAGAAGACGTAGAATAAGGGTTTGAGGAGAGAAAAGACATTCAAGTCCTGGGCCCAGAGAGCAGGTAGGGAACCCCTCTTTCTGGGATGAGTTCTCTCCTGTACAAAATATTTGCCCAGTCACACTCCTCACAGAGCGCTGTAAAGTTTCACGTGATCATTTTATAAAGCATTTGAGGCTTCCTTATCCATCTGGCAAACATTACTGTCAGATGCTTCAAAAATTTATCATATAACCCTTCCATTTTATTTCATCATAAGCACTTCCAAATTGCCCACTGCTGTTGTTAATGACTCACAGGATTTCCCATGTCTCTCTCATGGAACACAATTTAACTCTCTCTTTTTCCTCTGACTTATTTTACTTAGGGAAGTCCAATATATTTCCATGCAAATATGAGAGCCTGTGCCTTCTGCTTTTCCTTCCAAATACTCTTGGCCCTTGCAACTATAGCTGTGTAACTCCACAGTAGATGAAGCAGTCACAATTTGGGCAAGATTGCATTTGATCTAAGAAGCATCTCCTGACTCTCTAGTAGGTCTGCCTGGAGAAGAATATTATTCTCAAGGATATATTTGTTTTTTTCCAATTTTATGTGATGCTTAGGCTGAGTTCATGGTTCTTTAGTAAGAAAGGTGTCTGTCAAGGTAGAACATTGAATCAGTAAACCTTAGAGCTAGGAAAGAATTAACAGTCATTTAGTACAGTCCCACCGTTTGCAGAGCCACACGCAGAGGCTCAGAGAGATCAGTACATCTCTTAATTAGATGCTAAACCAGGTTTAGAAGCTTGGTGGCCAGGAGCCCTGTTTAGTGTTCTTTTATGCCACACTGTTTTTAATCTTCTCATTTTCCTAGCGCTGTGGATTAAATATTTGTGTCCCCCAAAATTCATGTGTCGAAACCTTAACCCCCGAGTTGAAGGGGAGGCCTTTGGAAAGTGTTTAGGTCATGAGGGTGGGTCCTGCATGAATGAGATTAGTGCCCTTAAAAAACAAACCTCACAGAGCTTCCTTGTCCCTACCACCATGTGAAGTTACAGAAAAAAAAAAAAAATCCCTGTTCAATGTTGCTCAGTGGTTAGAGTGTCGCAGATTCAATTCCCAGTCAAGGGCACCTCCCTAGGTTGCAGGTTCCATCCTGGCCCCGGTCAGGTGTGTTGGGGGAGGAAACCAATTGATGTGTCTCTCTCACATCAACGTTTCTCTTTTCCTCCCTCCCTCCCTCCCTTCCACTATCTCTAAAAATCAATGGAAAAAAAATATCCTCTGATGAGGATTAACAACAACAAAAACAACCATCTCAGCCCTGACCGGTTTGGCTCAGTGGATAGAGCGCCAGCCTGCGGACTGAAGGGTCCCAGGTTCAATTCCAGTCAAGGGCATGTACCTTGGTTGCGGGCACATCCCCAGTGGGGGGTGTGCAGGAGGCAGCTGATCGATGTTTCTCTCTCATCGATGTTTCTAACTCTCTATCATCCCTCTCCCTTCCTCTCTGTAAAAAATCAATAAAATATATTTTTAAAAAAAAAAACAAAAAAAAACAACCATCTCGGAAGTGGGACTTCACCGGACACCAATTCTTTCCTTTCCTCTCCTCTTATCTCCTCCCCTCCCCTCCCCTTTCCTCTCCTTTCCTTTCTTTTCCTTTTCTTTTCTTTCTCCAGGTATGTTTTCATTGATTTTATAGAAAGGAAGTGGGTAGAGAGAGAAAGAAATATCATTGTGAGTGAGAAACATTGATCTGTTGCCTCCCGCCCCAACTGAGGATCAAACCCACAAACTAGGTATGTATGTGCTCTGACCTTGAATGATGCTCCAACCAACTGAGCCACCCAGCCAGAGCTTCACCAGACATCAATTCTGCCAGTGGCTTGATCTTGGACTTCTCAAACTTCAAAACTATGAGAAAGAAACTTCTGTTGTTTATAAGCTACCCAGTCTGTGATATTTTGTTATAGCAGCCCAGTCACCTAAAATACCTAGTCATTTGTGATGTTCACCAATATTTCCTTTGGGGAATAAAGGAAGAAGTTAGGCATAGCCATGTGACTTGTTTTGACCAAAGAAATGGGAACAGAAGTGAAATGTGTCACTTCCACTTTAAGAATCTGTATGTGATTCACCAAGTTCCCTTTCTGCTGCCATGGCAACTGGCAACATACTAAATGATAAAGGTTCTACCAGCTGAGGACAATGAAGAGCAGAACCCCAGCTGACTCATAAAGGACATGTAGCATGAATGAAAAATAAGCCTGCATGGTTTTAAGCCACTGAGATTTGGGAGTTGTTACTGCAGCATCACTAGCCTCTCCCTGCTGGGTAAGCCTGAGCTACATCACCATTCCCATGATGCATCTCTATGCATGAAGACATAAGAGGATAAACAGTGCGGCACATCAGAATACAACCCCATAAAACATTCCAAATTCCATGTCTCACCAGCATTCTTTCTTCCTCTTGGCTTATATTAGGGGTGGGGGATGTGGTTCATTACAAAGAATGAGTATTTTGATAGCTTCTCATTCTTGGAACTATTCTGCAGGTAAGTGCCTGGTGGAAATTTCTTCTAGTCTTAGAGTTAAAAACAGAATGAATTCGATTATTTTATTAAGCTCAGTGCATTATGACCTCAAATGCATCATCCTGTCCTTACACCCATACATGTGCAAAAATCTCTGGCTTTCTCTGAGGCTATTTATCTAGACCAGTGGTCGGCAAACTCATTAGTCAACAGAGCCAAATATCAACAGTACAACGATTGAAATTTCTTGTGAGAGCCCAATTTTTTAAACTTAAACTTCTTCTAACACCACTTCTTCAAAATAGACTCGCCCAGGCCTTGGTATTTTGTGGAAGAGCCACACTCAAGGGGCCAAAGAGCCGCATGTGGCTCGCGAGCCGTAGTTTGCCGACCACTGATCTAGACATTCACAGCACTTTATATTTCCTAACTTTACAAGCACCAATGTTACAGTAACTTGCTGCTTAAATCACATCATAAGATATTTCCAAAATAATAGTTACAGATTAGTTCCTCGTGGAGTAGTAAGGGAGCCTGTGTGCCCTTGGGTAAGTCACTTAGCCTCTCTGGGCTTCAGTTTCCTCCTCTGTAAAATAAAGATAGTAATAGTAGCTACCTCCCCAGGTTATCATGAGAATAAAGTTGGGTTGTGCACATTCTATCTGATTTTAATTAGTGCATAATGTTAACTACGTTTGAGCCACACAAACTTAGAAATCCAGGAAGTAAAATCATTTCAGACCTTTTTCTTTCCAGGAAGGATAAATTTAGAAACTATTTAGTGATAGTTTTTTGGAAAAGATGTAAAACCATGGTCATCTTCCTGATGGAGGATTTAACTTTTGGAAACACAAACAGATGGGTAGACAAGTAAGTATTGCTAACAGTTCGGGAAATTTTTCTGAACTCCCTACTGAGAGCATATATCCAGATGGGAAAGTATTTAAAGGACTGGACTCATTTATACTTTTTCCATCTTAAATTTTTATGCTTTTCCAGGTTTATAACAAAGCTCAGAAAATGCTAAAACTTAAAGGAGAATTGAGAAGTGCCAAGGAAATGAAAGATGAGGTAAGGCTTCTAACTCCTATACATACATGAAGTTGAACCTTTGTTACAAGGAACTTCTTTTCAAGGTTCATAATTCAAAATGCCAGTAATAAGCATCCAGAACTATCACAGACAGGGTTGGGCAGTAGGGCACAGCATTTAAGAGTCCAGTCTTGAGCTAGGTGGGTCTGAGTGCACATCTAATTGCAATATGGTATTGGGCATGCTGCATACCCTCTCAGAGCTTCCTTTGCCTTAGCTAAAAAATATGAAGAGCCAGACCTGTGTGGCTCAGTGTTTGGGCATTGACCTATGAACCATGAGATCATGGTTTGATTCCCAGTTGGGGCACATGCCCGGGTTGCGGGCTGGATCCCCAGTGGGAGGTGTACAGAAGGCAACCAGTCAATAATTCTCTCTCATCATTGGTCTCTCTCTCTCTCTCTCTCTCTCTCTCTCTCTCTCTCTCTCTCTCTCTCTCTCTCTCATCTCCCTCTCCATTCCTCCCTGAAATCAATAAAAATATATTTTTTAAAAATATATAAAGAATGAGCGCCTATTTCAGAGGCTTGCTCTAAGGATTAAGTAAAATACTGCTTGTAAAACACTAGTGCTTGGGACAGAGAAAGCTCTTAAAAATATTAACTATTGTTGCCAACATTCTCTCTTTATGTAGAATGATATGAAAGTGGAGTGTTCTGATTATTCTAATATTTTGGTCAAACTGTGTTTATGTATTCCCTGACTTGTTCCAGAAAGGAGTTAAGGGATATGTTCTGGCTAGTATAGGGTTGTCCCACATGACATATGCTTTTTAACAGACCTCCTACCAAGAGGTGAGCAGCTTCTAAAAGCGGTGTTTCAGCTCCTTTCCTGCTGGATTACTAGAGGATAGACGTACAGGATCTGCTGCGAGCTCTGCCGGAACAAGGATCTGGTATGGATTTTCTAGAAGGGCATTCCTTCTTTCAGCTGATATCTTTGGAGCACCTTCAATGTGCCAGGCATTGTCCTAGGGGCTGGGGACAAAGCAGTGAACAACACAAAGATCCCTGTTCTCGTGGAGCTTACTTTCCAGGGAAATAATTTCTCCAAGGATATGATGGAGAAAAGTATGTGGCAATTGCCCAAGTGCCAGTAAAAGTTGCCCCATATTCCATAGGTGGCTGACCTCTGCCATATGCCATGTGTATACTGAACTGTATACTTTTATACAGTGAGCCAATTTTTAAAGAATTTAGATTACAATAAAATATACACTCATTCTTTACTATATGAGCATAATTGATTCCAAAGTTTTTGCTCCCAGACAAAACCTTGGATAAGTGCCCATTAATTCCCGTCATCAGTCATCAAAAACTGCAATGTTTCTATAGATGGAACAGTAAACTCAGGAAGCAAGTTAGGAGTAACACTAACAGTGTTTGAAATTACTGTGGCTAACTATAAACTCTGTTGCTATACAAGGAAAATATAAAAATTCCGGAAGCAATGTTTCATGTTTTTTTAAAAACATAACTCTCACTATAAACTTATATATCTTGAATGGTAATTGTGATTAAAATGGCTTTTCATTGTTGAAAATTTGTCATTATCTTCAAAGAAGATAGTTTCCCAAAGCTGATGAGTAGATGGGTGGTGTTGGTTGACCCCAAAATTACTCTGGAAACTTCCACCCAAACTTTCTTATTTTTTCAAGTGCCAAATGCCTGGGAATGCTGTCACCTTGAACCTTCCTAATGCTCTTGGGATTGAGAAGGCAACTGAATCACAAGCTTCGGTTTAACATCAGGATCCCCCCAAAAAAGCATGAGACTATCTGTCAATATTTTGAAGCCTAAAGCAAAATTTCTTCCTATCTTTTTTTAAAATATGGTTTTACTGATTTCAGAGAGGAATGGAGAGAGAGATAGAAACATCAATGATGAGAGAGAATCACTGATTGGCTGCCTCCTGCACTCTCCACACTGGGGATAGAGCTTACAACCCAGGCAAATGCCCTGACTGGGATTTGAACCATGACTTCCTGGTTCATAGGTCGACACTGAGCCACACCAGCCAGGGCTCTTCCCATCTTTTGAAGTACATGTTCAAGAAGGCATGCTCTTCAAAAAAAGATCCATTTAATCAATCAGAAAATTTGCTTCACTGAATAACCTATTTTCCAATAACTATCATGAGCATAGTAGCAGCTGCAGTATCAGTACTCACCATTTTGCCTGTGGTTGGATAATGTCACATGCCTTCAAGCCAAGTGACCAAGTTCCAACCTTGCAGAAGCAAAACTGGGAATCTAAGTGCTGGCTTAAGTGAAAACTTACCTAGCATAGGAGGCCTGTGATTTGAGTCATCATTAATGACTTCAGGTCTGGGTCAGGGTCGGATGGGGCCTGCGGGTCAGCATTATGACTCTCAGTTCGTCTCATGCGCTGGTACTGGTTCTGGAGCTTTAATTGATGAAATGTCAGATTAAATCAACCCTTACTACGTACTGATACTCAAAAGGCATCTGCCTGGAATTTAGCCTTCATAAAGTAGATGGGATTAGAAAACAGTATTCAGTGACCTCTGTGCAAGATATTAGCGAGAAATTAGGTTTACTGGAAGCTCGGGACATTTGCCTTTCTGGAGTTCTGAGGTGAGCACAGCCTCTTCCTACAATTTCCTACAGTAAAAAATAATACATGATTCAAGGAAATCATTTTATTGCTCTCTCAGCATTTCCACTCTTGTTCTGATAAATAAAAAACCCTGTATGATTGGGTCTTTAGGAATGAATGGTTAGATTTTTATTTCAAAAGTAAATTTCATTTGACATCCTGCAAAACACATTTGTTATTCAACTGGTTGAGGGAATCCTCAAAGAAAGATTATTTATTCCAAAACTCTTAAGTTATGAATGAAGAAATTGCCTCAGAGACTCTGAGTCAATGCTAATGTCCAAATTAGATGAGCTCATGCACATTAAAGATCTATTTCTGAAGTCCTGGGCATACAACAGAATTGGGCTAGCAGGCCTTCTGCTCCGAGGACATCCAACACTGGAGGAAGAGGAGATTTTTTATTGCCCTGAAAGAGAGAGGACATTTAACTTTTAACTTGGAGAGATTCTGGTGGTATAGGGTTCGTGCTTTGTTAATGAGTCTACAGTGTACCAGGCTCCATATAGGACAATCTGGTGGCAAGGTCCTCACCGTGAGACGCAGATATTCAGCATCAAGGCAAGAGTATAGGGCCTGTGCACCTCCATAGAGCAGGGATTGTACTGTCACCTAATCTCGTCACAGATGCCAAGGAAATATAGGAGCAGGAGAGGGGGGGATCCCTAGGGTCTCATTCCCAAATGAGCCTCTGTATCCTGTTCCCACCAGGACAGCCATGACACAAGGGATTTTAAAGCATTAGAATCAAACTGCTGCTCCTTGTCCAGTCAAGGGTTTTATTTTCTAGTTAGAAAACCATGTCTGTACACTACTTTTTTTTAGCTGCTCTACACATATTCTCTTGAGAGAGTCCCTGGTAATTGTCTTACTGGTAATTACATGCTTGGGGCAGTTTGACATCCACCATTGTTTTTCTGAAAGTGAAAAACAAGAGATGAGAGGAAGAGAGAGAGTTTTGAGATAATGAAATCCTTTTAATGACAGAGCCATGCCGTTAACCTAATTAAACTGTAAAGTGGTAAAAAAAAAAAAAAAAAAAAAAAAAAAAGTCCAGGTACTAAATGGAAATGAAGAAATAAATCAGCTGAGACAGCAGCACTTCTGGGAAACCTTCTGAATTCCGAATAGTCTGACATTGTAGTGTCCGATGCTCACGGTTATTCTCTGGCCCCTCAGCTTTGTGCAGAGGTCTCTTACACTGACCTGTCCAGAAGGGCTTGATTTATGATGTCCATATCAGGTGTCCAGCTCCCCGGGGAAGCCAGAGCCATCAGTGAGATATGGTGACAGAGCACTGGCTACAGGGTCAGGAGAGCAGAGTTCTCCTCGTCCTGCTGCTAACTAGCCATGGGACCTTGTTGCTTGGGTCACTCTCCATTTCTTTGCACCATGGCTTCTGTGTGCTTCTGCACCTGCAACTCTCTTAGAAAGAATTGCCCCTGGGCTATTGGGGTCACTTTGCTTACAAGAGCACAGAACTGGAAGTCCTTGGGAACTTTCGTCCCATGGGGCTGCCCTTAGCCATTGACTGGCTGATGCGGAGTCTGACAACCCGGCTTTCTGTGCATCGAATCAGGACAGACTCTGAGATGTAACTTACACTCCAGAGTTTCCCGTGGGATCAGGCTAAAGCTACTGCCCTCAGGACTCTGTCTGAAATCCTGCCCTTGCTTGGCTTCTTCTTCCCTGTCCTGCTTCCCCCACTTCTCTGCTGATTGCTCTTAGGAGTGTTTCTTTAATAGGTGTCATGAATCCTTGTCTAAGAGCCTACTCTGAGTAACTAACATAAACCAGGTACCTGCCATGAAAGCACCAGCCTCATTTCCAACATCTGAAACTCAGAGGTAGTAGGTAGTGCCTGTCCTCATGAGTGTTGTGGCCAGCCTGCAGTGTCAGAGCTAAAGCACTGGACAGGATCACAGAGGGCTACTTCCTAATGTCTTTCCACCCTGATGCCAGCCACCCCAACACTGGGAGTCAAAGGTGACACCCTAGTGCAGTGGTCGGCAAACTCATTAGTCAACAGAGCCAAATATCAACAGTACAACGATTGAAATTTCTTTTGAGAGCCATATTTTTTAAACTTAAACTTCTTCTAACGCCACTTCTTCAAAATAGACTCGCCCAGTCCGTGGTATTTTGGGGAAGAGCCACACTCAAGGGACCAAAGAGCCGCATGTGTCTTGCGAGCTGCAGTTTGCTGACCACTGCCCTAGTGTAATGGAGTACCCACCCTCTAACCACAGCTCCACACCCCTAACCCCATTGAAGTTACTATACGTCACACTCTCTCTCAGTGATCTCAACCACTACTTTCCATTCTGACCTGGCAATAATTAACTCATCTTTTTCACTCATATTCAGAGGCATTGATCTTAGATAATCAGCCCAGGGATTTTACTTTTATTACCATTGGTGTGTCTCCAAAGAAAAAGCACTAGGTTTACAGTGAGGGAGTTCTTTTGGTTCAGTGGATCTCAGAGAGTGAAGAGACTTTAGAATCCACAGCAACTCCATCACTGATTCATTTGTCTTGACAAGTTCATTTGACATCTCAATATGTTGATCTCATCAGAGGCAGAGCCATTAATATTCACAGACAATCCACGAGGTGCCTGGAATTATTCTAGGCACTGACTTCCTCTTGCAAAACAGGGGAAGTGTCTGTGATGCACCTACACAGCAGTGGGCGAAGATTAATTAAATAAGTAATTGTCTGAGTAATGAAGAGCACTCAGACACCTCGAGAATGGAAAATGTGTAAGTGTTACACGGAATGAGTAATAACAGCAAAGGGTAGATGGACAAATCTTCAGCCAATTTAAAGTCTCTGTCAACCAGTTAAGTGAACGAAAGTAAGCATTTACTTGGTGGCTGATTAATTGATGCCTCTGTTTTTCTGACGGCCTAGGCAGGGGAACGAGACAGAGAAGTGAGCAGCCTGAGCAGCAAGCTCTTGAGCCTGCAAGTTGACATCAAGAATCTACATGATGTTTGCAAGAGACAGGGGAAGACCTTGCAGGAGAATCAGCTCTGTGTGGAGGAGGCGATGATGAACAGCATCCACGTAAGGGTTTCAGTAGCTGCTACCCACCTCCGCTCCCTTCACTTCCACTCTGCTCCCTTGAACAGGAACAGGAACAAAAAGTTCTTCCACAAGAGCATTTATTGAGCAAGCAATGAGAAAGAATGAAACACATCTCCCCTATCACACACACACACACACACACACACACACACACACACACACACCATCCTGCCCTCAGGATTTTCAGTCTAGCTCTCTCCAAGGTCATCTACATCTGAGGCTCTGTCTTTTTCCTTATCTGGCCTTTCACACCTGGATTTGTGGCACCTGTGGTCATTGCCCTGAAAGACCAAATTATAGTTATATAAGGAGAGCAGCATCTACTAATAGATCTTAGACAAACTTCTACGTTAACCAAAGAATAACACCCCTTCCACCTGCTCAGAGTTGTCATTGCTCATTAGTGCAGCAAGTGCTCTTTTTTTTGGGGGGGGGGGTTGGGGAGGTCCAAAGAAACAGTTTGTATTTTATTTACATTTAGTATTATTTTGTCTTACTTCCAGATATACAGCATCGTGGTTAGACAGTCATATACTTTAAAAAGTGTTCTCCCTGATATTTTCAGTACCCATCTGGCACCATAAATAGTTAATATAATAGTATTGACTACATTCCCTATGCTGTACTTTCCATCCCATGACTATTTTGTAACTGCCAATCGGTACTTCTCAATCCCTTCACCTTTTTCACCCAGTCCCCCAACGCACCTCCCCTCTGGCAACCATCAGTCTGTTCTGTGTATCTATGAGTCTGTTTCTGTTTTGTTTGTTTGTTTGTGGGTTGTCTTTTCTTTTATTATTGAATTTATTGGGGTGACATTGTTTAATAAAGTTATATAGGTTTCAGGTATACAATTCTACAATATATCATCTGTATATTGTATTGTGTGTTTACCAACCCAAGTCAAGGCTCCTTTCATCATCATTTATCTCCTCCTTTACCCTCTTCTACCTTTCCCCTCCCCTCCCTTCCCTCTGGCAATCACCATATTGTTTGTTGTCTGTGTCCACAAATTGTCTTTTCATTTTGTTGATGGTTTCCTTTGCTGTGCAAAAACCTTTCAGTTTTATTTCATTTCATTTGTTTATTTTTCTCTTTTGTTTCCCTTGTCCAGTAGATATTTCAGGGGTGGTGGGGAAGGGACAAGAGAAATATCCAAGATTTTACTTCCTATGTTTTCTTCTAGGATTTTTATGGTTTTGAGTCTTACATTTAAGTCTTTACTCCAATTTGATCTTATTCTTGTATGTGGTGTAAGAAGGTGGTCTAGTTTCTTTTCTTTTTAATGTATCCAAATTTTCCCAACACCATTTATTGAATAGATTGTTTTTACCCCATTGTATGTTCTTGCCTCCTTTGTCAAACAATAATTGACCATATAGGCATGGGCTTATTTCTGGGCTCTCCATTCTGTTCCATTGATCTATATGTCTGTTTTTATGCCAGTATCACACTCTTTTGATTACTATGGCCTTGTAGTATAGTTTGATATCAGAGAGCGTGATTCCTCCAACTTTGTTTTCCTTTCTCAAGATGGCTGTGGCTATTCAGGATCTTTTTGTGGTTCCACACAAAAATTTGGATTATTGTTCTAGTTCTGTTAAATATGTCATTTGTATTTTTTAGTTGGTGCTCTTTATTGCCACATCTGTAGCTCTCTGCCTGCAACTTTTCTTCTCCATGCAGGAACCCAATCACAGGGTGAGCTGAAGTGCAAAAGAGTCGATGCCTCTGGAAGCAGCCCTCAATCAATGACTGATGGGGAGGCAGTAGATTAAAGAAAACCTCTCTCCCTTGCCCCTCAGTCAGAAATAATTCCAGGCATGCTCTTCGCTGTGTCCCCAAGTTCCTCAGTGGGACCCAGTGCCAGATGCCCTCAGTGGTAATGAGCTTGATAACACACCCTTTCACGGCTTCCTGCTCTTCCTTGTCTTATTTTCTCTCTCCACTACCTGAGTTTCCTAAGGTCACCTCCCACAGGAATGGCTACCTGACACTCAGTTCCTTGTCACAGGGCTTGCCGGCTTCCAGCGGTCCCCAAGCCAAGATCCTCAGTAACACTTTCCTACACGTGTGTGAACAGGAAGACCTCCTGGCGCGGTCATCCTTCTTGAGATTGAGATTTTGAACTAATCCTTGTCTGCCGCCTAAGCAGTTCATCAGTGGGGGCAGCCTCTTTCAGCCTGAGGTTTTCTCTCTTTGGAAACTCTAGCACTAAGTCCTTAAACCAGTCTCCAAATGTATCCACACAGGCTAGGGGGCCAGCTGAAAAATATTTTCCCAAAGCTCTTTAAACACTTTGGGTTTCCAAGAATTCCTTACTTTGCAGTCTTCATTTCCGTTTAGGGATTTGAGTTCTTGGCAGCCAAAAAGCAGGTGCCGGTTGCACAGACCTGTTGCTGGACACCCAAGTTAGCTGCTTAAGGAACCACCAACTTCTTCAACGTTTGTGGTCAAGAATCTGGTCTCTCTTAATTGTGTCTGTTAGAGTTCTCCTAGGACTTACCACCTCCCTGTAAAAACCACAAATTGTTTCTCTTTAATACCCTAAAAATGCTACCAACAAAGCAATTCCACCTTATCTTACTGAGCATTGCTGTTCGTTCCCCAGTAAGTCACAAATACAGAGAAATCCATTGGTTTTCCTAAATGGTTCTCAGGAGAATGTTATCATAATTTACTTCTTTCTAAATATTAATGTTTTAGAATGTTTTCACCATTGCTGTCGCAAGTTTATTCATTCCCCAAGTCAGGGAAAGCCATGTGGCTTATAAATACCTGGAAACCTGGAAGGAGAAAGATATTAAGTCACATTTTATTATTCTATTTATTTTTCAGAAGGTCTAACAGCTTGAAACAAGCTTTAAAATAGGCTCTTTTTTCCCCCTAGCACTTAGTACAGAATTTAAATTGCAGGCTACGCATACAAATACACAATTAGATGTGGACTTATACTCCTCCCCTCAGAAAATCCCTGCAATGTCTGCCTTCCACAAGGAAATGTAATATGGGAACAAAGGGGAAACCCAAAACTTTCTGAAATGTTGACTGATATCTAACAAGGACCTGGGGAAATAAGCAAGAGGTCATAATTCAGGACCATAGTTATACAAAAAAATTAAAATTAATTACATCAGATGTTATCTGTAACTAAAGGAGTAGCAGGCAAGGAGTGGGTGATGAAGAAAGAAAATGTCATGGCCTTGTAAATCAAGAATATTCTGTGTACTGCCAGCCTTTGTTGCTCAGTGGATGAGCACCGACCCATGACCAGGAGGTCACAGTTTGATTCCCTGGCAGGGCACATGCCAGGGTTGTAAGCTCCATCCCTAGTATGGGGCATGCAGGAGGCAACCGATCAATGATACTCTCTCATCATTGATGTTTATATCCCTCTCTCCACCCTTCCTCTCTTTGAAATCAATAAAAACGTGTGTGTGTGTGTGTGTGTTTAAAGAATACACTGTGTTTGGGCCTCCTGGAAGAACAGCTTTGCTTAGGGGCTAAGTGCAGCTGTTGCGGTCTGGTCTCAGTTCTTCCGGACTAGACTCCGCCCTTTGGCACTGGGTTCGGCTGTTGGGGCTAGGCTAGTGTCAGCACCTAGGGACTAGACTGGCTCTTGGGCCTTGCCTGGGCTATTTGGTGCTAAGCTCCGCCCTTCAGGGGTAGGTTTGGCTCTCCCGTCTGGTTTCAGCTGTTCAGCGTTAGGCTCCGCCCTTGGGGACTGGCTTTGGCTGTTAGGGACTAGGTTGGAGTCTTAGGAGCGAGGCTGGCTTTTTGGGGCTGGGCTCAGCTCTCTGAGGGTCTGAGGTTCGACTCCTAGGCTCCGAGGCAAGGCTAGTCTGGAGGCTAGCATCAGTCTTTAATGATGTCCCACTGCACATTGACACATCACAGGCTTTTTGCTTGTGTTGGCAGTGGCAACTTACAGTGAGTCTAAAGGTGTCTGAGCACCAGACTGGCCTGCAGGGAACAGACGCTCATTCCAACACCCCGCCCCGTTCCTTCTGACTTCCACCATGGGCCTCTCCAGAGAGCAGCAGCTGCCGTGACTGGTTCCATTTCTGTGTACACCAACTTTACACGGCATTGTAAAAACATATTTACAGACTTTCCATAGTGTTCCTATACTCAGGATCAGAGACCCTTTCATCAGAAGGGATTATTTCTAGGGCTGTGCAACATTCAAAAGAATCAGATCCCTTTGAGAGACTCCAGAGTCTGTTACAATCAAATTGACCTGAGCCCTTCGGGACTGGGCTCAGCTTTCAGTACTAGTGTCAGCACTTATGGACTAGAAAATAATAAATAAATAAATAGATAGATAGATAGATAGATAGATAGATAGATAGATAGATAGATAGATAATATACTGTGTTTTAAAACCCAGTGAAAACTGAAGTAAAGCAAGTGACATGCCTAGGGTGCAAAGTTTAAGAAGCCCTCACTCTTCAGGTGCCATCCCTTCACTTACTAGACACCCAACCTCGAGAGTAAGAGCCTCCTTGATATTTGCATGTCAGTTGCTTCACTCTATTCCCTAGCCTGCCCCAAAATCAAAAGACTGCCTCAATTACCCTGACCCTTGTGCTCAGTGGTTAGCGGGTCACCCTACACATCAGAGGGTCCTGGGTTCAGTTCTGGTCAACAGCACCTACCTGGGTTGCAGGTTTATCCCCGCCCCCAGTCAGGGCATGTGCAGGTGGCAACCAATCAACGTGTCTCGCTCACATTGATGTTTCTCTCTCTCTCTCTCTCTCTCTCTCTCTTCCCTCCCTCCCTTCCATTCTCTCTAAAAAGCAATGGAAAAAATATCCTCAGGTGAGGATTAACAACAACAAAAATACTGCCTCAATTAAAGTGAAAGGAGTAAAGAACAATGAAGATATAATGATGATCAAACCAGAAAAGGAAGGGTCTCTAAACAATTTCCCAGACTCCTTAGGCCCTGGTGGTGACATGGGGAGAATAGCCTGATATTCAGTAGAATTCAAATTGTGAAACTCATCTTTGAAGACATTATTTTTAGCATAAAACTCGGTAAGAAATTTGATTTCTGCAGATAAAAGTAATTAGTTGAATATATAAAGATAGACTCTCAGTGAAAATTATCACACAGAAATATAATTTTGAATCATTAGGAATAAAAAAGTAAATATACCAAATGCAATATGGGATCTGGGATTTGATCCTGGAACAGAAAAAAAAACCACATTAGTTGAAAATTTCATAAAATTCAAATAAAGTATTAGTTTAGATAATAGCAGTCTACCAATGTTAATTTCTTAATTTGGACAAATGTACTATGGTTATGTGAATTCTTTTTTTTCTTCATTGATTAAGAAATGCATGTACATATGTGTCCTTATCCCCCCTTGCTCACCCACCCCCCTGCTCATGACCTCACCCCTCTGGTGTCTGTGTCCATTGGTTTGCTTATATGCATGCATACAAGTCCTTTAGTTGATCTCTCTCCCTTACCTCCACCCTCCCCTGCCTTCCCTCTGAGGTTTGACGGTCTGATCAATGCTTCTCTGTCTCTGGATCTGTTTTTGTTCATCAGTTTATGTTGTTCATTGTATTCCACAAATGAGTGAGATCATGTGATATTTATCTTTCTCTGACTGACTTATTTCGCTTAGCATAATGCTCTCCAGGTCCATCCATGCTGTTGCAAATGGTAGGAGTTCCTTCATTTTTACAGCAGCATAGTATTCCATTGTGTAAATGTACCACAGTTTTCTAATCCACTCATCTGCTGATGGGCACTTAGGCTGTTTCCAAATCTTAGCTATTGTAAATTGTGCTGCTATGAACATAGGGATGCATATATCCTTTCTGATTGGTGTTTCTAGCTTCTTGGGATATATTCCTAGAAGTGGAATCACTGGGTCAAATGGGAGTTCCATTTTTAGTTTTTTGAGGAAACTCCATACTGTTCTCCACAGTGGCTGCACCAGTCTGCATTCCTACCAACAGTGCAAGAGGGTTCCTTTTTCTCCGAATCCTCGCCAGCACTTGTCGTTTGTTGATGATAGCCATTCTGACAGGCGTGAGGTGGTACCTCATTGTTGTTTTGATTTGCATCTCTTGGATGATTAGTGACTTTGAGCATGTTTTCATATGTCTCTTGGCCTTCCTTATGTCCTCTTTAGAAAAGTATCTATTTAGGTCTATTGCCCATTTTTTGATTGGGTTTTTTATCTTCCTTTTGTTAAGTTGTATGAGTTCCCTATAAATGTTGGAGATTAAACCCTTGTCAGAAATAACATTGTGAATTCTTAACATTAGGGGAAGCTGGATGAAGAGTATATGAGAACTGCCTATACTACTTTTTCAATTTTCTAGAAATCTAAAATTATTTCAAAATAGTTTTTTATGTAAATCTCTGGTAAGCAGAGATCACTGATGAGAAGAACATCTAAACCATGAAGGTGCATCCCAAAGAAATGCATGTAACTTAAACATATAGTTCTATGTTCAAGAAAGTTTAAGTCCCTGGCAGAGTAGGTCAATTGGTTAGAGCATCATCCTGATATGTCAAGGTTGCAGGTTAGCTCCCCAGTCAGGCAAGAAATGTAATTTATAGAAGATATAAAATGCAACAGATAAACTTACCTAGTGATCTAATGCTAAACACAAGAGAAATATCTCAACACGTCAAGAAAGGGGGAAAGATGTTCATGATAATGACCGGAAATATATGAGACTTTCAGTTCTTAAATGAAGACAAAATATCAGCAGGGATCTATTATCAGAGCAATGCCAACCTGAGACAGAAGAGAGTCAATGAAAACTAGAACAGGGAATAAAATAGTTAAAAGGTATTTTGAAAAGCCAGCTTTAGGCAAATCAGCAGGGCCTTATGACATATTTCGAAGAGTACTTAAGGAGTTGGCAGGTGTTATTACATAGCTGCTAGCGATTATTTTTGAGAACTCAAGAGGATAAAGAAAGTCCCTGTAGACTGAAAGGGTAAATGAAGTGCTCATCTTTTGAAAAAGGGAAAAAGGACAATCTTGGTAATTATAGACCTGTCAGCTTAACTTCAATATCAGGGAAAATGTAGAACTTAACATCAATCAATTAGCATCAACTTGAAAAGCACAGAGTATGGGGTGGAAACCATTGTGACTTTTCAAAAGGCAAATCATGCAAGGCCAATTAATTTCCTTCTGTGATCAAGTGGCCACAGAGGCAAGAAGGGAACAATAGCTATAATCTCTTTGGCCATAAGTAGGGCTAAAGGTTTGACTAAATATGGGAACAGGTTTCTACAGGTGGCCAGTGCTCTTCATCTTTTAAAATAGTTGAGGCCTGGAGAGAAATCTATTTGAGAAGCATAGCGGACCACATGGCCTCCAGAATCATGTCCAACTCTCCACAGTCATTCTAAGAACTAGTCTTACTTTCATAGAATCATTTCCAAGTTGCTCATTTCCTCCAGACCTCAGTTTAAAGGTCAAAGAAGAATCTAATAAAATATCTGTCTTCATTAGAAAGAAAACTTTTTTAAAAGACGACAAAAAAACAATAGGAAATGCATTAATGCCTTAATGATACTGCTCTTTGGCACATACAAGTGAAATGTAGGCTTAATCCATAGCATGTCATTGTCTACTCATTTAGAATTAAGAAAAATAATCTTTTGAATACTTAAGGATAAATAAGTAGAAATTCAATAGGTCTCTAATAAGTCTAGGCATTTCTCCAAGTCTTTGAAATTTGATTCCTTTACACTCATAGGTATCTATAGCATGCAAATGTTTAAAGTTCTTACCCAAGAAAACTATTGTTTCTCTATATATATGAGCCATTTTTGGAACTTTATAACCAGACACATTATGGTAGGTCTTATGTTTGCCCAGTACTGAAAGACTTGAGTGAAATCTTATCACCTAGTTGGTCTATCGCGTTACCACAAAGCTAAGAGAAACAGAATTTTGACCAATTTTGTTAAGGATTTTATTGGGTATTTGCTTCACTAAAATACAGCCTTCTGACTTATGCCTACCCCAAATGTTCACTCCTTTGTTTTAGTTCTATCTGCATTAAGTACTTACTATGTCTTTTTCTAAGTAGCTCTTCACCCCAGCTTAGCTGTATGACAGAGGATTTGGGCTCTTGAGAACCTCCCCATACATGTATGTGTGTACAAGCGCACATGTATACACACACACACACACACACATTATTTCCAAGTTCCTTCTCCCTGAACCTTATTTACAGACAAGGGGTGAGAATTCTTTTGAAAAGAATGAAAGCACTTAACTGAAAACATTTCATAAAAATACTGGAAATTATAGCTACACAAAGTAAATACAAAATTTGGCTTTGTTTGGCTCAGAAAAGAAGTCTCATCAACTTCCCCCCAAGAAACCGGATATTCAGGCCAAGAGTTCAGCTGGTTTTGATCTAGGGTTTCTTTTGCCTGGTTACTATTGTGGTCAATTTTCTCTGTCTGCCTTCTCTATTCTGAAACATTACGGATGAAATGAACTTCTGTGAGAGCCAGAGAGCGTAAATCAGATTGAATGACACAATCAGCTATAGACTTTCTGGTTCTGAGCTGGACTAAGCCTCCCTTATCTGTGCTGCCCCAGCCATTCTCACTAGAGATGATTTTCTCCTGGCTCCCAGCTCTTACTTAATTAATCTCATGAAAACTCCATCTCTCCAGTTACTCAGACCAAAACCTGGAGTCATCCTGTTTGGATGACCATCATCTCCCACCATCTAACATCTAACACAGCAGCAAATCCTATGGGCTCTATTTTCAAAATATATCTAGAATCCAGCCATTTCTACCACCTACTGCTACCACCTTCGTCCAAGCCATCATCCTTTCTCATCCATATCCTTGCTGTAGCCTCCTGGCTGGTCTCCCTGCTTCTGCCTTCCTATAGTTGATTTCCTTTTTTTAATATATTTTTATTGATTTCAGAGAGAAGGGAGAGGGAGAGAGAGATAGAAACATCAATGATGAGAGAGAATCATTGATCAGCTGCCTCCTGCATGCCTCACACTGAGGATCAAGCCCGAAATCTGGGCATGTGCCCTGACCGGGAATCGAACTGTGACCTCCTGGTTCACAGGTCAACACTCAACCACTGAGCTACGCTAGCTGGGCACCCTATAGTTGATTTTCAATAGGACAGCCAGCATGTCCTTTGTAATATCTACAGGAGATCCCGTCAATCCCCCCTGCTCAGTACCCTCCAATGGTCTTTCCTGAAAGGAAAAGTTAAAGTCTTTAGAATGGCACATATGGCCCTAAAGAACCTCACCTCTCCTTCCTCTCACCTCACCTGGTACCACTCTCTCTTTTCCTCTCTCTGCTCCAGCCAGAACAAAGTGACTCCTCAAACACCACTGGGCTCCTCTCACCTCCAGGCCTTGCCCTTGCTGTTATTTCTCCCTGAAGTGTTCCTGCTTAGATTCCCACCAGGCTCCTTCCCTGTCTCCTTCAAGTCTTGGCTCAAATGTCACCTTCTCAACGTGGTCCTCCATGAAAACAATTAATTCAGAATTACAGCTGCCTCCATCCTGGCATTCCTCATCTCTCCCCTGCTTCACTCTCTTCCATGGCACTCTTTCCCTTTAATCCACTACATAATTTACTGGAAGGCAGAGAATCTGTATGTTTTATAAACTTCTGTATCCCCATTATCTAGTGCTTAGCACATAGTAAGTGCATCATAATATTTGCTGAACAAATTCATTAAATGAAAATATAATATCGACACAACAGCTATTAATATTTCTAGCAGCATCTATAATAATAAAAGGGTAATATGCTAATTAGACCTGACATCATTCTGGACGTCATTCCAGACATCCTTCCTGATGAAGCCGGGGCCAGAGGGAAGCCAGCTCGGGTCCCAGGTGCCTGCAGGTGGCTGGAGGGAAGCGAGTCCAGTTCCCAGGTGCCAGAGGGAAGCCGGTGCCAGCAGCTGGGGGAAAGAAGGCCTACTCTTGCGTGAATTTTCGTGCATCAGGCCTCTAGTTATTTATAATAGCCAAAATCCAAAACAATCCAACTATTCATTAACTGGTAAACAGATGAACAAAATATGGTATATTCGTACTATTCAGCAATATAAAAAGGTCAGAATAGTGATGCTTGCTAGAGTCTGGATGAACCTCAAAAACATTTTCCTGAGTGAAAGAAACCAGACAAAAAGATGACATTTTATACAATTCTGTTTATATGAAATGTCTGGAAAGGGTAAATCTGTAGAGGCAGAAAGCGGATTAGTGGTGGCCTGGAGCTGAGGGAGGAACAGGAGTGACAAAAGGGCATGAGGGAACTATTTGAGGTGACGGAAATGTTCTAAGGCTAGATTGTGCTCACGATCACACAACTCCAGGTTGCCACAAATCATTAAGTTGTACACTTACAATGGTTGGATTTTATATCTAAAGTATACCTCATTAAAACTGTTAAGAAAAACAGTTCATTTTTTAAATGTTTAAAAGTACTCTGTTAATGAAGCCAAGGTTGCAAGTTCAAATTCTTGGGAACCAATAAGAGTGCTCATTCTCCATTTTATTTCCTTCTCTCTTTCAATACTTGGCTGTGTATAAATCTCTAATCTGGGTTCCATAGGAGCAGGCATGGCCACTGCCGTCCAGGAGTTTATCATCTATTGACAATATGAGATGCTCAGAAATCATGACAATGCAAGGCAGAATGTTCAGTGCCTTGTTAAGGACATGCCAGTAAAGTCTATGGTATTGATGCAAAGACACCTTTGCAGGGAAAATAGGAAGAAGAGAAGGATTTGCACAGGGTTTTAAAGAACAAAAAGGAGGATAAGAAGCAGACACAGGAGCTAAGGGACACACTCTTCATCCACCTCTTTCACATATCATCAGGCATGTTGGGCAAGAAAATATAGACACATTAGTGCAAAGACCTCAATTGTACTAGATAAACAACTCAGGACTACGTACTGCCAGCAAAATACTCAATGCAAAGTAGGTGTTCAACATATGTTTATTAAATGAATGACTAAAAATGTAGAATGGTCTAGCAGCATTTCAGGTAAATTGTGGATTGGCGTGGAGAACTATCTACCTACCTATCTATCTACCACACACACACACACACACACACACACACACACACACACACACACACAGCCTCTGCAAGGTCACATCTTCTATCAGCCAAAGGAGACAGAGTCAGTGCCCAGACATGCCTGAACAATATCTCTGCCTCCCATTTCCCACCATCCAGAAACCTGTTTCCTCAAAACCCCACCAAGAGTTTACCCTTTTACCTGGGCATTTTTAATAGTCAAGATTAGTCCAGGGACAGTGACCAGAAATTCATTACCTTCCAGGTCAACTGTGTTATTTTTATATGTGAAGATGAAACATAAGCATATTATCACATATATCTTTATACTACTCTCTAGTTCGGTCCTTTATGTGTGTTTTTTCTTCTGACCTAAATAAGAAGAATGGTAGTCTAAGTAGTAAGAAAGAACTATGGTTTTTTCCTCTTTTAAATCCTCTTATGGAGTGGAAATACAAAGTGATGTTTCATTGTGAATAGAGTGAAATGTTTAACAAGTGCTCTGTAGATGAAAAGATAAAAGGACGGGTAAATGGATGTGAACTGTTGAACAAATTTTTAAAAAATCAAAGTATGAATGCATGCTTAGTAACACCCTAAAGCCTTTTCTGTATGTTTTACCTCAATTACAGAATAAGAAGCAAGCATTAGCATTCGAGGAATCACAGATGGAGTTTGGGGCCAGTAAACAGTGTCACCTGAGACAACTCCAACAACTCAAGAAAAAATTGCTGGCCCTTCAGCAAGAACTGGAGTTTCGCACGGAGGAGCTGCAGACGTCTTACTGTTCCCTCCTGCAGTATCAGTCCGTCCTAGAGAAGCAGACTTCCGACCTGGTTCTTCTTCACCATCACTGCAAACTGAAAGAAGATGAGGTACAGCTACAGTTACTATGGAAGTGTCTCATATGCTTCATATGCTCATGTACCTACAGAAAACAGGCCAAGCCTGCTAGAAAGCAAACACTGGACTTACAGAGGAGAGCTTCGCAACATCTTGAGCGGGTTTTATCAGCTTTCCCTCTTTAAGTCTTGATCTTTTCAAAGCTGAGCAGAGGGAACTAAGCAGAATGGCATAATTGGGTTAGAGCTCCAGTACTGATGCATGTGGGGTGTGGGTTCCGTGTGTGTGTGTGTGTGTGTGTGTGTGTGTGTGTGAGAGAGAGAGAGAGAGAGAGAGAGAGAGAGACAGAGATGTGTGTGTGAAGGCCCATCAATTCCATTTTATTACCATTGCAATTTAAATGCAAAAGAATCTAGGTCTCTGAGGATTATAAAAAAAAAAGCATAAGGCCCATTAAATGAACCATTTTAGAAAAAATTATCAAGTTTTGATAATATATAAATTCCTGACACTGGCACAGTTGATAAGGGAACCAGACATTGGATCTGAATCAAACATTGAGAATACCAGGTCAGACTTTTTTGCAGACTGGAGTTTGAGATCATCTAGACTTACCTGAACTATATTCTGGACATTCATTTCTATTCATGTCCCAGGATTCTATTTTTTTAATATTTTTATTGATTTCAGAGAGGAAGGGAGAAGGAGAAAGAGATAGAAACATCAATGATGAGAAAGAATCATTGATCAGCTTCCTCCTGTACACCCCACACTGGGGGTTGAGACCGCAACCGGACATGTGCCCTGACCAGGAATCGAACCTTGAGCTTCTGGTTCATAGGTCGATGCTCAAACACTAAGCCACATCAGCCAGGCAGGATTGTATTTTTTAAACCAGAGAGAGAATCCTTGTGGAATCCCAGGTAAATTCTGAAGACCAAAGCTATAGAACCTAACCCAGTTGAGCAAGGGCAGCACTAGCAACAGTAAAACCATGGGTTCTAAGTAAAAGGACAGGCAGCCTCCCTGGCTTTTCTTCCTTTGCCTTTAAAGGTAAAATTCCAATGACGGTCTTGAATGGTGGTGATGGTAGTGGTGGTGGTGGTGGGGTGTGTGTGTGTGTGTGTGTGCGCGCGCGCGCTGTTGCTTAAAGACTAACTCCAGGGGTTTTATGAAGGGCCTTAAAGAACAGACTTTTTTAAAAAAAAGGGAGTATTATGGCCAATGAGAATTTCTTAGAAAGGATTAGGTGGGAAAGGAACAAAGAAAGGTTATCCTACAAAATATAATCTGGAACAAAGCTGGTGAGCATGAATTGTGGTTTAATAATGCTAATGCAGGACTGTTGTTACTAGTAAAACTCAGTATAATTTAAACAATAGTTCAGCCTGGATAAAGTGACCCTGAATTAGTTGTGATTCTATTTGGCTGAGTATAACAGAAAACCCCCAAGTAATCGTGCTTAAATAAGATAGTTTATTTCTATGACATATAAAATAAGGTCTAGGAATGTTATGGTAAGTGCATGTGTCATCGGGTACCTAGGGTCCTATCTTTCAGCTCCATCATCATCGGCTCAAGGCTTCCATTGCAAGGTGGCTGCTGGAGCTCCAACCATCACATCCTTGATCCAAATAATCAGGATAGAATTTGGGGATGTGTAGAGAAAGGCACACTGCTCCCTTTTAAGGATACTTTAAAAGCCCCATACATGTTCACTTTTATATCCGTGGCCAGAGTTAGTCACATGGTACAGCTAGGGAGCCTAGGAAATGCACTGTTTTAGTGAGGCGCACTGCTGTCCCAAAGAAAGCCAAGGTTCTATCACTAATGAGGAGGGGAAGCATTCATGCGGCCGGTAGCAGTAACAGTAGCAAGCAGCAGGCACTGATACAAATCAGGAAAGTATTGGAAAAATTACTTTAGGCATTGTGCCAAATTCCCTCAATACTTTAATACACAAAGACATCAAGCTTCTGTCTAAGGTTGGGTTTCCCAATAGCAGACCCTAAGACAAGGAGATGAATGTAAGTAGTTAATTCAGGAGGTGATCCTAGGAAGCATGGTGAGAGTATAGGGAAGTAAATCAGAGAAGGGCAGGAAGCCCATAAAGAAAAACTATTCAGATCACTGTTGTAGACAGCTGGGGTTCGGTCCCTGGAGAACTCCGGGAAATGGTGTAGAATACTCCCCCGTCATTGGTCGAGGACTGCACTGAGAGTACTAACTCCCTAGTACTTGTAACCTGCCTTGTCTTGCTCCTCTGCTTGGGTGGGCCTCTGCGGCATGAACAGCTCTTAAGCAAAGAGTTGAAGATGCTAGTGGTTGGAAGGAATGTAACATGCAAAGGAATGGTGAGTGCCAAGGGGATATGAGCAGGCCACTGGCAGCTTCAGTTACAAACATTTGAATATGAAATAAGCCCTTTCCTTCCCTAATAAACACCTCAATCTAAATGATCCTTTTTTAGGAAGAATCTGAAGTGGCAGGCAACACGTGTAATTAGCTTAGACCAATAGATTGTGTTCTATTCAAACTCTACACTGAACTATTTGAACAAAACTTAAGCCTTCCTTGGCGATTTATCTGCTCTTAACTCCTTCCATATGTGTCAGTCAAGTCATACAATTTAGCACTCTCCACTATGTACATTTGTTTGCTCATTTTAAATTGTATCTCCCTAAAATTGTCAGAGTTTATAAACTCTGAGTGAGGAGCCTGTGTCGTATAGATATGTATCCCCTCAGCACCCAAGACATTGCTCATGAGCATTCAATGAATGTGTCCATTGGTTGGCTAATTAACTGATTAGGAAGAAAAGAAATCTAAATAAGGATTGTACAAATCTCAGAGGAACTTCGGGTCATGTTGCCCCACTGTCTCCAGGGAACTTTGCTGACGTGGACCTGTGTGCCCAAGGTGCTCTACATCTTCTAAATTAGACCCCTAGAGAATATTTAGGGAAGAGAGAAAACTGGCGTTTCAAGCCCTTAAAAAACTTCTTTAATGGAGCTATACAAATTGATTCCTATTAATCAACTAACAAGTCTTTATGGAATCCTTACTACACACCCAGCAGAATGGGAAATAAATATGGTCCTTGTCTTTAAGAAGCTTAGCATCTAAATAAGACAACCTTTTTTATTTCTAACCATTAACATTCTGATATTATATTGTAGCTTTTAGATCTGTGCTGGGGCCTGTGTTTCTTAAGATGAGTTAAGATATAAGACACTGCATGGAGTCTCATAGCCATATTCTCTTCTCATTAGATGCTTCTATGGGTTCAGTGTGGTTTCATTCCTACACCAACAGGTGATTCTGTATGAGGAGGAAATTGGAACGCATACTGGGAACACAGGGCAGAAGCTCCATTTGGCACAGGAGAAACTCGCCTTGGCCGGGGACAAGATTGTCTCCCTAGAAAGAAGCTTAAACCTCTACAGGGATAAATACCAGACTTCCCTAAGCAACATTGAGTTACTGGAATGTCAAGTGAAGATGTTGGAGGGGGAACTCAGCGGGATTGTCGGTCAGGTAGGACCTAAACTAGGCCTCTCAAACCCAGAGCTCCAGCGAGAGGACAAGCTCTCAAGTGGTCCCCTGTACCAGCCCCAGCCTCTGCTGCCAGAAACCCAGACCTTCAACCAGATGTCATTCCTCCTCTTGAATTGCACAGCCCTCAGCTTTGTACGTCCAGCCTTCACATCCCCTTTAAGATTGTTCCTTAGGAATTTTGAGGCCCTTAATCAATATAAAAAGCCACCACTTCAAATAAGGCAGAAAGTGAATTACCAAATGAGTTCTCAAATCTGCCATGTTCTCATGGGGGTCTGGTGAAGGGCTCTTCTAGGTCATAGGACTCATGCAAAGCATGACTTCAGGATCACACAGGAGGAGAAAGCCACAAACCATGCAAACGAAGAGCCAAAATGCCTGAGTTTGTATTTGTTTTTCAGTTGCTTTTTTTTTCATTACACAAGTAATACAGGCACACTAATACTGATGAGAATGTTAATTGATACAATGTCTTTGAAGAGCAATTGTGTGATACCTATCAAAGTCTTAAATATATCCTATCAGTCCTACTTCTATGAATTTAATTTACACATATACCAGAAAATATACTCAAAGATTTCTATGCAAAAATATTCAAGCTCATTTTAGGGAAAAAAAAAACCTGAAAACAACCTATAGTCTCATCAATAGGAGACTAGATAAATACACTTAAAAGAAATTTAAAAGAACAAGATAAAGGCACATGTACTAATGTGGATAAATTTCTAAGACATCTTGTTAAGTGAAAAAAAAATCTATCTTTATGTTTTAAAAAGACAACATAATATTTGCATTCTACAGGTTTGTTTATATGTATGTAAATGTACAGATAAAGTTCTAGAAGGCTATGCAAAAATGGTCATCTTCGAAGAATGCAATAAGTATATTATTAGTGGAGGTGATCAAAGAGAAATGTTAATGTTCCAGTGTTTTAGAGAGATAAGATACACATGCATTACTTGTGCAATTTGAAATTAATTTTAAAAGTAAATGTACAAGTAACAAAATGAAAAATGTCCTCAATAAATTGTCAAGTAAAAACACAATTTACATTAGTGTATAGAAGACTTTTCATTTGTGTAGACAAAAAACTAGGGGGGTTATACATATACATATATGCATAAAAATTTCTGAAAAGATACCCAAAAAACTGGTAATATACATATACATATATGCATAAAAATTTCTGAAAAGATACCCAAAAAACTGGTAACAAGGACTGTATTGCAGGAGGGGATCTGAGTCATAGAAGGCCAAAGTGGAAGAACTGACTTTTCAGTGTATTCTCTCATGAACTGTTTGATCTTTATACCATATTTATACACTTGTTAATTTTTTCCTTTGTTAAGAAAGTTATGATTCACATGTATGAACATAAACTTTTAGAATATAAGTCCAGAGGTTTTTTTTCATGCTCACAGCATTCTTAACTCAAAAATTATAAACAAAACCACCCCTTATTTTTAAATATCCCAGGAACCTGAGAACAAGGGCGATCATTCAAAGGTGCGTATATACACTTCTCCCTGCATGATTCAAGAACATCAGGAGACCCTGAAACGACTCTCTGAAGTCTGGCAAAAGGTCTCTGAACAGGATGATCTAATCCAGGAACTTCGAAATAAGCTAGCCTGCAGTAATGCTTTGGTGAGTGCCTTCTTCTAGAACACTTTTCTGAGACCCAAAACAAAGACATGAGAAAAGAAAGGAGGGAGAGAGAGTCACCTAAAGTAATCTCTTTCACCAAGACTCCTCCAAGGTCTTAAATAAAGTAGCCTCTGCAAGTTTTTATTCATATTCTCCCTAGTATGCATTCTCCCCACTCACACTAAGTTCAAGATTGTAAAGACGCATAAAATCTTTCACACAACAACTTAAGTGCTCATCAATAATGATTAAAGAGATACCCACATTAGAGAATACTGTGCAGCCGAGAAAATGGATTAAGCAGATCTGTAAGGGCTATATAGAAGGATGCTTGTGATAAATTGTGGAGAATAAGTTGCAGAATCTTATGTACGGTTCCACTTTTGTTTATCAGTGTCTTTGATCATGATATAGAAGTATTGTCAATTTCCAGTATATAAGGGAACAAAAATTTCATGTTTTTTTATTTTTAAAAAGCACATACACATTTGCCCATTCCATTAAAAAAATTTCCTTCTTTAATTCTTGAACTTTGAATCCCATATTCTGATAGATTAAGTGCATCTTTCCTAATTCACAGCCTCCAAAGAACGTTCATCTGCCTAACAAACTGGACCACACAGAGGTTCAGGAGAGAGTCCAAAATGTGTCCACTGACAAACTCAAGACAAATCACTGTCTATGCCTTAGTGAACCTTGATGAAAGATTGAGAACATAATTCCTGCCCCAGATCAACCCCACAGGAAGTGCATAATGAATTATATAATGTTACAAGAAACTTAGGCTATTAAAAGAAATACCCTGCTAAAACAGTACTAGTATAAACACGATACATTGATCATGCAGCCTAACCTACTTGGGCTCATTTGCAGGTTCTGGAGCGTGAGGAGGCGTTGATAAAATTACAAGCAGACTTTGCTTCTTATACAGCCACCCACCGACATCCTCCTAGCTCCTCAGAGGATTGTGAAGACATCAAAAAGGTGGCACAACTTTTGCTTATTTGTGCCGGGTGGGTCCTGTCAATTGGGGTTTGATTCTGGGTTTTCCTGCTTATTTTTAATTTTTATATTACATTACATTTTATTTTGTATTTGTGTGACCTTGGTTGGCCCTGCCACATGGATACTGCCATGCCCTAGCGAGTGTGTCTGCCAGCATTAGATTTTGGGACTGGTTTTTGGAATTGTACCTGTCTCTTAACGTACTTCCATCAGTCCACCTAAACCAGATAGAGTCCTGTTGGCTTGCCAGATTTATAAGGTCCATTCCAGCCTTCTACCATCTGGTTGGAGTTGAAAAGTAGCAAATTTAGGGAAGATTATTAATTCAAATTCATTCTCTTTTTGAAAACCTGATATTTTAGAAACTCAATGGCATCTCAAAAGTTGATTCTCATAATGAATAAGCATTTAAACCATGTAAACAAATAGCAAGATTTGACCAACCAATAGTCAAAACTAAGCCAGGTCTCCTCCTAGGTGAGTCATGCCTGAACTTGTGGAACAAGACAAAGCCAGGCACTTGCGGCCAGGCTGGGGCTTGGCTGCCTGCTGAGGCTGAAACAGGGGCAGCGAGGGGCAGTGGAGAGAGTGGACGACACATATCTAAGTTCTCCAAGGGGTCCCCAGGCGGGGAGCAGGGACTCCTCTTTCCAGGGCTTTCTGATCCCAGAAAGTTTGAGTGAATGAGGGATCAGTATTGAACTTTGGAGTTTCCTCATTGGACATCTGTCAATATTTATTTTAAAGGTCAGTTCCATGTTATTCACATCCTGAGCTGCAGCAAGGATAGAACTCTTTTTTTATTTTTGTCTGAAAAGTGTCTTCATTTCTCCCTTACTCTTTCATTTTTTTATAGTGGTAAAAAACACATGACATTAAATTTTCCATCTTAGCCACTTTGAAGTGTACAGTTCATCCATGTTAAGTATGTTCACATTGGTGTGCAACAAATCTCTAGAACTTCTTCATCTTGCAAAACTGAAATTCTATATCCACTAGACACTAATTCCTCTTTTAACATTCCTTTTTTCTTAATAATACAGACTTTCCCAAGAAACAGGATGTACCTTCCCCCACCATTTTATATATCCTATCCAAAGCCTACGTGTTGCCTGGATGTTCTATTGGGAAGCGAACCATCCACATCTCAGTTAATGCCAGCAGTCCTCTCCCCCTCCACCGGCCTGACGTAGACTGGGCCTTGGAGTCCCTGCAGTGCCCACCTGGTCATATGGTGACTGACCTGTATTTCTCCAGCTGTCCCCTGCCTTCCTGCTGCAGGCCTCCCTCACTGTCAACTCTGAAGTCACATGACTATCTCTTCCCACCTCCCTTGATGCCCAGACATCTCATTGCTCCTCCTCTGCCAAGTGTATATGTCCCTGCCTTCTCTTGGTTACAGCCCATCTCCCTCTCCTTCAGGATAAAAGCCAATGTCCCTGCCAAGGGACTACAGTCCCACGTGATGTGACTGCCCCCTAATCCCCCACCTTATCTCCTGCCACTTTCCCCATCACTCACTCCACTGTAACCACATGGCCTCTTCCATGTTCTTTCTCTGGGGTCTTGTCACTGGCTACAAAGCTCTTCCCTCAGATACCTACAACATGCTCACACTCTTACCTCCAGCAAGTCACTGCACAGTGAGGCCAACCAACCCATCGTATTTAATATTGCAATCCCACATACCTGTTTCTGCCCCATTACCTCCATTCCCCTTTGTTGTTCTATTTCTCCTTCCATAGCACTTACCAATTTCTGTTTTCTGTAAATCACTACTTATTATGCTCATCCCCCTACGGTCAGCTCCATGGGGGCAAGGACTTGTGTCTGTGTTGTTTGCAGTACCTGGGACAGTGCCTGGCACATGGTACATGCTCCATCAATGACACTGATTGTGATAGGGAGGAAGAAGTGGCTCCCTTTGTACACACTCAATGTGAGTGTGATAAGTCTGCCATATCCTTTTTTTATTATATTTTTAAATGGATATGTAATTGACAGACCATAAAACTCACCATTTAAAGTGTTTAATCAGTGTCATATAGTATATTGACAGAGTAGGGCAACATCGCCACTAATTCCAGCACATTTTCATCAATCCAGAAAGAAACTGGTATTCATGAAGAGTCACTCTTCATCACCCACCCCACCCCCAACCCCTGGCAACCACTACTCTGCTTCCTACCCTCCGGCTTTGCCTGTTCTGGACATTCGGGATTTTAGAGCGTGCTTCCCCCATGTTCTCACCCTGCCCTGCTCTTTTCCATCTTTCCAGATACTGAAGCACTTGCAGGAGCAGAAAGACAGCCAGTGCCTGCACGTGGAGGAGTACCAGAACCTCGTGAAGGACCTGCGCATGGAGCTCGAGGCCGTGTCAGAACAAAAGAAAAACATCATGAAGGGTACACCGTGGGCTGGTGGGCTGTGGCCAAAGGGCGGGGCCCCAGGAGGGAGGCGGCACCCGCCTCTAAGCAAGAAGCCCTCTGTCTGGCCCCGCTGTAGAAATGATGAAGTTGGAGCTGGACCTGCACGGGCTGCGGGAGGAGGCATCTGCCCACATGGAGAGGAAAGACAAGGAGGTGGTCATCCTGCAGCTTCGGCTGCAGGAGCTGCAGACGCAGTTCACTGAGGCCCAAAAGCTCAGCTTGAAGAAAGACACGGTGAGGCGAGGAGATCTCTAGTTGGAACTAGCAAGAGGGCGGGTGTGAGGCCAGGCCTTGGCCAGATAGAGCACGTTCCGCAATTCTGCACCCACTGTGAATGCTTGGGGAGCATCAACACATGTACAATGTGTACAATTGTCTCTTCGGGCCCAGAGGTGATTCTGAGGACTTCTTCAGTACTTCTCACAGCACATAATAAATAAATAAAATAGCATTACCTTAATAGAGATGTTGCCTCTGTAAGAAAGCGATTTGTCCCCAGCCTTGCAAGGCAGAGAGTTAGGGACACACTTGGCATTGTTCCTTTATGCTTTTGTTCATGCTTGATAGGGGAAAGAAATAATATAAAATAATGTGTAGCCTAATTAAGACTATAAAGTGAATTTCAATTTTTAAAATGACTAATATCTTAGCATATGCAAATCAGGCAGTTTGAAAATATTAAGGGAGCTCCGCCCTAAAGGATCTGTAGTTGCCGACATAAATCAAGGCCCTGGAGAAGCCTAGGAATGAAACCAAGGACAAAAGCTTCTGTAGTCAATACTATCCAGCTCTAAACTTGATCAGAGCAAGTAGAAATAATCCAACTGGTTGACTGACTGGTCATCCACACCTCCAATTTCAAGGCACAGAGGTGATCCATCAGTCCAAATAGAGGCATGTGGAGAGATGACAGCAAGAAGCAAGGCATCTGGTGGGACGGGGGGAAGCTTTGAGTCATTCATATATTTATCCAACAAATATTTTTGAGCTCCTAAGATGTGCCAAGCACTGTTCTAGGTACTAAAAATATTATATAATTGTACACCCAAAATCTATAAAATTTTGTTAACCAATGTCACCCCAATAAATTTAACTTTTAACAATAATTTAAAAAAGAATATAATAAAACATCCTTACTCTCATGGAGCTTACATTCTAGTGTGGAAAGACAGACAATAAACAAATAACAGAATTAATATGTCAGATACTGATAAATTCCTAAAATAGCTTAGTGGCTATTTTATACAGGTGGTCAGGGAAGGCCTCTCTGACAAGGTGACATTTGGGAAGAGAGTTGAATGAAGTGAGGGAGCCACCCAGGCAAAGGTCTTGAGAGAAGAGCAAGTGCAAAAGCTCTCAAGTGGGAGTCCCCTTGGCGTGCTCTAGGAGACCACCTCTTGCAGTTAGGGTGGGGGTGGCAAGAGGTGAGGTCAACCTAGTAGCCAAGGTCATGAGCATAGCATCCTGGGAGGTCTTTTTCTAAGTGAGATGAAGCCAGTGGATGGTTTTGATCAGAGGTATACAAGATCTGACTTGCATTTTTAGAGCCACCCGCCCCCCTCCCCCCGGTTGCTGCAGTAAGGGGTGGCAGGGAGCTAAGGTAGGAGGCTATTGCAATATCCAGGCATGAGAAGATGGTGGCTGTAAGAGGGCTCCAAACAGTCTCTGGTTGACTTTGCCCTGCCACTGTCAGGCCTTCATTAGCATTAATGCGTTGCATTCCTCAGCTCCTCCAAGAGAAAGATGAAATGCTGCACGAGCTAGAGAAGGAACTGACACAGGTTCAGACAACCCTCCTGAAAAAAGAGATGGAGTTTGAGAAGCAGCAGCTGATGATGACAGAACTGGAAATGACCCTCCGGGAGATGAAGCAGGACACATGCCAGGTGGAGTGTGGGGCCCTGCAAGCCGAGGTGGAGAAGCTGAAGGACTTCCTTGAAAATGCCCAGCAGCAGCAGAGGATGGCTGGTGAGGCCCCAGCAAGCGCTGCCCTCCACACTCCCAACACATGGGCTAGAGCCCCTTTCTCTCTCCAAATGGCCATCCCCCTCTGCCTCCCTACTTTCTCACTTCAGGTCTTCCTTTGATCTCATCTCACATCTCAGCAGTTACTTCATTCACCTCCAACCTCACCTTCTCTCTGGAACCTTCACCACACAGCAGGTGTTCAGTTTGGGAAAGTGAACTGCCTGCTGTTTCCTCAGCAGTTCAGATAAAGACCCTCTCCTTTCTCTGCCAGGGAGGGCAGGGCTCTGTGCTTTGTTTCTTTGCACCACATTCCTCTCCATCTTCTCCAGAACGTTTGTTCCACAATTCATCTCTTCCTTCCCTGTTTTTGAGGATATTTTTCCATTTATTTTTTAAAGAGAGGGAGAGAGGGAGGGAGGGAGAGGGAGGGGGGAGAGAGAGAGAGAGAGAGAGAGAGAGAGAGAGAGAAACATCAATGTGAGAAAGGCACATTGACTGGCTGCCTCCATCACACACCCTGACCAGGGCTGGGGATCAAACCCACAACTGAAGTATGTGCCCATGACTGGGAATTGAACCCATGACCCTTTGGTCCACGGGCCAATATTCCAACCACTGAGCAAAACCAGCCAGGGCTCCTTCCCTAGTTTTTTTACGCTTTCTCCCTTTTTTTTTGGGGGGGGGGGGTGGGGCCTCCAAAAAGTCTCTTCTGTGCAGCTTACACTATGGATTGTGTCCTTGTTCCACTGCTTTCTCAGAGGTCACCAGTAGCTTCTTGCCTTGGACATAGGGTTTCCTAAGGGGAGATAAAAATGTTCTAGAATTAGATATTGATGATGGTTGCTCACCTTTGAGCCAGAAACCACTGGACTAGACACTTTAAAAGGGTAAATTTTGTGTTATGTGACATAGAAATTGGGAAAAAGTAAAAGGTCCAAAGCCTGGCTTCCTCACCCTCCTTTGACTCTGTGTGTCTGTGCTGTTGGCCAGCTTACCTCAACAAGTGTTTCTTAGCTTTGGAGACACAACAGGTCCCACAAATCTCATAATTGTCGCCCCACGCCCCCCCACCAGCCCCTGCTCAGAATCATTCATCCCTAAGACTCTGCCCTCTACCCTCTGCCCTCTGCCCTCTTCCTCTTATTTCCCTCTACACTTGCTCTTTAGTGAGCACCTCTCCCCCTTGAAGCTGCATTGCCCTGCAGATAACTCCAAAACCTAGGCACAGGCCCTGATTTCACACCTGTGGCCAGTCTTATTTTTAGAGACCAGCTCCCCCTGGGCAACTCACCTTCCCCTCTAACTCAACATTCCTCAAACTGAACCTATTCTCTCCCCTTAATTTTTTTTTCTCCCTTCTTACAAGGTGTATAATTATTTCCATAGTGACACCACCTTTCCTCCAGTGTCCTAGGCTGAAAAATGGAGAGGAGACTGACGTTTAAAGTAGAAATGATAGTAGAAACTGTTGGGTATGGGGCTATATTTGGCATAGAGAAACTCCAGTAAGCAGCTTCGTGCCCAGTGAAGGCAAGGACGTGGGCTGAAGGATATTGCAGGAAATCGTTCTCCATTCTAATCCATCACAGTGTTCCTAAAGCACTCTTTCCTTCATGCCCGGTTCCTGCTCAAGAACCCAAAAATCAAGTCTAAACTTTCTCTCAAAGTCCTCCAAATCCCCCTCTAGTTCATGCACTTCCTCAGCTCTGTCTCCCAGAACTCCTACCCAGTTTTCTTTCCAATCACACCAGTCTCTGCCCATCCTCTTCCCTCAGGCCTTCCCCTTCCCTTCACCAAACATTTACGCTAACACTCCTCTCACCTGGAATTTCCTTCTTCTAAGATGCAACCCTGCCTCTGTTCCTCTGTAAGTCCACCTCCAACAGTCCTCACATTGACGTGCTTCCTGAGTTGATAGTCATTGCAAGTGTAACATTTCAGCGCGCTCTTATCGAGAGGGGCAGCTATGGTTCCTCACTAGACTCTAAGCTCTTAGAGGGTCAGGGCGTGTGCCCAAGGGCAGGATGAGTTGCATAAGATGCACTGAGCCATGCCTATAAATTTGTTTCATTTTAGTGGAGAAGGAGACCACAGCTGAAGGGTAGTTGAAGACAGATGATTTAACAGCGCTCCTTAAGAGCGATAACGAAATGGAGAGAAATGAGGACAGATGGGAAATTGAAGTAGGTCATGAAGGAATGGACTGTTTAACTGGTCTGATTTGAGAGTCTGATCTTCACACATCCTTCCTTCTCACGAGGACATGGCCCTGGCTTGTCTCCTGTCCTTGCAGCTCAGCAAGCAGCCCAGTACAAAGAGGAGGCTGCTCTGGCAAAGACGAACCTGGAGGATTCCCAGAGGAAACTGCAGAACTGCATTCTCCTGGAGAAGCAGAAGGCCGACACCATCCAGGAGCTGCAGCGAGAGCTCCAGAAGCTGCAGAAGGACTCCCTGGCGGCTGGGGAGGAACTTGCACCCAACAGGTACCACAGGTTTACCTCCGGAGAGAGGCTCTGTCCCTAGTGAGCCAGCCAGGACACAACTGTGGGATAGCCAGCTCACAGTCCACCCACACAGACCAAAGCTCGTCCTCCTACTTCCTGCCATTTTGCTTTAGGAAACGGATAGAGGAGCTGACATCGGAACTCTCTGAAACTCTGAGGAAGCTTGAAATTTCAGAGAAGGAAAAGAGGCAGTTTCAGAAGACAGTGACTGAGCAGGAAATGAAACTAAATGAACATCTAGATCGTATCAAAACCCTACAGCACCAGGTAGGAAGGACAAGTAGGCCGCCAGCTCAGGCACTTGCTCTGTTTAACATTAAGTAGATGGGTCTTTATTTGGGAAGACGCCACCACCAATCCATGGCAAACGAATTGTCTGGAATTTGTGTTAGAATGCTCAGCCAGCTAGTCAGCTCCAGTTCCCATGACCAATAATAAGTATTTTCAAGTGCTAGGCTTAAAAATAGTCAAAGGACAGCCCTAGCTGGTGTTACTCAGGGGTTAGAGCACCAGCCTGCACACCAAAGGCTCTCAGGTTCGATTTCTGGTCATGGGCACCTACCTGGGTTGCAGGTTCGTTCCCGGCCCTGGTCAGGTATATACAGGAGGCAACCAATTGATGTGTCTCTCTCACATCTCTCTCTCTCTCTCCCTCCCTCCCTCCCTCCCTCCCTTCCTCCCTCCCTCCCCTCCTTCTCCCTCCCTCCCTCTCTCCCTCTCTCCCTTCCACTCTACCTAAAAGCAATGGAAAAACATCCTCGGGTGAGGATAAATAAACAAATAGTCAAAGGACAATGTGTTGTTGTTTTTCTAGGATTCAAAAGCTATCCTTGTCAGTTAAGTTAAAATCTTTGATCTCTGAATTATTCTTTTTGTGCTTTTCTCAGATTTTTTTAAACTTTATTCGCAGAGGTTTTATGTGGAAAGAGTTGGTAATTGGGAGAGAAGGTTGATTCTGTGGGAGCTGGTTCTATAAATAAAATAAGTTGTTATATCTACTTGAAAAAATGTAAAATGTTGCTGAACATCAGAGGAAACTTTTACATGCTAAATAACCAAGAAGTTGTCCTCAGATTTATTTCAGCCATTCCCTGTGTACAATTGTCTGAGTTTGTTTGTGTGCTTTTCCAAAAATATGCAGTCTAAAACTGTCTTTCAGTTCAGTTTTTATTTTCTCAGCACAGAGAGCTAACCAGCACCAAAACCACTCTAGAAGAGGAGCTTAAGGAAGTAACAAGGTTACTAGAGGAGAAACGGGAACAATTGAAAAAAAGTAAAGAACAGGAAACGTTGGTGGAGGTAGAGATTGAGACACTCCGACAGGAATTAAAAAAAAAAGAAAAGATGGTAAGAAGGAGAATCTTGGAAGACTTGAAACAAAACGGAGGCTGTGGGTGCTCAGACCTCAGGGAGGAGGGAGGGAGGGTGGGAAAGGCAAGTGAAGAGGAGAGAGAAGGCCTGAGATACCACAGAGTGAGGAAAGGAGCTGTGGGTAAGGAAAGGAGGCGTGGGGCTCTATAGGAGTCTGAGGGTAATACCTCTTTTGGGCTTGTTCTTTACTGGGGAACAGTCAAAGGAGACTTTACGGAAGTTGGAGGAGGAAAATGAGAATATCAAAGCACAGAGTAAGCAATGTTCTACACAACTGGAGTCCGCTCTCAGCAAACAGAGCACCTCCCAGAAAATCATCCAAGAGCTGACCAATGAGGTGAGTAGACAGAAACCCCAAGGGAGTAAGAAACTTTGACCCTGTGTCCTTTGGCCTGAAATGGGCTCCTAGCTCTCCTCCACCAGAGAAATGCGACTACCTGCAGGGCCCAGGGCATCCTGTGGGCCCCACAGCTCCACTCTCCTCCCTGAAGGGGGTGCCCCTTCAGTGCCCAGTTGCTCAGCCAAAGAAATGTTTCTTCCACATGGGGAAGGTCTTATTCACAGCATCTGTGGAGCTCCCAGACTATCTGGGCTTTGGCATCAAGTCCTCCGCTGTTGCATTTGAGACCAGAGTTGAGTGAATCCATTGTTTGGGGCAATTTGCTAGGGAAAACTTCCAAAAGTAATACCAAAGCACACAAAGGGGATGGGAGAGGAGTTGGTTATTTTTCATTACACAGATAAAGGTGACAGAGAGGAGCAAATGGCACCTAACATGTGCGAGGCACGGAGCTTGCGTTCAGTCATCACTTACTGACTGTCGACTTAGGGCCTTTACATGCCTTCCGTCTGCTTTCCTCCCAACAAGACATGCATTACTATGATCCTCGATTTACAGAAAAAAGAAAGGCTGAGGCATAAAGTGACTAATTAGTAAGTGATGGGATGGACCAGTATTTGAACCTGGATCATCTGAGTCTAACATCTAACCTCTTTTCCCTTCATCCTGAATGGCAATACTTTCCCCAACTGAATACACTCCATCTTTCTGGGCAAGAAACAGTTAGAGCATCTTAATAGGTGGTCTCTTGGGATACAAATGAGAGACCAGCAGCTCTGATTCCTTCACAATATTTTTTAAAGTTTATTTTAAAATACTATGACTATTCTAAGTGTAGGAACAGCACTGCCACATGGAACTTTTTGCAATGGTGGAAAGCTCTAAATTACAGCTGTCTAATTCTACATCCACTAGCCTAATGTGGCCACAGAGTGCTTGGACTATGGCTTAGTATCTCTAAGGAACTGATTTTATAATTTTAATATTAACTAATTTCAGTTTTATTTAACTGCAAATAGCCTTATGTGGCTAGTGCCTACCATATTAGACGGCTTAGAAACTCATGTTTCTGGAGATTTTCCCTCCAGGGATATAAATCTCTCCTTTGCTGTGATCCAGAGTTGAGTTCTGAGTCATTCAAATCCCTGAGAAACCTCTCTATAAATAAGGGATACTACCTAGGTATTAATATGGGCCTGCCATTACATTTGCCAAAAGAAAGACAGCCATGTCAATGTGGAAGTAAAAGCACTAATTTCAGAATTATTTTGGTGGGAGTCAGGAGGCTAGAGGGTTTTTATGTATGTGTAAGCGTGTTTCACTTTTTAAAAGTATGCCCCAAGTATGGTAGACTTTTTGAATCAATTGAAATAGCCATTAGAAAGAGACTTAGTTTTGCCCAGCCAGGTGTGGCTCAGTGGTTGAACATCAGTCCAGGAACCAAGAGTTCACTGGTTCAATTCCCGGTCAGGGCACAAGCCCCACTTGTGGGCTCGATCCCCAGTGGCGGGTGAGCCGGAAGCAGCTGATCGATGATTCTCTCTCACTCGCTCCCTCTCCCTTCCTCTCTGAAATCAATAACAATATTATTTTTAAAGAAAGAGACTTAGTTTTGCTTTCTAAAATGTATTTTTCTTCCATCAATATTCTCAATTTTAAAATTTCCCATCTGAAGTCAAGCTAATTTTTTTTATTCTATATTTGGATAACTTATTAAACTCACTTATAAGCAGTAATCGTTTTTCAGTTTCTTCTCATGGATTTTCTAAGTTATGGTTAGATCATTTGCAAGCAACAATTTTCTAAACCTTTGTAATATATATTACTCATTTTTCTTGCCTTATTGCGTTAGATACTACCTAAAGTATGGTGTTCAACAGTAGCATCCTTTTCTTGCTTTTAATGTTGATGGAATTCATGTTTCAGTCTGATATTCCTGTAATGTGCTGAATAAAATTAATCAAGTGATCCTAATTTGGGCCCATCCTTGCATTCCAAGTATAAATCCTGACTGTGTATATCTATCACTCTTTCGATCACTCTTTGGAATGTTCTAAGAAGTGGAGTAAAGCCAGTAATACAGTCATCAAGTAGGATATTAGTATAGGATGAGAGTAGAAAGATAAGTGGGGTAGATATTGTGGCCTCTGTTAAGAAATTTTGGGTTTTATTCTAAGAATATTTGATAGACATTGATGAAATTTCCTCAAGGGGCAAAGGAGATGATTTGATCTGATTTCGGTTTTCAAAATATAACTTCACCTAATGTGTGGAAATGGATTCAGGAGAGGGGTCAGTGTGGCAGTGAGGAAACCAGTTGGGAGAGTATTGCTATCTAAGTTAGAGTGTTGTCAGTGAAGACAGAAATCAGCAAATTCTGGATATGTTTCAGCAGTAGCAATCAACCAGACTGACAGAAAGTGAGGAATACAGGGTGACTTAGTGGAATTCACCTATAAAACCATCCAGGTCTAATGTCTTTGGCAAGGAGAGAGTAGATCTTTATGAGAACTTTTCATTAAAACTCTTTGATTCTTTAATTTTTATATATGTATGTATGTATAGTATTTTTAGTATCTTTTCCTAAGCTAAACCACTCATGTTAGAGAAGTTTAAGATAAAGCTTCCATTTCAATGTCTAGCATCACTGTGATATTTTTGCCACCTTTATTTTTAGTGTCTCACCTCTATGGTGACATTTCTCAATTCGGCCACCAATTATCAAGAGCTTACGGTGAATTGTAATTTCTCCAGCAACTCCCCAGTTTACTGTGCAAACCCAGGTGACTCCATGGTTTTCCAAAGTCTCCAAAAACTGTACTTTTATTTGCAGAAGACCAAATTATTCCATCTTTAGGATTAACTTCACCACCCCCTCCCAGATATATAAATATAGGGGCAAAAATACAATCTAACGCTTCTCCCATTCACTAGTTCCTAAGGTCAAAGATACTCAGAATTCCACTTGAAAAAACAATAAGCTTCGAGCACTGAGCAGTTACTGAAGAAAACCCAAAAGAGTGTTTCTCTGTGTGTGTGGCCACATGGAGAATGCAGTGTATTGGAATACCAAAACACAGAAGTCAGGCACATGAATTTCTGAGGTCTCCCTCCTGCTTCCAGACTTAGATGTCGATCCTGTACTTAAAGTACAGAATAAAATGGCTAATTACTTAGCATCTTCATGATCATAGCTCACAGCTATGCAGTATTTATAACCTTACAAAGCCCTTTTTACATCCCATTTGATCATCACAAAAACTCTATGAAGCAGTTGAAAGTATCCCGATTTGCAGAAGAAGAAACTGAGACTCAGAGAGATGAAGTAAATGACAGAGCCAGGGTCTCAACATAGACCCGCTAACTCCCGATCTCAATCCCTTTTAACTAGCACGAATACTCAAGACTTACGTTTAAGACACAGACTTGCATTTTTAAATATACTTCTGCCAGAACTATGTATTCAGTGCATCTCTAATTTCAAACATTGCCCAATGCAATATTTCACTCAGTCCAAAAAGATTAATATTTACTGAGCACCTATTATGTGCCACACCCTGAGCTATAAGTGATGGGATACAGCGATGAAGAAAGCACGTGCAGCCCTATTTTCACGGGGCAGTAAGTGTAATGAATTATGTCAGGAACAAAGTGAGGCATAATGCACACAACTGAGATACTATAGCACATCTCCCATCCTAGAATTGGATCTTTATCAAAGGCTGCAGAGTCTGTGAAAGGGATTTTCATGTGCTTGACATATCATGGCCCAGAACCTCCCGGAGTCCTAGTATTGGGGGGACATGCTGACTAGAAGGGGAACAGTGGGGAGAGGAGTGCCAAAGAGCCTGGAATGGCAGCTCTTCCTTTTACAACAATGCGGTGGAGATGGGGGCATTATCACACACTGCTCTATGGGTTAGTGCAGAGAGAGGAGAGCCCAGTGCTCGTCCTGTTTCCTGTGGACACAGAGAATGCCTCCATAGCCATGAACCTTGACAGTGATATTCCCCCTCCCTAAAGGTAGCCTCTCAGAAGGAGACCTTAGTGAGTCTGCAGAGTCAGCTGGACAGGGCTAAGCATAAAGAGCAGCAGTTTCAGCAGACCATGGTCAGTAAAGAAGTCTATGAGGAACTGTCCCGGAAGTCAGCAGCCTGCCAAGACGACCTGACGCAAGCTCTCGAGAAGGTGGGCCACACCCTGTATCTCTAGGACAAAGAAATGTCCTAGCAGTGGGAGAGGCATAGAAACCAATTTCCTACACTACTGACTGTCCCCAAGGCTCGTGCAAACCCCGGCACGAGCTGGGATGTCTGTCCAGAAAAGGCCTACTTCTTCTGAGTAAGCGTTTTGGGGAGGGCTGGGAGGTGCAGGATGGAGGCCAAATCTGACAGATCTTTCTGCCCATGGGTGACCCGGGCAAGGTCCTTCCAAAACCTGGGTTATCAGGTAAATTCATGCCCCATCCCTGTGCTGACCATGTCTGACTGATCCATTCATAGGACTAAAAAGAGAGGTAACAGAGGAGGGAATGTAGGGATGCAGAAAACCAACTACTGTCACTTCCTGCCCTCTGTGGGACAGTAGGAAAGTGACACGTGTCTGCCGCCCTCGGTAGTAGAGGACAGGAAGGGTTGGAACCCTTCTCCATTCAGGGCTCGGCAGAGAGGCCCACAGGGCTCTGACAGCCACCTCATCCCCTTTGTCTTTACCTGAAGCTCAACCACTCGATCTCAGAGACCAAGAGCCTGCACCGAAGCTTGATGCAGGCCCAAGATAGGAAAGTTCAGCTGGAAGAGGAAATCATGGCTTATGAGGAGAGGATGAAAAAGCTCAACATGGAATTAAAAAAACTTCAAGGCTTCCATCAGCAGAGTGAGATAGAGGTGAGGAGCAGCCTGGGGCTCAGGCTGCCTTCCTGTTCCAGGTCCCCAAGGTCACCTCTTACACCCACAACTATTTAGCACTGAGCCATAATGGGTTCCCTCCCCTTGTTTGGTCTGTGAGTTTAAGGCCCCGAGGCAACGATCAGAGCAGCAGCGCCCTCTGCTGGCCACTGGCAATAAAATGCCCCCTACCAAAGCTGAGAAAGGGCCCTCTGGCCTGGTCATGGGTCTCTGGGATCAGGGGGGCAAGCTGGGGTCTCCTCCTCACTTTGCGCCCCTGAGCAGGTACACGCCTTCGACAAGAAGCTGGAGGAGATGAGCAACCAAGTGCTGCAGTGGCAGAAGCAGCACCAGTGTGACCTCAAGATGCTGGCCGCTAAGGAAGAGCAGCTCCGGTCCTTCCAGGAAGAAATGGCCACCCTGAAGGAGAACCTCCTTGCCGACGAGAAGGATGTAGGTGCTCCTCGACTTCTGGTCACTTCTTCCCAGTTCCTCCCAGCACTGCCTACAGCCACCTGGCTACCGTACAGCCCTTGGTGGGGGTGGAGGTGCCTGGGAGCAAGGAAAGACACCTGCTCTATTCAGCACAAAGCAGGGTCTGGGTGCTATAGCATCTGTGTCGACCTAACCATCTTCCTGTGGCTTTGTTGATAGAGATATTGAGCAAAACAAAAGCCCCATTCCAGGGGAGAAAGAGTGCCACCTCCCCGTCAGGTACACCAGCCACCCCTGACTTAGAAAATCCACTGGGCAGTTTCCCTCCAGAACCCATTCTGATGCTTTTATTTTCTCTGCAGTGGAGTTAGCTAAGCTCTTAGGATGTGCCCCATGCCTGGCACCCTGAGCAGTGAAATTCATGGCAGGAAGCCATAGGATACCTTGGGTGGCCACAGGGCCTTGGCTCCAATTAGGGGGGGAAAAGCCATTTTTTCCTCAAGATATTTTTTCTTTCCGTATTAAAAAAATTGGCTTAACTGATTTTTTTTAGAACAATAATGCCTTTGGCCTGAAAATAAGTGTACAAGTCCACTTTGTCTCTACCGTACTGGTAAACGGTGGCTGCTCAGAGATGGCACCTTCGTGTGGGTGCAGCCTGCATGCTAGAGGTGGCATCCTGCTGTGGCAGTTCCAACTCTGGCCAGCAGAGGCAGTGATTCTTTTCCCAGGAAGAGAGAAGAGGCCTGACTTGGGAGCAGGGAGGTGATGGGCCCATGCTCCCACCCCTTACCATCTCATTTTCTTCTCCTCCAAAGCCCTGCTGCCTGCCCCAGCGGCCTGTGCTCAAAGACACCTGCAGGCTGCACCGAGAGAATGATCAGATCATGACCAACATGGAGCAATGGGCAAAAGAGCAGAAGTACGTAAGGAAGAAATAAGGCCAGGCCATACGTGTACCAAAGTATAGTCTCTTCTCTCCTCTCTCCCTCTCCCTCTCCCTCTTCCTCTCCCTCTCTCTCTCTCTCTCTCTCTCTCTCTCTCTCTCACACACACACACACACACACACACACACACACTGCCCTTCTGGGAAGCTGACCCCATCTCGGCCCACACCCAAGTCTTGGGGGTAAGCTAGAAGGCCCTGCTCATGTAGAAGAGAAGCAGCTCTGATGGGTGCTTCACTGAGGGTCAGATTTCCTCTTCCCAGCCTGGGGTCCGGCTTTGCTGCCTAGATCCCTTGAACTCACCTGGGATCACAGGGAATCTGCACGGAAGTTGAGTATGGAGACTCCTCTTAATTGCAGGGGCCAGGAAGGCTCCAGCTCCGGGGGGACTGGGGCCCCGTAGAAGCCTTGCTGAGACACCCAATCTCCCGTGTAGCCGGCCCATGCTCTGCTCACAGGGGTCTGGGAACTCTTTTCTCGTGGATTTTATTACAGGGTCGCCAATGAGCAACTAGGAAACAAGCTCCGTGAACAGGTCAAATACATTGCCAAGCTGACTGGTGAAAAGGAGTAAGTCGTCCCACACCACCCTGGCTGCTGCTTGGGCCCTAAGTAGAAGGATCGGCCAGGAGCCAGGGCTGGCTTTCTCACTGGATACGTGGGTCAGACCCAGGAAAGGCCTGGGACTTTGAAAGACCCCAAGTCCTGTCCACATCTGTGAGACCTTGGACACATCACTTTACCTCTTGAGGCCATCATTCCCTCAACAATAATAAAAGGGAGTTAATAGTCTCCACGCGCCTTTCCACTGTCACTTTCTGTGATTCTCTGAGATCAGAAACGCTGAGAAGGAAATGGGCACAGAAAGCAGACTGTGTTAGTGAGGGTGGGGGCCAAGCTGCTGTAACAAAGATCTCCACGTGGAGGAACATAGAACATAGAAGGAACAGCTCTAGGAGGTGGGAAGTCCAGATTGGTGGGGTTCCTCCATCCCACGGGGTCATTTGGGGACCACGTTCCTTCTACCTGTTGCTCTACCCTCCTCTGGGCCTTGCTTTACTTTCATGGTCAAAGCTGGATCAGCAGAGAGTGGCAGGAGAGGCTTGTTGGAATTCGGGAATGGGATAAATATATGAATGTCTAGACCTGAGATTTCAAAGGGGGAGTAGTGAAAGGAAAGACAAGCTCCAGGGCAGTGCTTCCCCGTCTCCTGCTAGAGAACACGCAGAATGTGATCGCATTGGTTTGGCACCTGGAAGGGTCTGGGGTGGGGTTGCTTTGACCAGTCGGCAGCTGCCTCAGACCCTGCACCAAGGGCGGGGGTATCCCAGCACACCGAGAACCAGCCCATTTGTAGAAGGCTCAATCCAGGCTGCAACCTAGAGAGGGGTGCCTGGTGGAAAGAGAGGACATTGGAATAAGGAGGTAGGAACGGAGAGGCTATGGCTTGGATAGAAAGTAAGAAATGTTGAAGGCATCGGGAGTGCTGACAGGAGTGGGCCAGAGAGAGTGGCAGAGAGCCAGGGGCATGGCGACCCCACCTGCAGGCCCAGTGGCATGTGGAATGTGGCGACCACACGAGGAGCTCCAAGGGACTGGGTGTCTTCAACTCTGGCCAGGTTTATAGGCAGCAAGAGGGCCAAGCACAAGCCCAGAGGGGAAGCTGAGGATGAATTTCTTATTTGATTTCCTTTAGAATAAAAAAACACAGGAAATTTTTCACTAGGATAAAAATATTTTCTGAAAGGGTTTAACGAAAAGAAAAATTGTCTGAATCTGAGGGTAACAGAGAACGTCAGGCTTTCTCTTACATTGTGCCAAGTTCTGGTCCTCTCTTCATAAGGAACCCATTCTTGAATCTCTTTGAAGGAAAAGCATCTTCGAATAATAATAATAGCTCCACTGATATGTATTACGTACACGTGAGGCACTAAGGTCTGACATGTGTTAACTTAGGCAGATGAGGAAAGAGGGACTCACAAGCTAAATAACCTGCCCATGGCCTCACAACTAGTAAGTGGCAGAGCCAGCATTCCAGCCCGGGAAGTCTGGTCCCTGAGCCCTTGTCACCCACCCTCCACCTTGATGTGGAGAAATACAACTGTCAATATGAATAATTGCCATGGAGCAAGCCGCAGGAAATATGTAGTTATCTTCCCCGTCACCTGCATTACAGCCACCATTTTCTCATTGTAAAACGGGAATAAGTTACTCGCCCGAGCTCCCGAACAGAGCCGGATCCCCGTGCTTCCCACCTCTCAGCAAAGGGATGTGAAAGCACCTGGACTCGGGCATCAGAACAGAGTGAGAGTGTTTCCGAGGCATGGCCATGGGAGACCGAGGACACGTGGTCAGAGTTGTTCGTAACAGCCTTCTGGCTCTTCCAGTCAAATCTCTATCATTTGTCACACTCAGTTATCCCCATCTAACAGATGAGAAAGCAGAGCCAAAGCCGAGATGACTCAGTGGGTCTGGAATCCACCTCAACCCCAGGCCTGGCCTCTTCCAGGGATACACAGAGGCTCCATTCCCACAGAGCACGTGTGAGAGGGCTCGCTCTGGAAGGAACCAGGCGTCCATGTCTCTCCATTCTGGGTGCCTTTCTCTGTCCTTTCCTGGGGGGGACCGAGGAGCTGACGCAGACCAACACCCACCTGTCCCCTTTCCTTCCCCAGCCACCTCCACAATGTAATGGTCCATCTGCAGCAGGAAAACAAGAAGCTGAAGACTGAGATCGAGGAGAAGAAGCTGAAATCCGGGCACCAAAGGTTGTGCGCGAAAGGGCTGAGCCCGTGCAAAACAGAGCCCACCCAGAGGAAAGTGTGCGGCACCTTGGACTGGAGGGGGACGACCCAGAGCCTGGGCCAGAGAATGGATGTCACCAAGTTTGTCGGCACTCCGCTCTGCTCAGGTATGTCCCCCATTCGTATTTGCTACTTACTGTGATGTTGTCTTAGTCCCATGGGTCAAAACGATAGCAGCCTGATATTATTTTTCAAGAGATCACTGGATTGCGAACTCAAAAGGGAAAAGAAAACAAGTGAGGACCAGAGATCATTGTTTCCCTGTTCATAGACAAGGCTTGTTCTTCTCACCTAAGTGTCTTTGCTGGTACCCAGCGCTCATGTCTCAGATCTGTCCCTTACCCTGACCAGTTGGAATTGTGGGGACAGAGAGCAGCAGAACAGGCATCTTCCGCCTGCAGTGTGTTCTGGGAGCCACACGAGAGCGCCCTGTGCCCTGCACAGTCATCTTTTCTGCCACACAGACTCCCTGTCACCCTGAGGAAAACCACACTGCAACAGAGCGGCCTTCCTTGCCCAAGGCCATTCCTGAGGAATCCCCTCATTAATTTCTCCTCAAGTCAAGACTGTCGCTTCCTCCCGATTCCCTCCAGTTCTTCCTATTGCTAGAACCAGCGCCTTCCCCTGGGCATCATTCCCCACGTCTCTCAGAGGACAGTGAGTCCCCATCCCTCCCTCTTGACCTGGATCAGCTCCTACGAGAACATATCAAGGTCCCAGCCTACTTTGCAGTATGCTGATGTTTACTGAGTTCTGTCCACTTCCTGCAGTGGAGGGAGCCTTGGCACCCTACCACCATCTCCAGGCCCCAACTCTAAAATAAAGACATGCGCACAGCAGTCCCGGTGAGCTCCTGGCATCCTGCAGGCATCTCTGGCCCCTCCAGCCCCCAGCAGTGTGTTCACCACTGCTTTCTCTGGATTCTAGTAAGTATAGGCCTTTTCCCACTGTCATTCCCAAAGCGAGCTTCTGGATTCGTTTATAAACCAACAAGAGATAATTAGCTCCTTTTTTATTCTTTCTATCTCTGTCTGGAATGTAAGAAGAAAAAAAAAAATCTAAAAACTTTAAAGAGGAAAGTAACCCTGAGGTGCAAAAGAAAGGACGAGAAATAAGTGATGCATTTTCCAAATGGAGGGAGAGAGATCGCCATCTGCTTCCTCCCTGGCCACCACATTTCATTCCTCCTTTTAACAGTTTTATTTTTCTCCCCAGCCAGCTCAATACAAGTAAAACTCCATTATAACAAACTCCAAGGGCAGCTAAACTATTTTATTGTGGTAGGATTTTGTTAAACTGAGTACATGTCTAGAATTTCTATTTCTAATCTGTAGGAAATTGAGAGAAATGGCTACTAAGGTAAAGTAAGAGAAAGAAGTAAAAGAGCTTGCATTTCAAGGTGGAGGGGGAGGGAAAGCGAAGGAAGAAACCCACTGGTTGGTAGCAGTTCTTAAATAACCTCCCTCCCCAGCCAAACAAAGGCCAAGAAAAGTCACTGCAGGAGGCAACTCCAGGAGGGCAGCGGGAGGCGGGGGAGGGCACATCTGGTCATTGCTTCTGTGGTGGGTGTTGTCTGCTTACGCCCTTGTGACTGTGCTCCCCCATTTGACTTAGAATAAGGATTTATTTTCTGGAGAAAACAAAGACGGGAGAACCTGGTACTAATAATAGCTTCCTGCTTCTAGCCTGTGGACCATTTACTTAAACCAAAGTTCAGTGTCATTAAAATTCCCAGTACAGCCGAAACCGGTTTGGCTCAGTGGATAGAGCGTCGGCCTGCGGACTGAGGGGTCCCAGGTTCGATTCCGGTCAAGGGCATGTACCTTGGTTGCGGGCACATCCCCAGTGGGAGGTGTGCAGGAGGCAGCTGATTGATGTTTCTCTCTCATCGATGTTTCTAGCTCTCTATCCCTCTCCCTTCCTCTCTGTAAAATATCAATAAAATATACATTTTAAAAAAAATTAGATTAGTGGGAAAACTGGTGAAATTGCGGGGAAGGGCAGGGGGAGGGAATATGTAGTTAACAGTATTATACTGCCTGGCCGGTATGGCTCCGTGGTTGAGCATCTACCTATGAACCAGGAGGTCATGGTTCGATTCCCGATCAGGGCACATGCCCAAGTTGCAGGCTTGATCCCCAGTGGGGGGCGTGCAGGAGGCAACCAATCAATGATTCTCTCTCATCATTGATGTTTCTATCTCTCTCTCCCTCTCCTTTCCTCTCTGAAATCAATAAAAAATATTTTTTAAAAAAAATTCCCAGTACAGTCTACTAAGAAGGCATTTTTTTACTTTATTTTACAAAGAGGTTTTCTACATGTTGGTGAAAGTGACAATATCTGGATACTTTGAATATTGTACATTTTTTTCAAAGTTGTCTTTCACTTCCTGTGGGGTGATTTCACTGGAGCCACGCAGGTAGCAAGGGAGTTATGGGGAGCAAAGGTGTAGCAGAGCCAGAGAAGCATCATGCTGTCACCCAGCTGTCTGGCCTTCAGACAGGACAAGGGGCAGGGAGGCTGAGTGTTGCCTGCCTATAATTCTTTAAGCCAGAGATGGGGAATCTTCTTTCTGCCAAGGGCCATTGGATATTTATAACATCATTCAAGGGCCATACAAAATTATCAACTTACAAATTAGCCTGCTATATTTGGTCAAACAATTAACTCACCCCTAATGCCTTGGCAGGGCCTGACCAAATGATCTTTCAGGCCTTACAGGGCCCGTGAGCCAGATCTTCCCCAACCCTGCTAAGCAATAACCAAAGTTAGTTCCTAAAAAGTAATTTAAACAGCTGACATTTTTTAAAAACAGTTTCTGTATGATAATTAATGATGGACACACGTCATTACACGTTTGTCCAAACCCATAGAATGTGCAACACCAAACGTGACTCCTAATGTAAACTGTGGACTTTGGGGGAGTAACGATGTATAGGTTCATCTAGGGTAACAAAGATACACTCCATTATACTCTGGTGGGGGACGTTGATGACGGCAGAGGCTGTGCATGTGCGGGAGCAGGAGAAATCTCTGCACCTCCTGCTCAATTTTGCCGTGTACCTAAAACTGCTCTAAAAAAATAAATAGAAAAGAAAAAATGACTACAAAGCTAGGACTTAACCAAGGGGATTAGAAATAAAACTGGAGGCCCAGTGCACGAAATCCATGCACTCGGGGGGGGGGGGGGGCGGGTCCCTCAGCCTGGCCTGCACCCTCTCGCAGTCCGGGAGCCCTCGTGGGATGTCCGACTGACGGCTTAGGCCTGCTCCCCTTAGTGCTGCGGCGGAGGCGGGAGAGGCTCCCGCCACCACCACTGCACTAGCCAGCTTCTGGCTAAGTGAGCCCGGCTTCTGGCTAAGTGGCGCTCTCCCTGTGGAAGCGCACTGACCACCAGGGGGCAGCTCCTGCGTCGAGCTTCTGCCCCTTGGTGGTCAGTGCGCACCATAGCAACCAGTCATTGCGCCATTCAGTAGATTTGCCAATCGGTCGATTTGCATATTAGCTTTTTATTATATAGGATAAGTGCTTCAGCCACCCAGTGAGAGGATGCCACTTAGATTCTGACACCTAGGACCAGCAGAATCCTGTGTAACAGGTCCTCTCCACCCACCGGAGTATAATTCTCTCCCTGGGCTAAAGGGGCCCAGAGCAAACATTAGCCCCTCAGCCTGCTCCTTACTGAAGGGAGGAGGGAGCTCCCTGAACCACCAGGTTGCCACATACACACTTGCCTTTTGAGCCTCCTCTACACAACCCAGCTGAGGGGGAAGCTTCCTGCCATGGACAGGGCCTGGCAAGCAAACTCTGGGGTCCCCAGAATGAGTCCCCTATTTCAGCCCAAGACCCATATCCAACGTGTCTAAAGCACCCAATAGGCGTTCAAGGACAGATGCATGTGGCTGATACAGGCAGGGGACCCCTGTAAAGACAGTGCAACAACCTTGCTGCTCCCTCAAACCCAGAAGTCTGAAGGCTAGTCTCAGGAGTCCACTTCAGGGCTGTTGTCACAGAAATGCTTTTGTACCTCTAGGAAAAGACTTTATCACCTAAGGCAGTGGTCGGCAAACTGCGGCTCGCGAGCCACATGGGGCTCACGAGCCGCGGTTTGCCGCTCTGTTGACTAATGAGTTTGCCAACCACTGACCTAAGGGAATGATGGTAGGAATCAGAGCATTAAAGCTAAAGGGAACTTACAGGTGGATCTGAATGGACAGGCTCTGCCAGCCAAAAAGCATTGGAGACACAGGTGCAGACTCTTAGACAGACTCAGGTAGAGCCTTGGGGCGAGGAGCCTCCCCGCATCTGGTGGCACCCAGGTGTGCCAAGTGTCCCTCGCCACGTGTTCTTGCTTTTAAACTAGAAGGTCAGATTGGACCCATGGTTTTCAACACCTCTCCAGCCTCAATTTTCTTCTCTAAAGAACCTGAGGTGAGTTTGTGACTCGTCAGAGCCTGTTGATAATAAAGCCATGAATTGAAACCTCAATCTTTTTCCTTTTCTGTTGCATCCCAAGCCCAAGTGTGTAAATAGATTACATGCCAGCTTACTTCTCTCCACAGAGCAGGTAGACAACTTCTGCTAGCCCTTCAGCCCAGGGCCAAGATAGAAGCTTTCCCAGGCAAGCAGCCAGAAGCCCTCTCTTCACTCCAGAGCTTCGAGAAGTCAGTTTCACCTACATTCCCAATAAAGGCGGTTAGAGGTAAAAAAAAAAAAAAAAGAAAAAGAAAAAAAAAAAAAAAAGAATGGAAGTAGAGGTGTAGCTGGTGCTGGCTGGTAACGTCTGGCTTCCAAATTCATCCTTAAAATTGATTTAAATTTTAACCTATAATGAGCTATAACAGATGGAAATTCAAATCCCAGGAACAGAGTGGGGAAGGGAGTGGAACTGAGTCAGCAGCATGAGCCACGCACCTTGGGCTCTGGCTGAGGGCTGGCCGGTATCCAGCTGCTTCTTAGACCCAAGCCTGTCGGTGCTGCAGCCCCAACACAGAACCTTGCACCCAGCACACCTGGCAGAAGCCCAACCTTAGGGAATCACAAAATAAGGACCTTGGGTGATGCAAAGAGCCAAATACTCAGTTACCTCAGCAGACTTAAGAGGCTGCTTAAAAAAACACTAGTGATTCCAACATAAGGATCATTTATTTGTTTATTTAATTTCAGAGAGGATGGGAGAGGGAGAGATAGAAACATCAATGATGAGAGAGAATCAATGATTGGCTGCCTCCTGGGGATTGAGCCCACAACCCGAGCATGTGCCCTTGACCACAATTGAACCCGGGACCCTTCAGTCTGTAGGCCAACGCTCTATCCACTGAGCCAAACTGGCTAGGGCAAGGATCATCTTTTATGTGAAAATCAATAAGCGACATTTTACACTATTTTCCATCAATACACAACTCTTACACATGCAAAGAGTAGGAACTTTGGCCAAACCGCCTTCCCCCGCCCCACACTCCTTAAGGGGGGGCAGAGGATGCGCAGCCACTGACCTCCTTCACTTCCCGCCACCCACCAGCCTTAGACCAGCTTGGCACTCGCAGAGCTGGGTGCTGGTGGCCCAGGCCTCTCTCCCTGTCAGCTGTGTCCCACTCTCCCAGCCCCTCCTCTAAGAAGCCCTGTGTGGAGAAGAGAAACAAGAAGAGTTAAGGTTCTAGCAGGATCCATTCAAGTCAAGTCAGGTTGGGGTCCTGCCCATGTTCTCTTTATCCTGTGATTTAGGGCGGCAAGGGAAAACGGAACAGTCAGAAATGCAGTAACATTTTACAAAGAATAAATTTATTTCCAAATCCTGAATTATAACCAAATTACAATTCCCTCTAGGTCTGTTTTGCGGCTTTACACAAGAATTTTAAAAAACATAGTCAATGGCCAAGTCATTTATACACCAAGCGTCCTGGGGACAGTTTATTTGGACACGACGGGTCCAGCCACCTCTCGCAGCTTCTCGCTGCTCTGCAGCCCAGAGCCGCACTGAGGAACTCCTTCCGTCCCGGCAGAGCCTTGCCCTTGGCAGGAGCTTCCCTTGGGGCCATGATGCACAGATGAAAGCACACAGATGAAAGGGTGTTGTCAGCAGGCCCCGGTGCTCCAGCCACTCAATCCCTGGCTCCATCCCCTGCAGGGACAGCCTCAGCTCATAGCCCAAAGCGGGCTGGCGTGCGGCGAGGAGTCATGGGCTCCCCTTGCTCTTTCCGACCTGGAGTGTAGATCTTTGTAGCCCTGGAGCACAGAGAGGGGTCAGGAATCACACTGCTGCTCACTCCAGCCAGGACACATAGCAGGACGGGGAGCCGGAGGCCTTGCTGTTTCTAACTGGTGTGTGAGCAGGCCTCAGGCTGAAGGTCTTCTCCCTGGCACACTGCCACTCCTCCTGCCTTCCCCATTTGTGAGTGGGAGCAGAATAGAACACCACCTCGTTCGAAACCCAGTAAGGAATGTTGTAAGACAGATTACTTAGTAACTCCTTTCACATCCCCTAGGTGAGCTGTGGAGGTAGTCTTCCATCCACTCACCAGGCTACCACTCCAGCTGTGTCTTAGACTCGACTGGTCTTTGTCCCCATTCCTGGGGGTAATCTCTAGAGCCCTGGGGTTTCCTATGAATTGGAGTGTCTCTGTGATTCATGGCAGGGGGGGCGGGCCTTGGGGGTGGCTCGGACCACATCTAGTAGTTTATGCCAATAAGATGATTTAGGACTGGGGGCCACCAGGTCAGAAAAGCCAACCATGTCATTAGAGGGCTGTGCTTTGAGCCCAGCCTCTGGGGAGGGAAGGGAGGCTGAGGCTGAGGCAACCACATGGCTGCTGATTCTATTTATGTGCCTATATATGAACCCCTGAGAAACTGGGCCCGGAGCTCAGGTGAGCTTCCCTATTGGCAATACTCAGTGTGTCCTGTCACACACCAATGTGCCGGGAGGCTAAAGCAACCCTGAGGACAATGGAAGCTTTGCACTCGGGACTTTCCAGACCTCATGCTATGCATGTCTCCCTTTAGCTGGTTCCAACTGGTATCCTTTTGCTATAATAAAACTTTCCCGAATTCTGTGTTATTCTAGCAAATTAGCATGTCTGAGGGAGTCTGTGGGGATCCCCAAATCTGTGACAAGTTGGTCACAGGTGAGGGGTGACCCTGGTATCCCCCAGCTTGCAGCTGGTGTCTAAAGCGAGGGTAATCTTGCAAAACACTGTGCCCTTCCTGTGAAGGCTGACTTAACACCAGCACCAGCACAGACACACGGTCCCAGGCGCTGCTCCCCGCACCAGTGTTTTCCAAATGCAGCTTGTCAGCAAAGCTGAGACCTACCCTGCTGCTCCACCCCACTTCTGGCCCCAAAAGAACATGACAAACAAGGATCGGGGTTGCTGATCAGCACCACCCCTATGTCAGGAACTCCTCCATGTCTCCACACATGACCACTATCAACTTCTGTCCCCAACTCACCTCTACACATTCAACTTTTCTTAAATTGTGACCCTGCATCGGGACCTAGTCGGTCCATCCAGCTGGTCCCTAGGACTTCCAGGGAGCTCCCTCCCAGCCAGGGCCCCAGTCAAAGCTCACTTGACACTGCCCAGGGGGCTGCGTTTCTCCTGCTCCTGCCGCCGGGCTCGCAGCTGCTCCTCAGCCAGCGCCATCTCCTCCTCCATGGCAGAGGCTTCCTCTTTGGCCCGCCGGCGGTTCTCCTAGAAAAGGGAGAGAGGTACTGGGAGTCACTGGGGACCAGCGGGTAAGAAAGACTTGTCTGTCCCATCTCCCTGCTGCAAGCCAGGTGCTGTGTAGACCACACAGCTCCCAGAGGCGGGGCTCCGTGGCTGCCTCCCTCAGCACCAAGGCCAGGCAGAACCTTCTTCTCCCACTGATTCAAGATAGACACTGGATGATGCAATCCTAACCCTATTCAGTCATGCCTCAGCACTCCATTACGTAAGTACTTATATTTTCTTATGACGTTCATGACTATGCTAGGAAGCACAGGAAACAGGGAAGACATTACCTCTGGCTGAAACACTCAGACATAAGGAAGATATGTGCAGGCCCAGTGTGGGAGGACCACTGAGAAGGGGAAAGCAAAAGCCCCACAGCATTCTGCAACCCTAAGTAATGGATCGAGGTGGTGGCCATTGATGACACTAAGACCGTGTGGAGATGGAGGAAGAGACAGGAGTTAGAATGGAGGGGTCAGGTGGAACCTCTGGGCGAGCTCAGCGGCATCGTAAGTGGGAGCACCAGGCTGGCAGGACTAAACGAAGTGCACAGCACCACGTGCATTTGTGCATCCTTGCTGATCAGCTGACCCCGATCTAATCAGGCTTTAGATTAATTACTGGTTCACAGAGAGTACCTGGTATAGAGGCACTCATTCAACACCTTAGAGAACCAATCGGTCCAATACAGAACATGGGACATTCTACAAGATTAATGACCTGGTTTCCCCAATAAATCAATACCATCAAAAAGGTGGGGACAGAGCCTTCTCTAGAATAAAAGACTTAATACATATAACAACAAGTTTCAATGTTTGGATCCTAATTCAAGCAAATTAATTATAAAACAATCTTTGAGATAAAAGAGGAAATCTGAATAAGGACTAGAGACTTAGGTGACACTTAAGACTTAGATGATTAATGCTGTTGAGTGGTACTGGCATGGAAGTTACATTTTAATTTTTAAAAGTCCTTTTAGAGATACAAAGTTCAGGTATTTATGGATGAAAAAACATGTTGTCTGAGATATGCTTTAAACTCTTCCAGGAGAAAGTAAAGAGGGGGGATCAGACGGTGATGTGTCTTCAATACCAGGCTGAGGGGAAATGGATCCCAGAGGCAAACAGAACCTTCATGAAAAGCACAGGAACCTTACCTGCCGAGACTTTCCTGCCTGTTTCACACTGTAGAACATGGGGCCCAGCTCCGCCAGCCACTCTCCGTCCACAGCAGTCACGCACTGCATGTACTCCTGCAGGCAGAGGGCCACAAAGTGGTGATCAGAGGGCCAAGGCTTCAGGCTGTCCCTCCCAGGGTGGCTCCACAATTAAGAGCTATGTGGGAAGGGCCCTAACCCCCAGCCTTCTGAGGCTGAAATAGGCAAGGAAAAGCCTCAGACACATGAAAGTTAAATCCCTTCTCCCACCAAAATTTCTCCATGCTTAAGAAAACGCTGCCTAGTATCCAAGAGAAAAGGCCCAGACCCTCAAAAAACCATTCTAATGACGACACCACAGGGGTTGCTTGTCCACAGCCAAGACCACTGTAACTTAGAGGTTAACTCTGTGCAAGTTTCCCCAAACCCTCACCTGAAAACCATCCTCACTCCCCTCAAAGCAAGGCATGTGGTCTCAAGCCTCCCAAGGTCAAAGCTCATCCCAGAAGGCAGTGAAGGGGCCTGGCCTAGCCAGGTGGGCCTATGCCATGCAAGCCGCCTCAGAAAACTCACCTTGGTGGTCATGACCAACTCGTGATACACTATGTAGTCTGGGGTGTAGCCCATTCCAAAGAGGGAGCTGGTGGGGTGCAAGTGGCAGGGCATCCCTGTCCGGATATTCACGTACTCCCCGATTCCCTAGGAAGAGACACAACAGATGGCCACATCAGGAAGATGCTGCTCATTTGGGCAGCTAACCTTTCCCTTAAATAAGACCTCGACACAGGCTTGTGGGGAGGCCCAGATCTGCAGGATTGCACAGTGAGAAGAGAAGCACTTTCCTAGGCACAAATATCAGGCCAGAAAGGGGCCACGCTCCAACAGGCTCACCTTGAGCTTGGCTGCCTGGTGGAAATAGGCAGCACAGATGCACTTCCTGACGATGTCCCAGTCGGTGCCACAGGAGGCCAGACTCATCCTCTGCTGCACCATGATGTCCTTGAGCTGAGCCCGCACCTCCCGGACCTAGCGCAGGATACAGGTAGGCACGGATGAAGCCCCCTTCCCAAGCTTTCCAACCCTCAATCCAACATCCCGCTTAACTGGGTCAGTGCCGCACCTTCCGCATGGCCTTGGCGTGGATAAAATGATCGTTACACCAGATGGTAGAGTAATTATTGTTCTTCCACTGAAGGTAAACATTCAGGTAGGTCAAATGGTCACTCTCAGGGACAGCAAACTTCTCCCGGATTTGATCACTCTCCTCCTCTCGACCCTAGGAAGGAAAAGGGGACCTCTGAGGACAGGGGAGTCCAGGTCCACTGAGAAGAGGCTGGAGTTTCTCACACTATCACCTATCCACACACACAACTTCACACACATCCATATAGTGCTCTAACAGTATGAGAAAGATAAGGTAGTTTACAATACAAGATTCATCCTTATGGTGAGAGTTTAGGTACAACTATTCTAGAAGACAAAAAAATGCTCTTGCAAATGTTCAAACCATCCTTTCCCCTCACCTTGACCCCAGCCTGCTTAACTGAAAACAGCAAAATCATTATTTAGAAACCATGATTCCTATCCCTGCATTCCATTTTTTCAATATTTTTTTATGCTCATCCAAGGGTATGTTTATTGATTTTAGAGAAAGAGGGTGTGTGTGTGTGTGAGAGAGAGAGAGAGAGAGAGATAGGTTGCCAGAGAGAGAGAGAGAGAGAGAGAGAGAGAGAGAGAGAGAGAGAGAGAGAGAGAGACATCGACAGGTTGCCTCCTTTATGTGCCCGGACCAGGTATCAAACCCACAACCTAGGTATGTTCCCTGTCTAGGAATCAAAACCACACCTTTTGGTATATGGAATGATGCTCCAACTAACTGAGCCACCCAGCCAGGGCTCCAATAACACAGAGAGAAACTACTGCCCTCTCTAATCCTTCTCGAGCCCATAACTCCCCTGAGGCTTCTGGGAAGAAAAAAGAGCTAGCCACTATCTCCACACCTTGGGCCTGTAGAAGATGGCTGGGACCGAGAGCATGGAGACAATGAGCAGGATCTCAGAGCTGCAGCCCATATCACAGGACACAATGAGCATCTTGGACAGGGCTGGGTCCAGCGGGAACTCCACCATCAGCCGCCCAGTTGAGGTCAGACCACCTAGGAGAGAGGAGCAAATCCAGATGTTCAATGAACACAGTCAGGAGCAAATCCAGATGTTCAATGAACACAGTCAGGTGCAGAGGCAAAGAACCCAGGCACCAACACCCAGGAGGCCTTGCCCGGCTCCCGGGGCCACAGCACCTGTGTTGTCCAGGGCTCCAAGGATCCAGAGCTGATACATGGAGTTGAGCATGTTGTCCTCCGGGGGCGGGTCCATGAAGTGGAACTGCAGCAGGTCCTGCACCCCCAGGGACTTAAGTAGCAACACCACATTGGCCAAGTTGGTCCTCTGGATCTCGGGCACTGTGGTGGTCAGGAGCTCATTCTTGTAGGCGCTCTGGGTGTAGAGCCTGCCAAGGAGAAGACCGAGTGCCACTGCACCTACCACACACTGGGCACTGAGCCCTCCAGCCGCCTGGCTGCCTACGCAGGAGTGACGCTCCCTCAGCTTCCACTATATGCGCACCCCGAACAGCCAGGACAGAGGAGGCCACAGGTAGGAGAATTCCTCATTTCCTCCCCGCCTCTCCCCACTTTCTCTCTGAATTGTGAATTTCCACCTATTCAAAATTCAGTCTTGCCAGCTTACTCTTCTGCTAGAGGGTCCTATATGCTTGTTTCATGTCTGGAACCAAAGAGCCTGGAACTAGAATTATTGCTGGGTTTTATTTTCTTCATACTTTTCTGTATTTTCCAAATTTCTATAGTGAATACATTACTTCTGAAAATTAGGACCAAAAAAAGAATAGCTGGAGATGTAAAAAAGAACCAATGATGTGTGTAATTTGCTCAGATTTATCCTCTAAGGGAAAACATGTTGTAATTATTGGTCTTCTACTGCAAGCACATTCAACATAGGTCTGCCTAAAACCCAAAACTGCTTAGACCTCAGAGCTGCCTGGAAAGCTACTTCTTCCACTCAGCAGTGAATGATGAGAGGACCAACAAGTGGCAGCCCCACCATTGGTCCCCAATCTCTGCTGGATCTCAGTCCAATCCCGCCACCCCAGCCCTGGCCCCACATGCAGCAATCCCAGCGCCGCCCCGGAAAGCAGGCTGGCACAGGGTTCCTACCTGAAACACTGACCTGGGCCCGTCCTGCCAGCTCGCCCCGACCTCTGGTTGGCGTTGGCCTGGCTGATGGGGTAGATCTGCAGAGCATCCATGCCAATCCTGGGGTTGAAGACCTAGGAGGCGCAGCAAAGAGCTGATTAAGGTCAGAATGAAGGAGGAAAGGAAAAGGGAGGCAGCCTTGAGACAAAGACATCCCTGGTTGTTACACACTGCAGAGCAGTGTCTCAGCAACACAGGCAGGATTAAAGAATCAAGCACAGAGCAAGTTCAGAACTCAATAAATGTTAGTCTCTTAAACCAACACCACCTGCATGTGAATCCCTCACTGGAGAGCGGAGGACCCAGAGCCTGCTTCCCACCCCGACCAGGCTTTGGGTGAGGGCCCTGGGCCCCGGCGCCTGTGTCTTCTCTTACCTTTAATTTGCAATAACCCGAATCAATAACAAACATGATGCCGTCGACAGTCAAAGATGTCTCAGCAATGTTGGTGGCAACAATACACTTCCGAACACCATCTGGAGCCTACAGCCGGGCAAGGAGGTACAGGGAGAGAAAGCTATAGACCTTCAGGTAGCAAAGACCCCCCACGCCCCCGAACCCGAGGAAGCATCATGTCCCACCCCTGCCAGAAAAGTAACTCCTGCTCTCTCTTGCCCTCCTTTGTGAGAACCCTGGAGGACCCAAAGGTGAGGGCCCAAGACAGACAGACTTTCTTGCTGCCGCACCTTCTGGAAGATTTTTGCCTGGAGGTCGGAAGGCAGCTGGGAGTAGATGGGCAGCACGGCCAACGCGGGCGCATTCTCCAGTTCTTCCAGATGTTCCACAATCTGGTCTGAGGTCACCTGAGGTCACAGCAACCATGAGACACTGTATGCGCGCACACAGGATACACCCGTCATCACGGTCACGACAAGGCACACACCTCTATGTCCTCCTGGCCAGGCATGAAGATGAGGATGTCCCCAGGGGCCCCTGACAGGTGCACCTGCAAGGACTGCTTCACTGCGGCCTCCACGTAATCCTCCTGCGGGGTCTGCAACACCAGCCAGGGACAGCGTCAGAGGAAAGTGTCGAGGGAAATGCAGGCCAGGCACCTCTCTGGGAACCAGTGGCCCAGGCACTAGTCTAGGGCTAGAGACGGCAGACTTTCAGGGTTGCCACACCTGCAGATGAGCTTGACTAAAACCCCAGGGGCCCCACACTTCCGCTCCAAAGAAACAATAAAACAAAACATACCCAAAGCACAGTCCTTTGGCTCTGAGCCCTGGAGCTACAGGTGGCCCCACGCGCCTCACGGTACCCACAACACCTTTCCCAACTCAGTATCCTATCCTGCGCCCTCCAACTTCTCATCAGAGCTCAGGGTCAGTTCAAAAAAAAGGAGGCCTCAGTACCTTGCTGAAGAGGATGTCAACAGGGAAGGTACGACCAGGGATGTGGAAGATGGGAACATTCCCAAAAAAGGCAGCAAATTTCTCTGCATCCATAGTGGCCGATGTGACAATGAGCTTCAGGTCTGAGCGCCGAGCCACCACCTAAGAGAAGAGGTCAGTCAGAAGCTTCCCCACAGGTTTGGGACCCTTGGCTTCCATCCACCAGTCTCATCAACAAACATTATTCCCATATGAAACAGAGCCGAAGCTGATGAACTGACACACAGACGCATAACAATCCTAAAGACCGAACCCATGGAGCCACAGCCATGAGAACATGAGCCACTCAGCTGAGCAAGGACAGAATAAACTCCAACAGCAGGTCTGAACGCAGCAACCAAGGGCCTTGGGACATTCTGGCCTGAGAGACCCCCAGCTTCCCCAGGCTCGACCCCAGCCCACCGAAGCGCCCTGGTCACTACCTGCTGACAGTGTGCTGCTGGTCAAAGCCCCGTGGACGCAACCCCGCAGCCCTCACCTCCCGGAGCAGCCCGAAGAGCACATCGGTGTTGAGGGAGCGCTCGTGCGCCTCATCCATGATGATGGCGCTGTAGTGATCCAGGTCTGCTTCCCGGAGGGACTCTCGGAGCAGGATCCCGTCAGTCATGTATTTGATCAAGGTGTTTTCTGAAGTGCAATCTTCAAAGCGGATGGCATAACCCACCTGGAGGTCGGAGAGAGGGCTCAGAAGCTCTGGTACAGCTCACCATTGTCACACCCCGTGCTGGGTCCAGGCCATAGCAGATCATCTCAAACAGATGGGAACTACTGGGTAATGTCTACAGCTCAGCCCTCGCCCACTCACCTCCTCACCAAGGTTTCCTCCCATCTCTTCACTGACTCTCTTGGCCACTGACATGGCTGCCACACGCCGGGGCTGGGTGCATCCAATCATCCCGTAGTCCGTGTAACCATCTTCATGCAAATACTGGGTCAGCTGAGTGGTCTTACCACTCCCCGTCTCCCCAACCACAATCACAATGCTGTTATCTCTATGAGGGAGAGAAGGCAAAGGGCAAATCAGCCGGAGTGGAGGACCACATCCAAGCCTCCAAGAAGATGCTGCCACCTCCTGTCCTACTTCTGGCTAGCCAAGAAGCATGCCTGCTTAGAGAGGAGGATTTCCCTGGGAAAACAGATACCCTGAAAGGTCTAAAAGATGGTGAGGTTTAAACAAGCAAACAATAGCAAACAATGCCATCTTGCTTGCTTTCCCTTCTCCATCAGATGTAATGCCCAAAAGGAAAAGAACTACCAAGTGAACACAGGAGCCAAAGGAGACACCAATTCAGGGCTGGAATTCCCAGGCCCTGGGCAGTTACCTGATGATGGTGAGCAGTTCCTGCTGCACAGCGAAGATGGGCAGGTACTGCCTCTGCTCCAGAATTGACTTCTTTTTGGCGAATTCACTGCTGGCCTCGCTCTTTTTCTTCATGTGATCCGCAAACTTCTGTTCTGTCCTGAGAACACACGGCAGCCTAAGCACCCTGCACGATTTCTCACATTTTTCTTCCTGATCAGGTTACTGCCCTTCTTCCTAAGCCCAAGAATGAGGACTGCTTCAACAAGACCTAATAAACCTTCAAGGCACTGGAGCAGCCAGGGGGTCTGAGATGTGCTCGCCTCCTCCAGCCTAAAGGAGCAGAGCTGCTGTGTGAGAATCCATCATCCACAACACACCAAACACCCGGGACAAACAGCTAACAAGCTCAGAGGAGTTACAGACTGGCAGGTGGGCAAATCCTCTGCTCTAAAAATGAGTTCAGCCAGAAGAGGAACTGAAATGACAAGTCATTACCTTACATAGAGCACCCGGGGCAAGTTCAGCACAACCCCTGAGGAGCTAAAGGAGGAGTCATGGCTGCAGAGGCAAGACCAAGGTCAGACCTCCGACCTCCTCTCGACCGGATGGCGCAGTCTGTAAGGCTTCATTTCCAAAGAACTGTGAGAACAGTCGATCCCATATTTACCTACTTTTCCTAAAAGCACTCAAATATCTGACACATGTACACATCCCAAGACTCAAAAGCACTATGTAGTTTTCCCAAGACTCCACTGCAAAAAGATACCAGCCCAATGCTACATGAGTCCACACAATCTTCCCCCACCTCCTCCCAAGACTTTTCCTTTGTCAGACCTACCCCACGCTCTGAAAAGCTTCCTACTTCTAATTCCCAGTCGCTCCTGGTCAGCTAACAATTAACCTTTAAGGGATTAAATTTTCTAGAAACTAACAAGGGCTGGTCAATAGTATCAACTTCTTGCCCTGGCTGGTGTGGCTCAGTTGGAGTATCATCTCATACACTGAAAGGTTTCATGTTCAATCCCTGGTCAGGGCACATACAAAGGTTGCGTTCAGGAGGCAACCGATCGATGTTTCTCTCTCTTTCTCCCTTCCTCTCTCTAAGATCAATTTAAAAAAATAGTACCGACTTCTCATTTAGGACACTTCTCACAAGGGTACAGAGAATTATTAATTCAGAAAACAGTTCCATAGGGCTTCAGAGTGTTCAAAGGACGAGCTTCACAAGAGACATGTGAGTCCAGCCGCCTCCCCAATGTGAGAACCCTAATAAGCACTTCCCCAACATTGCCTTGGATACCTCGTCACTACCTGATAAGACAACCCTTTCTATTTTTGAACCTCTGTTAAAAATAGCTCCTCCTTAAGTTGAACTGAAATCTAAGGGGGCAAAGCCCACTTTCTCCCACCAAACACCTGAGAGGCACTTTAGCAGAGCGGCTAAGAGTGGGCTCCTAAGCTAGACTGTCTGGGTCTGATCCTCCCTCTACCATTTATCAGCTGGGTGACCTCGAACAAGTTACTTAACCTCCCTGGGCCTCATTATCCTCATATGATACATGATACAGGAATAACAGCACCTATCCCATGGCATTGTGGTGGGAATTCAGTGAGCAAGTAACTGAGGCCTTTAACGCTGCCTGGCACAGAGGAAGCCCCTGCAGTAGAAGCAGCAATAGGGATAATATCTAGGGAAAGTTGAAGATGGTAGAAAAGAAAGACCAGGAGGAAGGGTCCAGAAGAGACCAGAAGACTCAAAGTGACATCACTTTCTGATTCACGAGCCCAAATCCGATCAGTTCCAATGCAAGTGCCCTTGAGGGCCCATCTTTGGAGATAGCTCACTGCTGGCTGAGACTCCTACCTGTAGTCCACTTTACCATCTTCTGTTAGCGCTTTATCTGGTTCTTCCTCTTTTTTGACACCCATTATATCTCCCAGTTTGGTTCCAGCCAGTTCCCAGTGTTTGTGTTGAGCCTGAAAAAGACACAAAAAGGAAGTCTGTACCATCCTGTGATACGACTGTGTTCAGGAAAACCAATCCCCTGGTACAGGCTTCATCCAGCAGCAGGTGGTAAATTCCCACAAGGCATTCCATCTTCAGCCTTGGGCTCCCGAAGCACCCGGCCCAGTGGTTGTCCCAGCGGAGGTCCTGGTGGAGGGACGCAATGCCCTCTGCCAAGGACTGGTTCTTGCCCTGTGAGTGTCCTTTAACTTCCCAAAGGAACACTACCTATGAGCTCTAATATGACTTTTAAAAAGACCGGAATATGCAGACCCCCCGCCCCAGAAGACAAGAAGCCAACCTTCTTGCGTTCCTTTTGCTCCCTGTGCTTCCGCACTGTTTGACTGCCTTTTCGAGCAATGATGGCCAGGTCGGAAGTGGCATCCTTGACGGGAATCACAGGCTCTGGCTGCAGGAAGTTGAGGGAAAGAGAAATTCCCACTGATCATTCATCTCAACAAGAAGGTCCATTTCCCAACAGCCCCAGGAAATGAAAGGGGTGGCTATCCTATTGTGATGGGGGCAAATTTTCCCCTTTCCTTCCTTCCTTCCTGTCCACTTCCACTTCAGGTCTTTCTGAGCTTTCTTGTCTCGGGCCACAGAGGAACCTCACCTGCTTGGTGAAGACGATGCGCCCGTCCAGGAAGGGCGGCACCAGATTGTGCACCATCAGATGCACCTTGGCTGCGCTATCCTCTTCAAAGTCCTCATCCACCTCCAGCCGGTGGACCACGCCGCTGGTGAGCATGCGGTTGGTCTCCCAGCGTTCGTTATCCTGTAAGAACACAGTGGGAGGCCACACTCAGAATGAAACCGAAGGTGGTTCTGACAGGTCACCAGGCAAGTGCATGCAAGAAGTCCTGACAGAGGGCCCTGGGGACCGCAGCGATGTCACAGGCCTCTCTACCCTACAGCCTCTTAGACAGAAGAGTCGCTGATCCCAAGTCACCTGCAGGCCTTTTTCCAAGAAGTGGCACTTTCTATCTCAGCCAGAACCTCTATCTGGACACACAAATGGTGACTGTCCCCAGCCCCATTCAGAGACTCCAAGAACACAGACCACAGAGCCAAGCCCCACCCTACCAGTTCCCATCAACAGCACCTCTCAAGGAAGTACTGCAAAGAGAGAAGTTTTAAGTTGGGTTTTTTTAAGCTACTGTAAAGTTCCACACACTCCCCTCCTCCACCTCTAGAGAGTTAAAGCTGCTCCTGGCACTTTGGCTGTGGGGACACTAGCTGTGCTGCCATCACACGCACATGACCCGCTGCTGCTCCCACATGCCCCCACTCCAGCTGAACCTGCTCCCACCGCTGTAGGCAGCAGCATCACCTCATTGATCTGTCTCCGCTGAGCCGAAATGCGCTTCTGCTTCTGTTTATGCAGGTGCTGCTCCCGCCTCCTCACGTAGTCCTCGGAGGAGTAGGCCAGGGGGTTGTGGAACTCATCATATCCTTCATCCATCATGTACCAATCCCGGTCGGCTTGCTGCAGTGCAGGAGACAAAGCACAGGGAACAGGAAACTGATCACGTTTATGCACAAGACATGGCCAGAAGGGGAGGAATTTGGTAAGAAGTCACTATGCGGTAGAGCAGCCCTGTGAGAGGTGCAGGAGGTCACCCCACCCTAAAATGAGCCTCTACAGGAGACTACAGTGACCAACTGTATATGTAAGACTTCCTACTGCAGTTCATCATGTCAGCACTTCTCAGATTCACCACATGGTGGCACCAACACATAACTAGAGAAGTTGAGTGGTTCCTGCCTTAGGTGAGATGTTTCACTGGGAGCCTGTGCCTTTGGAGAGATTCCAGAGCTTTGGGACTGAACAAGGCTCAGCTTCCCTGAGACTGTCTTCAAAGTCCAATTCCACTAGTGTCACTCGTGGCCCCTGTGCACTGACACATCCTGTCACCCATTCCCCAATGGATGGTCACCATCCCTCACTCAGTCCCTCAAAGACAAAAAGTTTTTACCCTCTGGTCATCCTCCCATTGCTGCCGCTCCTCTTCTGTGTCAAATGAAATCCCTTCTTCTCCATCCTCACGTCTTGCTGAAGGAGAACACGCAGCAGGTGAGACCACACAACCCCAGCTTATCCCCAGTGGCCACAACAGATCTGCAAGGTGCACAGCTCCTGAGGCACAGCTTTGCTCAGCCTGACCAGGGGGAGTGACCCTGCCTCCTACCGCCTACTCCCACATGGCCTTACCTCGGCCCCTGGACAGACGCGGGGTGGACCCTAGGTGTCTTCTGTCATCAGCCCACTCATTGTACTTGTAGGATGGGGTTGGCAATGGTGTGTCGTCCGAGTACTTGCTCCTCACAGACCTAGGAAACAGTATAGCCAGCATCACTAAGCAGTCACTAGGCTGAGACATGTCCCTGCGCTGCCACCTGGTCTCCCAGCCCAGAGCCCTTTGCCCTCATCCCATCCACCCATGCGACCCACCCAGGGAAACTAGGCTGCTCTGCCCAGAACATCACCTATCCCGATCTCGACTGGACGGCCGGTGGCTCCGTTCAGAATCCCTATAGGAGGGTGTTGGGGAGGGCGATTCCCACTGGGAGCGCCTTGAGGAGCTATAGCCACTGTCCTCTTCCTCCCAGGTAGACCTTGACGGGGTGGCTGCGTCTGGGGCACAAAAGACACATCCATAGGAAAAATGTAAATTAACCAGGACATGGCTCTAGAACTATTAGCTAAAAGTCAACTTCCCAAATTTATTTTACTATTTATAAACTTTGTACCTATTTGTAATGAATAAGATGGTTCTGAGTTTTTAAAGATATCTGCATTTTGCCCTGGCTGGTTTGGCTCAGTGGATAGAGCATCAGCCTGTGGACTGAAGGGTCCCGGGTTCGATTCTGGTCAAGGGCACATGCCCGGGTTGCGGGCTCAATCCCCAGTGGGGGGCGTGCAGAAGACAGCCAATCAATGATTCTCTCTCATCATGGATGTTTTTCTCTCTCTCTCCCTCTCCCTTCCTCTCTGAAATCAATAAAAATACTTTTTAAAAAAAGATATCTGCATTTTAACAGTTCAGTTTTCATCTGTGTTTGTAACATTTCAAGGAATTTCCTATTTGTCTCTGCAAAATAACCCTTTAAATGTAATTATTTTAATGGCTCCTTCTTCTGCTCTCCAGCTCCTATTCTTTCCTGCCACATGGAAAAGTGGCCATTCAGTAAGCCGCCCCTCACCTTAAGGGAGCATATCCATCCTCACAGAGAGGTCCAAGGCCTTCCCACCCAACTCAGAACCAAAGAGTCCTAGAAGTTCATGATGGAATCAGGAATTCCCTCTCTGCCCACAGCAGTCCCACTGAGGAGGAGAGTCGCTCACCCTGCCCTTTATACGCCTGACCCCTCACAAACCACCACCAGCAACGGCTCAGTCTACCTTTAGGTCGGTGTCTCGGGCTCTCTGGTTCATTTCTCCGGCTGCGCTCTGACCCTCCATCCCGTTCTGATCTGCTGCTGTGCCTGCTTCTATCCCGCTCATCTGCCAAGAGTCACATGCAGAGCTTAGAAAACATGTGTCCCATCCCAACTTCCACCCGTCTTCACCCTCAGGTAAGGACAGGCCTTCCCACTCACTCTCAGGTACAACCTGCACTGCTCTACTACGATCCATGGGCTCCTGACACTCTCATATCCCCATTCTTTCAAGGGGAAAAATAGTTACTGGCTAGAAAGTTTCAAACTCACAGTAACAGTTACTTCCCTGTAAGAATTCAGAAAAGGACAGTTACAAGTCTATAGTGAGGAGCTGCTTAATAGTTACAAGTCTATAAGCTATAAAACTTAAACTATACTGAGCAAAGCCAGCACTGGACTATGTCTAGCTTTACTCCATAGCACTGTCCTTCCTCTATCATTAGCACTATTGCAGCCGTGGGCAAACTACGGCCCGCGGGCGTTCGGCTGTTCTATCCGGTCCGCGGAGCCAAAAGAGCAAAGGGTTCTCTTGCTCTCCCCTCCGCTCCTTTACTTTGAATTTATATTAGTTCACACAAACACTCCATCCATGCTTTTGTTCCGGCCCTCCGGTCCAGTTTAAGAACCCACTGTGGCCCTCGAGTCAAAAAGTTTGCCCACCCCTGCACTATTGTCAACTCTGGTTTCTCAGACATACTGCTCATTACCACCCAGTTTCATAATAAAAGGAAGACCACACATTCAAACATAGCAGCTATGTTGCAAGTAACAGTTCTTAAACTGCCTGCTATTCCCAATCCCAACTGGGTCAAAACCAATCAGAATGACATTATGCAAATAGGGCTCCTTAATGTAATGGGCATTATAAAAACTCCTGCAACAGGAAAGATACTGTCATGTTCATTCAAATGCTTAATGGGCTGTGGGACTATGCTGGGCAGTCTACCTCTGTCTCTCTTGCGGTCACCATCTCGATCCCGTGATCTCTCCTTCCGATCCTTTTCTTCTTTGGATGAGGCATAGACACCATGTTCCCGGCGCTCCCGCTCTCTCTGCCGACTACGTTCCCAAAACTCTTCGCTCACACCACCGGGATGGGACGGAGTCTCTACCCGAGCAGAGCGATAATGTCTGAAACAGGGAGGGCAGCAGGTAAGGAGAAAAGCCTTGCCCACCTCTGGCTGTGCCCAACGAGTGACCTGTGCTTTTCCACTTTACCCCCTGGTACTGCAGGCTGCCGCATGGCAACAACCCAAAGCATTTCTAACCACCACCATCGACTCGCTGGTCTCCTTTAAATGTTCCCCACAAATCTGAAGAACATACCAGTTCCTACCTACCCTCAACATTATAAAAATAAAATAAATCCAAGAAAACCGAGAGATAAATGTGGGACATTATTTTCTGGCCTCCATTTTCATTGTCTATGGGTCAACCCATCCTAAAGCCTTTACCTGTCTTTCCGGCTACCTCGACCAGACTGGTCACTGCCGTCCTCCTCACCATCCCTCTGGTCATCCTTGCTCTCTTCCCAGTCCTTGTAGGAAGACACTTTGGATTTCTTCTTGTCCTCCCCATCGTCTTTCTCTTCTCGCTCCCTCCGTTTCAGGGAAGCCAACAAGTCCAGTCCCAGCAATGACGGGCGGGGAGCAGGGGCCTTAAAGACATGCTGCTCACTGGCTGCACTTTTGGTCTTGCAAATAAGACCGCCAACCTGAGAGTCCCCATCAGTGCCTTCCAATCTATGGATCGAGGTGTCTTCACTGGTGTCCTCCATGACAGGCTCTGGGATTTCCCTGGAAGGAAACAAACCGTTTGGCAAAGGACATGAGAGGGGGAAGGCTTAGATCTGCTGTATCCTAAGGTAACTGTAGTCATAGGTATATTTAAGACCAGGATTTCTTAAGTACCTCTTGCTAAGACCCTTCCATCAGGTCATTGACAATCTCAAAAGATCATCCTACTCCCACCTCAACACACATAAGAAATATACACACATTCACCCCAAATACCAGGACCCAAGACAGCATCTTCGGGCCTCATGATGGCACACTTATTAGAGCATGACGACATCTATAAAGGGAGGATCAGGGATTTGAAGTCAGAAACTCAATTACATATGAAGTCAGAAACCTCAGTTGGAATCCAGGCTCCTGATTATTTTCTACCTGTATGAGTGTAAGCAAATAACTTAATCTTTGGTTAGGTGTAATTTCTACATCTATAAAATGGAAATACTTTTTGCTCTGATCCATGGACTTCTTGTGAAAATCAAGCAAGCGAGAACATGGGAAAGCTCTCGGTAACTATAAAGAGTTACATAAATGTGACCTAACCGGTTTGGCTCAGTGGATAGAGCGTCGGCCTGCAGACTGAAAGGTCCCAGGTTCGATTCTGGTCAAGGGCATGTACCTTGGTTGTGGGCACATCCCCGGTAGGAGGTGTGCAAGAGGCAGCTGAGCGATGTTTCTCTCTCATTGATGTTTCTAACTCTCTTTCCCTCTCCCTTCCTCTCTGTAAAAAATCAATAAAAAAATATTTTTTAAAAAAAAGAGTTACATAAATGTGATTGTTACACTGTATTCTAGGCTGTGCTCCTATGCTGGGTCCCTTGCCATTTTTTTACATGAGTTCTTCTACCTCTCCCTCCCTTTAAACTCACAGAGACTGCAGAGACATTGGGGTACAAGGCTACCATCTATGTGATCCATACTTTACTGGCTTTTTTGGGACCAGTTTTATATAGAACTCAAACTCTGTTTAAAAATAATCTATGTTCACCAAAAACATTGATGAGAAGCACTAGGTTAGAAAATGGGTGTTTCGGAAGAGTATTTATTTAGGTGGCTGTAAGATTTCCTGGTACTCCACTTGTAATAAATTCCTCTTTACCTCCCATTATACACCATCCACTTGTGAACATACACCAGTTCTGAGCGCTTGGATAATTCCCCTCATTCCAACAAGTCAGTGAAGCAAAGGAAGTGTCAAGGAGCAGTGTACCACCAGAATCCAGAATGGTTTACACAGCTCTAATTAACATGCACAGCCCTATAGAGGAATAGAGTCAAACAGACTAGACACATAATATGGACACAGAAACAAGAGCTACGTTTTGAAAAATGTCATCAGGGCCATGGCCAGTTTCCTCAGTGGTTAGAGCATCGGCCAGCCAACTGAAGGGTCATGGGTTTGATTCCCGATCAAGGGTTATATCTGGGTTGTAGGTTCAGTCTCGCCCCAGTCAGGGAATGCGCAGGAAACAACCAATCAATATGTCTCACATCAATGTTTCTCTCCCTCCCTCCCTCCTCCTACCTTCCTTTCTCCCACCCTTCCTCCCTTCCACTTTCTGAAAATCAATGGGGAAAAAATATCCTCGGATGAGGATTAGCAAAGAAAGGAAAGGAAAGATGGGAGGGAGGGAGGAAGGGAGGAAGAGAGGGAGGGAGGGAGAGAGGTAGGGAGGGGGAAAGAAAGAAGGAATAAAAGAAAAATGTCATGGGGTAGAAGAGAGAATGAAAAGCTGCATATTGATGACATCAGGATATACCCGTGAGAAAATCTAAACAAGAAGGTAGAGTCGTACAGGCTCTGCTCAGAAGTAGACTAAACTAGAAAATATGCCCCTAGAATGCCATTCTATGCAGGAGAAAGAGCCTTGACTTGTCTGTCTTGCTGATGCTGTACTCAATGCCTAGCAAAATAAACGTTTGATGAATAAATGGATTAATGAATTTAAACTGATTGAAGGAAAACAGAAAGTGAACCATTTGGAGAGACAGCAAGAGAAGATACCAGTAGCACTAGACAAGGTGCCTGACAGCAAAACTTAATTAGCTGTTGGGTTGAATAAATAAGGAATTAAGGGGCTGGATTCTGGAGAAGGGTTAATGACAAAGAGGCTACATGGGGTACGGGAAAAAAGAAACTGGATTTATTCATTGAACAATTATTCAGTACCTTCCCTGAGCCAATCGCTGTTCTGGGAAACAGGGATAGAGCAGAGAACAAACCAGACCAAAATCCCCGCCCTCTTGGGGTTAACATTCTAGCAGAGGAGATCGCCTAGAGATACAATGTGGCAGAGAAGAGGAAGACACAAGGGCTCAGACGTCCGTGTGGGAGTGGGCTAATGCGGAGGCCCAGGGAAGGGTGACCCCGGGAAGCATCCCTGGCCGCAGAGGCCGCCCCAGATCTGAGCAGAACAAAGAGAAAAGCCCGGCCAGGCAGGACCCGCGCGCATCCCTAGGGTAAGACAAACTGAGTGACAGGGAGCCGACTTTCCAAGCCCGGGCCCGACCTGAGCGAAGGACAGACACCCGCCGCCTGGAGCCGCCATGATTGGCGAAGGGCAGGTCCGGAAGGAAGAAGGGACACTCACCTCACCAAGCCCGACTCTCGGGAGGTTCTGTCCCTGATTCCGGGGCGCCGGCGCCACCACCCCTCGCTCAGATCGCCTTAGAGAACCAAAACCAGCACCTTGAAAGCCGCCATTATTGTCCCATAATACTTTGTGCGGCCCCTTCTATCCGTCCAAAGAGACCATAGAGAGCGACCCGGAAAATGCCGGTTCCTGGCTCCAAGCCCGGGACATAACGCGACCAGGCCCTCAAGATTAGAGTGCCCTCCGCTGGGACTCTGATCACAGACACTTCCGAGTCTCGCTGCGACCAACCACACCGTCCTGAGAGGCGAGGCCCCGCCTCTAGCCTGAGAGGGTGGGAGGGAACAGGAAAGAGGCCGGGCATGTTTAGTAAGGGCGGAAGTGACTCTACGGCTTCCGGTCAGAGCCGGTCAAGTAGACGACGACTAGAATAACCGGTTTATTGGGCTACGCTGGTTCATCTACTACGCCTGTACGTTTTCCTCTTCCGTTTCCGTCCCCTGAAGTGGACCGCCCAGGGTTGCTAGGCAACAGCCCCGGGTTGCTTTGCATTAGGGTCCCGGAGCGCTTCCGGCAGAAGAAAGAAGCCGCCCGTGTCCTGACCTGGGAAAAGAGATCGGGTCGCCGACAGTCCTGAAGTTGGAGGGAGGAAACTTGTACAAATAAAGTAAGTGTCGCCTTCCCTACCACAGACATCATTAAACGCTAATTAGTGACCCTTGAACTACTCGGGTTGGAGCCCGCGGCTTGAACCTGTGTTTTTCAAGCGTGAACTGTATTTTCCACACCCGGTGGGGCATCTGGGTACTCCGGGGGGGCGACTTAAATTATACGCGAATTTTCGAGTGCGCGGGCCGGAGGCGCCCCAACTCTGGCATCGTTCCAGGGTCAGCTGTGTGGACTGTTTTGAAAGACGCGCACTCCATTTAAATAAAACTCACCTGTCTGTTCACACGCAGCGATAGCCACTGATGGTGTTTGGGGATATTCCTTCCCAGTTACTTTTGTTTGTAAATTTGTATTATAGTTAGGTTTTTGTACCTAGACTGTAGAATGTGGTATCACACTGTTTTGTAACGTCTTATCATGAGAACTTCACAGTATCTGAAATGTTTATCTCTAACACAGTGCTTAATGACTTTTAACAGTACATTGCAGAACTATACTATCTTTTATTTCACCAGTCCCCTGTTGCCATTTAAGCTAATTCCAGTGTTGGGGTTGTTTTGTGTGTGTGTTTTTAGCTAATACCACTGTACATGGGATGAACATCCTTTGTGTGTAAATCTTTGTGCACATGTCTAATTATTTCCTAAGAGCTAATTCTCAGAACTGGAATTGTTGTTCAGAGAGTATTGCAGCTTTCTTTCAAGAAGCTTTTGCCTCTCTAGGTTCCAGCGGGGACTGTGAATGCCTGCCCTTCATTCACACTCTTTCCATTTTTGTTTAATCTTTACCAATGTAATGGCTTTTTAAAATATATCTTTTAATTGGCTCACTATAGTATATTTATTGTCCATTTGTACTTCTTCTTTTGTGACTTCTCTTTTGGTATCCTTTGCTGTGGACATTTTCTTAGGTATTGTCCCAGTTTCTCTCTCCTTCCAACATTTATCCAGTCTCCACCCACCCCCACCCCTTGACAGCTTTGCCCTCCCCTCACTTCCTCCTCTTTATCAGTAACATACAGGAGTTGCTGTTTGTTTAAATTCTAGTGATGGGACAGATTCATCTTCTCTTTGACGTTCCCTTTCATCAGTAATTTGTTCTACCACTCATATTTGATGAAGCCCTTCCTGGCAATCAGCTTCCCTATTTATAACAATTTTGTTTCCTATATGAATTTTTATTAATTCATATCTTAAAATGTGGCTTGTCTCTCTCACACACACACACACAGGCAAAGAAATCCTCCCTTGTCATAGCATTAACCATCTTTGGAACAGAATTTAAAATATCAAGTATAGCCCTAACCGGTTTGGCTCAGTGGATAGAGCGTCGGCCTACGGACTGAAGGGTCCCAGGTTCGATTCTAGTCAAGGGCATGTACCTTAGTTGCGGGCACATTCCCAGTAGGGGGTGTGTAAGAGGCAGGCGATCGATGTTTCTAACTCTCTATCCCTCTCCTTTTCTCTCTGTAAAAAATCAATAAAATATATTTAAAATAATAATAAAATATCAAGTATATCAGTGGGTCTCATGAATGAATGCAGAAATAAAGCTCCTTGACCAAAGAGTTTCTTGATCATAAATATAAGAACTTACTATATGTAGTAGAAGGAACACTAGAGTACAGATTCGGTGGCCTGGCTTCCAGTCCTAATTTTTGTAGCTAGAAGTGTAACTATAAGCAAACTAGTATGTAAAATAAGGGGGTTGGAGTAGGCAGAGGGAAGCAGTAGCTGAATCCCCTAACTGCAGGCTGACCTCCTACACAGCTGCCTTCTCCACTCAGCCACCTCCACCCCACAATTCTGGTCACTACTCCCTTCCATGACTCCTCCAGGTGTAGGGGTGGGAACAGTACCCTGCTGTTACTCACCCGAGTATAGCACTGTGCCCTATGCTTTTCCTATATCCTGCCTTAATGGAAGTCCCCCAATTACCAGATTTGAGGATGTCATCTTTTTTTCGCATGAAACACTGACAGGTAGAAAAGGCTAATTGGGGGGTAAAAGAAGGAGGAAGCAGGAATGCACATTTGTATTTTCTAGTGAATGCATACTAAAACTCTGGAAGATACATGAGAAACTAATGAAAGTAGTTACCTGGTGTGTGGGGAGAAATGGGGCAGCGGGGACTAGGCCAGGTGAGGGGAGACAGAGGGAGGGAGACTTTTCACACTATACCTTCCTATATTGTTGCTTTTTAAGCTGGTGGACTTATTTTGTCACCAGATTGTGCATTGGTTGTGTGCCTTTTACTCTTTTGATTCTGTGCTTTGATACTGTGCTCCTCTGGGGAAAACATGCATACAGTGTGTCCCCAAAAAATGAACACTGTAATAGTGTTACACTGTAACAGCTTATGGCTCAGTTTTGGAAATGAAGTGTATTGTAATAAACACTGCCTTTATAATTATTCAAAGTGTGTGTACATTTGGGGGGGCCTATATTACCTACTCTAAAAATTAATTTTTTAAAAAATGAGGACTCATGCCCTTAATCTGCCTTTAAACACTGCAACTTTATTTCAGGACTGACAGTGAGGGATTAACTGGATTATTTCAAGATGAGCTTTCTGTTGCCCAAGCTGACTAGCAAAGAAGAAGTGGACCGGGCAATAAAGAGCACTGCAGAGAAGGTGTTGGTTCTCAGGTTTGGGAGAGACGAGGATCCTGTCTGTCTGCAACTAGATGATGTTGTAAGCAAATATTTTTTTAATTGTTTTTTTTTAATCTATACATTCTTACTTCGACATCTGCAAAGTGCATGCAGGAACGTAGGCAGGGTCTGGGATATGGCTGTTCAGTTGTTAGTATGCTTTCACTAAGACCTGAACCCCTAAACCTGTGATTGTGCCGAATCTGTGCAGGATGTTCTTCCCCGCTAGCAGCTGTCCAAGCTCCACTTCACCAACAAGGCAGTGAAAGACCAGAAATATTATGAACAAGCATCTGTGAACATTATCTCACAACACTGGTTTCATTACGACTACTGTTCCCAAGGGGAGAAATGAATGCCAGAGAGGTCAAGTGACTTCCCACAGGCACAGAACCACTAAATTGCAGAGCTGGGATTTGAACTTTGTTTTCTCTCCTGCAAACCTGCTTTACTAGTGTGCTGCTCCCGATGATGATCTCTGACTTCACAACCCGTCTTCACACTCTGGTGAATAGGAAGGGCAGTTTGGGACAAAGTAGGTTTATTTTTGTGTCTGTTTATTATGGAGAGAGACTTACTCCAGAACTAAGACTTCTATTCTATTGCTGATGTCACTGTTATGTCACTATTATGTTTATTATGGAGAGAGACCTACCCCACTATTTCTATTGCTGACATCACTATATGGATGGAGTGTAAGAATCCTCATTATCACAATTAAATATGAGTATGTGATGTGTTACTCTATGGGGTAAGGACCTGAGGATTATAACTCAGCTATAGGGAAGAAGGACTACCACTAGAGGTCAAGCACAGACTCTGAAGTCAAGCTGCCTCAGTTCAAATCCACACCTGGCTGCCTCCTAGCTGTCTGTCCAGGGGCAAATTACCTCCCTCTGCCTCGGTTTCCTCACCTGTGAAATGGGGACTGTTACAGTGCGTACCTCATAGGAATGCTGTGGGATTAAATGAGTTAAAAGTGGAAAGCACATAACAGTGCCATGTAAGTGTTGGCTTTTTTATATATATAACTATCATTTATGTGGAGATTATAAGGAAAAATGTTTGGGGTAATTTCGATGTCTGTAGTACATATTTATGAGTTGTTCTGTTTTTGCTTTAAGTGAGCATGCATTTTATAAATCCATAAAAAGTTCATAAAAACTTTAAAATCAAAAGTAGAACAAAAATGAAAGAATATATTCACATAATTTATCCAGGGCCCTCTGAGAACTCCGCCAACAGTGACTCAGACTTAACGATAAAGTTACACTGTGTCTAATGTGGAACTCAAACAGGCTAGATTCTTGGCCCAGGAATTTTTTCAAACAGAATATTCTATTAAAGCGTTTTGTAGGAGAAACATTGGTTTCATGTTGCAACCTACATCTCTCTCCTCATTTGCAGCTTTCTAAGACCTCTTCTGACTTGAGTAAAATGGCTGCTATATATCTGGTGGATGTGGACCGAACTCCAGTCTATACACAGTATTTTGACATCAGTTATATTCCATCTACTGTGTTTTTCTTCAATGGGCAGCATATGAAAGTGGATTATGGGTAAGTTAGGCTGACATGAAGCTATAACAGTCTAAAAGTTTCCTTTTTAGCAGTTTCGGTAACTTACCTATTTACATGCAGTGGTGGCTAGGTGAGTCTTTTATTGATACTGTCTCCTCAACAGATACTCTCTCTAATTTTTTTATGTGCAACTTGATGCAAAATGAGTATTCTGGCATGATTGACAAATTTTAATTTCCTACTTAAGTATGAAAGGATAGTACAGGCTGTGAAGCACTAATCATCCTTCAGCCTAGAAAATATCAAACCATTTTCTTACAAGTTCCCCAGGGATTTCGTTTTAAACAAAATATGTCATTCTTAAACTTCTGGGACTGATGGTTTGCATTTGTAAAGGAAGTACTCCTTTCAGCAAACTGAGACATGCTCCTCCTCTCTTGCCAAGTTTCCTGTCTTCTGCCAGGAAAGAAGTTATTCTTTTGTTGAGTTATTCTTCAGCAAAGCCGGTCAAGTATAAGTAACATGAAGTCTTCTGTAATGCCTTCTACTCTGCCCAATCAGCATCTCAGTATTTAATACTTATTTTGAAAATATCCATAATTTTTATTTTTTCTTAATGTGGTTGAGATATCCTCTTGTCTAGACCTGTGTATCTGCTTTGTCGTTATCAGTTTGAAAGTTTGTAAAATGCTATGTGTTTTAAGTGTTCTAAAGGTATTTATTCTTCTAGAATATGGTTCATTTAAGTATTAATTTGCTGTAATCTTTTCAGAAGGCAATTCATGACATTACATACCAAACACCTTACAAGTGTATAAAAATTTTAATTCAGCAATTGCATTTCCAGGAATTTATTTGAAGGAAAGTAATTCTGGAAGTGGGCAAAATTGGCTCCATGGATACTTATTTCATCATTGTTTAGGAAGCAAAATACTTAGAACTTAGATGTCCACAAAAGGATACTATATACCAATTTACTCTGATGTTGTAGATGCATGGTTAACTTTGAAAGAAACATATGTTAGTTTTTAAAAATCACATTGCAAAATAGAATGTGTGATATAATTCCCATTACTGTGAAAAAATGCACATAGAGACACATATACGTACGTATGATAGGAGGGATATATACCAAAATGTGTCAACTTTTTTTGCCTTAAAAATATTTTGCAATGGACATACTTGGTGTTCGAAATAGTGAAGAAGAAAAAAGGAAGAAGGAAAAAAAATATTAATACCACTCCTCAGAAATAGGAGTGACTGGAACTTAGAGACCATGATAGGCTTTGCACAGTGCCTAGCCAAAAAACAACAACGAAACAAACTATGTCCACACCAGCACTCAGGGAATTCTCCTTGAAAATGAGAAATGATTAAAATACATTTTGAGCAGAAGCTTTTCATACGATAGAGCTTACATGCTGTCCCAAGCCCACAGCTCTGGTCTTAGTCGTATGTCAAATGGGCCCTGTAATTGCAAATGGAAAAGTCATTGTTGGGCCTTACGTCTAGTCTCCCTTACAAGAAGAGCTACTCTTCGTTTTGTTTCTCCTGAAGGTCTTCAGCAAGTAAATATTCTAAATTCTGAGCAAGGTTGTTTCTCTTCTATGCCATCTAGGTCTCCAGATCACACTAAATTTGTGGGAAGTTTCAAAACCAAACAAGACTTCATAGATTTGATTGAAGTAATTTATCGAGGAGCAATGAGGGGAAAACTTATTGTCCAAAGTCCAATTGATCCCAAGAATATTCCCAAATATGACCTTCTCTATCAAGACATTTAGCACATTAACTACCGTCAAAGCTGAAGAGAAAGGCCCATCTCGAACTGGTCCCCGAAGGCAGCTGTGCTGTTTTCTGGGTCCTTCGGAAAGGTGCTCGGCGTCCCAGCGGAGAGAGGTTGGACTTGTGTAGAAAATACTGGCCCGAGTGGGAGAGCCTTCGCGGACTGTGATGACCTGGGAAGCTTAAGTGTTTATTCCCCGCAAACCTCAGAGCAGTCAAGTCAACTGTGATCGATTTCCCTGCGTGATTGGTTTGACTTTTCTTTATACTGTGCTTTCCTTTATCTCTTAACATAATACAGAATTTTCCTGAACATTGGCTAGTACAATTTGATTTAACTATATTTATTTGACACACAAGTAAAATGAAAGAATATGAGGTAAGGACTCAAATATGAGGTAAAGAGCAAAAATACTGATTTTCTACTCTATACATACACACCCCTTTCTCACCCTCAACCTTGCCTGTTCCTCCACTCACATATTTCTATTACTCATGCTCTCTGATCTCCAGTCCTAATTATCCCAGTTTCTCTTGCAATGAATAATTCTCTACTGATAGCAGGCAAGTTTGTTTTATTTTGGAGCCTTCCTGGTTCACACTTTGAAAACAGTGTCCTGATTTGCAAATTTATTAGCTTTTGTGCTATTAAATTGCCCAGGAAGTGAGATTTGAACCTTTACCATCCAGCACCCAATTTGAGCTAAACAAAGGATTACCTACCCTTAGTAAGTAGGAACAGAGCTCTCCCAGAAGTCAGAGTTCAACCTCTTCCTGAGACAAAACTGCTTCAAGGGCTCATGACTAGAAAGAGATAGATAATCAGAATTGTTAGAAAGCATAGGGGCTGCTTTTCCCACTTGGAAGAAACCTACCATCAACAGGAGTCAATGCATTATTGTCGTATTTAGCTGGTTAATACTAATAAAGGAAGAGAGCAAAAGGGAAGCCAGACATTGGAAGCATGGTCAACTGGGCAGCTTCACCAGGAAGCTATAGCTTCACGCTCCCCAGGGAACCGCCAGTCCATTCCCTGCAGATCACAGTGGAGAGGATCAAAGAAGCGGGGAGGTGGACAAACAAAGGGGGAGATGGGTGCCTGTGCAGTGACGTAGGGGAGGTGCTTATCCGTCAGTCTGGCCTGGGGAACAGTGGATTGGCTAGGAGGGTGGAACCACCACAAGTGCACGAAATCTTGGAAGGTTAAAATCCCCAGAGTTCCTTCCCTCTTGCTCTCGCTTGCTTGCTCGCTTGCTCTCTTGCTCCGTGACCCACACTTGCCCGTGCCTTCGCCTGTTCTCTCTCCATTGCCATGTGGCCTTAAGCAGCTGTGTGGCCCCTGGCTATGCAGACTTCACACACAGTGGACTACAGCTAGGAGCACAAGATAAGCAAGCCAGATGCTGGACTGGACTTTACTATGGAGCAGAAACTATGGTCAGTGGCCTTAATTCTGGCCCTGCTGAAGGCAAGACTGGACTTCTTCCATGGCGAGACAGAGATAGGACCTTGGAGGAGAACCCCCGTAATTTTACATTATCAGTACAGCTTGCCATGAAACCTCATCCTCCCAAGGGGGCCTTGGGAAGTTTTCCCTCGCAGCACCCCAAGAACTCCACTTCCACCAATGACAAGCGCAAGCCATCTGAGTTTTCTATTTCACAAAGAAGTGCTCTTCAGGGCCTCCCACAAGAAAAATTCCAGAACCCTTTCAGACAGGAAGCTCTTTTTCTAACTGAACTTTTTTCTGCTATCAACCTTGAGTACATCGCCCAGCCGGTGTGGCTCAGTGGTTGAACATCGACTAGGAGGTCACAGTTCGATTCCTGGTCAGGACAGATAACCAGGTTTCGGACCCAGTCGCCAGTGCGTGCAGGCATGCAGGTGGCAGCTGATAAATGATTCTCATCATTGATGTTTCTGTCTCTCCCTTCCTCTCTGAAATCAATAAAAAATATATTTTTTATTATTTTTTTTTTTAAGAGGATGCAGCAAGGAGCTCAGGGTTTGTATTCAGACAGACCTAGATTCAAGGTTCAGCTGAATAGCTGCGTAACCTTAAGCAAATCGCTTAACTCCTCAGAGTCTCTGTTCCTTGTCTGTAAAACAAGGGTAATGGTGACCTTTCTGAGAGCTGCCTCAGTAGGCACTCAGTGAGTGTGACCCGGCAGTGGGACAGTTTGTACCACCGTAAGGCTATCCAGTTGGCCTGCAGTGTTTTCTGACACCTCCCAGTACACGCTGTGCCACTTGGCTGCTGCTGTACCATAAAGGAGAGAATAAAAAGGCCCAAGCCCCCACCCGCCCCCCAAAACACATACACACGCAGAAATGAGTGAAAAGAAAGCTCTTTATTGTTTGACTTAAACATGCAGGGCTGGAGCCCATCGGTTTCACACCAGCTTTTATCCCTCCACCCCCATCCAGTTTTCCCTCTCCCAGAGTGAAATCTAGCACGCGTTAGTTGTCGGCCATGGTTTTCTGAATCCAGTCCAGGATGGAGTGCACCTTCACATACACACCGTACTCGGCCACTCTACAGCTCTTATCAAAGCTCAGGATCCCAGCCGCATACCACGTGTCGTCATCCGTGTCATGAACAGCAAAGGCGCTGCCAGCATCCCCATAGCACGTGTCTTCCTGGTACTTGGACAGGCCGGCGCAGAAGGTGTGCTCGTTCAGTATGGGCTGCACGCCTACAGGGCTCTTGGGCTGCTTCTCTTTAGGCACGGTGCTGCTTTCATAGTGCCGTACACAGCTGTCCTGGTCAGCCACAGGCAACATGACGTACTTCAGGAGCTGGGTGAAGTTAAAGTTGGAATTTCGCCCCCAGCCAGACACGTAACCCATACGATTCACTTCCGCATAATCTTTTGAAGGTAGGCAGATGGGCATTACTTTCTCACCAACGGGCACCTTCTGCTTGAGTTTAATGAGCCCAATGTCAACCTCGAGGTAGTTAGGGTGGAGAATCACCTTCTCAACCTCCACAAGCTGCTTTTTCCCCACATAGAGTCTTAAAGTAGGGGCAATATCTTTTGCTTTTGCATCTTCCGTATGGCCCAGGAAGAGATTCTTAGCCGTGGTCAGCAGCCATTGTTCACTGATGAGTGTGGCCCCCGAGGTGAGGTTATGATGCGAAATCATCTTAGCCTGCCAGGGAAAGCTGTCTTTGGCATCCACCGAGCCACCCAGGATCCGCTGGACCTGATCTACTGGGTTCTTGGGCTTTCCGCACACTGTCAAGGAGAGCAAGGAAATCATGACGAGAAATGCGAGACTCTCCCCGGCTGGGAGGGGATCTAAAAGCTTCGGCTATTGCTGCTGCCTAAATGATCATTGTTCATCTCTTCTGAGCCAGGAATATTTACACGCTTTGCTTTACCAGCTGTCCTCTTGTTTCCAGTGTTTACTGTCAGTTGTTTCTATCACTAAGGCAGAGTTCCATTTCCTGCTTTCCTAACTCACCAAAGAGACAGGTAACGCCGAGATTGAGAAACCCGGCTGATGAGCTGTATGTATGTTCAACAGTTTGTCACAACAGGACATGTCCACAATTCCTTGAAACTCATTATAACTCATTCTTTCTGAATAAAGAGGGATCTATAGTAGCATTGGCCAGAACTCAGGTTTTATAGATACTGCAATTAATACAAGGCAGGTTAGCAGTTCCACTCCACTAATAGCAGAAGAGGGTAGGCAAAACCCTCCTGTTCCAAGAGGGAAAAAGAAAGAGCAGTAGCTCTTCCTAATAACAACAGAAGTCCTATCCATCCAGCCGTCTGTCATCCTTCCCTGGATTAGGGTTAGCTATGTCCTCCCTGATAGTTCTTCTTGGAGCTGGCTTTACCCTGGGACCCTGGCTCTCTGGGTGGGTTGTCTGTACACATAGGGTCTCCGGATCCCCTGGGGACAGTGTATACAGTGGATTCCATCAGTGTCCTGCAGGCCTGAATAAGCAAGAACCTCAGTGAACTTTTTAAGGGAACCGTCACCTAACTGCTCAGTTCTCTGCCAGCCATTTGTGGTTCTCCCTGGCCCCGGGTCTTGCTCAGGAGAAGCCACAGAGGAGGGACATGTGCCTCTAGGACATTCCAACCAATATCCCTACCCAACCACTGAACCCTCAACACCTATCCTTGGTCTGCTTCCCAGGCCCTCAGCTTCCTACCTGCTTCACATTCAGGAAGTTGCTCTCCAATGGCCTTATTTGTCCACTTCTTCTCACTGTTTAAGGTGTACACTCCTGAAACAAAAGGAAAGAAATGAGCCAAAAGAGAAACTCAGTCTGGACCTAGTGCGGGAGAGAAGGTATTTAAAGAGAAAAATTAGCGAAGAAGAAGGAAGATCAGAGAGGGCAGGGGAGAGGAGGAAGGGAGGAGCACTGTCCTGGAAGCCAAATGCTGGGCCCTCGCGAAGCCCAGCAGGACAGAACTGTGGTCCTGGTGAGGCAGGGCAGGGTGGAGTCAGGGTCCAAATCCTGCCTCTGCCTCTGCCTCTTGCAGGCTACCTGACCTCTCTGTGCCTCAGTTTCCCCATCAGCAAGTAATAATAATAGCATCTTTGTAGAGGGGTGTTACGAAGACTAAGTGAGCAAATAAATGTAAAGCGCTTACAACAGTGCAGGAAGGTAAGGACACCAATGTCATCACCGTCACCATTGTTTGTTCTTTTGCCACACCCTTTTGTCAGATCTAGATGTAGATCTCACTCTGAGATGGGTAGGCTACGTGGCATCCCCTCCCCTTAACAAAAGAAAAAACTTAAGGCTGAGCAAAGTTAATTTGCCCAAAAGGCCACAGCACTGGGAACAAAACCCCTTATTAGAATCTACATCTCCTGGCTCCGAGGATAACCCATGAATTTCCTAGCCAGTCACCCCTGACTCCATTCATCATGGAAATGCCAGGATGGGAGGGCACAGGGACACTTGTCCAGGTCTTACCATCTCCTTCAGTGCGCAGTCTGTAGTAGTTGGTCTTACACTGGTAGCGAACCGAGTGCTCCACGTAGCCATTTGCAATCTCAGGGGCCTTTGGGCAGCTGTCATCTGCAAGGAAAAACAGGAAGAGGAGGTTAGTATTCAGAAATTGCTCTCAGAGACCCATGAACAGTCAGATGAGAGGAAGCTGCTCTGTACATCAACCTTCCTCTATCCCAAATGGAAGCCATGCTGTGGGCAATCTCTCCTTATTTCTGGCTGGCTCCCCAAGGTTTTTAGCCGTAGTGAAAGACCAGCGATGAGGATGAGAAGAGGGTATCGGGGTCTCCTGAAGAAAGGGTGCAGATCTTACAGGGTCAGCCACAGCAGTGCTGGGGGTACAGCGCCTGCCCAAACCCAAAGACCTACCTGCATTCTCTGTGCTCTCATTGACAGTGTCCACTGCAAAAAGGTGCCCCCAGAGCAGGAGGGTGACAACAGTTACCAGGGCGCTGCAGAGAGAAGACAGGAGGAGTGCAAAGCTGCTCTCCCTGCTTCACCCCCCCCACACACACACCCCTCCCTTTAGGCAGCCAGAAAATAAAACAGCCATATGCAAGCACCAGAACCCACCAAATACATGCTTTACAGCTTCCCAGTACCCCCAGGCCCAGCAAGCTCTCTGCTGCTGGGAATTCTCCATAAGCCTCGGAGAGGAACCACCAAGATAGGAAGGCACACAGGTGTATGGGCCTCCATTCCAGGCAGCATTCCGGAAGCATTAACCTAGCAGTGATACATGAGCTCTCCCGCAAAGGGAAGCTTCCCTGGGGCACCTCTGGAGTGCCAGGCTACGAGTTCGCTGAGGATAAAATGTGGACCGCGAAGACGGGAACGTGGGGATTGACTATGCCAGTCTCTGTACTTTCCAAAATTCCCATAAGGAGAGGTTTTTTAAATATTTCATTTAAAATACTTACGTGGTATGTGTCTTATTTTATGATAATTTGTCTTCATGAAATGGTATATCTAACCCCAAAATGCCAGCAGGTTCCCTGGAAAATAACTGGCTCCCCGAAAGCATGATCGGACACGGGCATCGATGCACAGGCCACACCTGCCAGTTATTTATCTCACTGACAGATGTCAGCTCCTCAGGGATTGTTTGCTTAAGTTTCTAGTCTGGCTACTTCAACATTTCCAAAATCTTTTTATAAAATCAAAGTTCCTTAATTCTGTCATCCAAATATGCCACTATTGGTCTTCCTTATTATGCATTTTTTAAAAGGAAAAAATATCTACTAATAAATTTAAAATACCAGCTGCTGTCATCTCCTACAAAGATGAAAACGTCCCAACCTCTGCCCTAGGTGGTTTTTCTCAGTGGTTAGAGCATTGCCTGTGGACTGAAGGGTCTCAGGTTTGATTCCCGTCAAGGACACGTACCTCTGTTGCAGGCTTAATCCCTGGCCCCAGTTGGGGCACATGCAGGAGGCAACCATTTGATGTGTCTCTCTCACATCAATGTTTCTCTCTCTCTTGTCTCCCCTTCCTTCCACTCTCTCTAAAAAAAAGAAAAATCAATGGAAAAATATCCTCGGGTGAGGATTAACAAAAAAAAAAAAAAAAAAAAACAACTTTACAACCTCAAGGAAAAAAAGATTTCTTAAAGTAAGTCACATCTCCTGGAAAAGATGGCAGTATCAGAAGGCATTACCTCTTATGGGTGCAGAAAAGCGGAGGACTTAACACACTGCACCCTTCAGTTCACTATAATTTAGCTCATTTACCCTATTCTTTGTTGTATTTTTGCATCTGTTCTCTAGGCTTGTCATGCAGCTAAGAGGTGTATGCAAAGGAGGATGAGATGAGGAACAAGAGGAAAGGAAGGAAAGTGGGCAGAGCTGTGGACTCACCGCATCTTTGGTTGGTCCCGCCCCTGGAAGAGCAGTGCTGTGGGGTGCAGCTGCTGGTGCTTTTATGCCTGTAATATCTCACCCCACCCCTTCCCGATTTTGTAACCCTGTGTCTACACACAAGTTTGGCCTTGGTAAGGTCACTGGCATTTTCCAGTAATAGAGCCACAAACATCCCTGTTAAGAGTCGAGCTCTTGCCTCACGCTTGAGTTTCCCCTGGTGTTCTTTTACAAACCCACAGAAACCTGGCCACATCATGACCCCAGGTAGCTGCCAAAGAGTTTCCCGCTATCAGCTACTGGACAGGGATGGGGAAACAATCAATCTGTACCTCTTTGTTTTGGAGGGTAGTCAGCACTGAAAAAAAGCCCTTCTTTGGGGTTATTTCAAACCCCTTTTGAACACTCCTGCAACCGGGCTGAGATGGGACTCTCCATAAGGCATTTTCTTTTCACAGTTATTGCCCCCATCCTGTGTTGACATCTCTCTCTTGCTTAAAAGCTCTCCAACCTGAAATCAGTAAAATGTATTTATTGTCTTCTCTGATTGCTGTTTTCAAGGAAACACACAAAATAGTTAACGCTATAGTGTGGACTGGCACATACCAGACTCAATGGCAGTGGTTCTTATGGTTTTATAGTCCAGTAATTAAGACATGCAGACAGATGAGATACGAGATAGGCTTCAGTCAAATGTTTGCACCAGTGTATCCCAATTACTGTTCAACTGAAATTAATAGCAACTCAATAAAAGGTTGCTTTATTCAGTAAAGAAAGGTAAGTGGGCCCTGGTCGGGTTGCTCAGTTGGTTGGAGCATAGTTCCATACATCAAAAGGTTGCGGCTTCAATTCCTGATCAGGGCACATACCTAGGTTGCAGGTTCGATCCACAGTTGGGGCACATAGGAAAGGCAAGCAACGGATTGATGTTTCTGTCTCACAGTGATGTTTCTCTCTCTCCCTTCCTCTCTCTCTAAAAATCAATGAAAACATATTTCAGATGAGAGTTGGGTGGGGAGGTAAATGTTTCTTAAATTAGAATGTACAAAAGAAGCACTTTGGCATATTCATGGTGACAATGAGGAAATATCAAAATAATTAGAAACAGCCCTAGCTGCTTTTGGTTCAGTGGATAGAGCGTTGGCCTGCGGATTGAAGGGTCCCGGGTTCGATTCCAGTCAAGGGCACATGTCTGGGTTTTAGGCTCAATCCCCAGTAGGGGGCATGCAGGAGGCAGCTGATCAATAATTCTCATCATTGATGTTTCTCTCTCCCTCTCCTTTCCTCTCTGAAATCAATAAAAATATATTTTAGCCGAAACTGGTTTGGCTCAGTGGATAGAGCGTCGGCCTGTGGACTGAAGGGTCCCAGGTTCGATTCCGGTCAAGGTCATGTACCTTGGTTGCGGGCACATCCCCAGTGGGAGGTGTGCAGGAGGCAGCTGATCGATGTTTCTCTCTCATCCATGTTTCTAGCTCTCTATTCCTCTCCCTTCCTCTCTGTAAAATATCAATAAAATATATTTTTTAAAAATATATATATATATATGTGTGTGTGTATATATATATATATATATATATATATATGTGTGTGTGTGTATATATATATATATATATATATATATACATATACATACATACTAGAGGCCCATTGCACGATATTCATGCAAGCATAGGCCCAGGAGCCAGCAAGTCCCCGCTCTCTGGCTGTCCGGAGCCAGCAAGTCCCCAGTCCCGGGCCACCTGGGAGCTGGCAAGTCCTCACTCCCAGCTTGCCCGGGAGCTGGCAAGTCCCTGCTCCCTGGCTGCCCGGGAGCCAGCACCTCCTAGCTCCCGGGCGGCCTGGAGCTGCAAGTCCTCACTTCTGTCCCAAGTACCACTACCATAGCTCCCTCCACCGCCCCCCCCCCTTCCCCTCATAGCAGGCTTCACTCCGCTCTGCTCCACGCCTGCATATGCAAATTAACCTCCATCTTTGTTGGGTTAATTTGCATACTCACTCTGATTGGCTGTGGGCATAGCGGAGTGATGGTTAATTTGCATGTTTCTCTTTTATTAGGTAAGATTTTAAAAATAATAACTAGAAACCTCACAAATGTCCATTAATAAAGGAATGGGTAAATTATGAGTGGTATATCCCTATAATTGAATATTATACAGCCATGAAAAATGAATGAACTATGAAAGAACCTGGATAATCTCATAAACATAGATTTGAAAGAATACTGCAAATTTCAGAAGATATTCAGATTGACTCCACTGTTGCAGAGCTCAGAGCCAAACAAAATTTTGCAATGGATTATTAGATATGACACCAAAATTACAAACAACAAAATAAAAAAAAATGGTAAGTTGAGCTCATCAAAATTAAAAACGTTTATGCATCAAAGTACAATATCAGGAAAGTGAAAAGACAGTCTGTGAATGAGAGAAAATATTTGCAAATCATATATCTGATAAGGATTAATATAAAGGATTCCTGCAACAGCAAAAAGACAACCCGATTAAACATGGGCAAATTATTTGAATAGACATTTTGCCAAAGAAGATATACAAATGGCCAATGAGCACATGAAAAGATGCTCAACGTCACTGGAAGATGTCATTAAGGAAATGCAAATCAAAACCACAATGAGACACCACTTCACACCTACTAGAATGGCTACAATTTTTTTAATAAGTGTTGGCAAAACTGGAAAATGGAATTCTGATACACCACTTTACATTCCTAAAATGGTGTCGTTTCTGTGGAAAACACTTAAATAGTTCCTCAAAACACTAAACATAGCCCAACCAGCATGGCTCAGTGGTTGAGGGTCAACCTATGAACCAGGAGGTTGTGGTTCGATTCCTGGTCAGGGTACATGCCCAGATTGCGGGCTCAAACCCCAGTGTGGGGCAAGCAGGAGGCAGCCCATCAATGACTCTCTCTCATCATTAATGTTTCTTCTTTTTTAAAAATCTTTATTGTTGAAAGTATTAACATATGTCCCTTTTTTCCCCCCATCAATCCCCTCCAGCCTACCCCAAGCCCTCACCACCCCACTGTCTATATCCATGGGGTATGCATTTATGCATACAAGGTCTTGGGTTGATTACCTCCCACCCACCCACCTTCCCTGCCTTCCCTCCGAGATTCTACACTCTGTTCCATGCTCATTGATGTTTCCATCTCTCCCTCTTCCTTCCTCTCTGAGATCCATAAAAATACATTTAAAAAAATACACCACACATAGAATTGACATACAACCCAGCAATTCTACTTCTGTGAATATACCCAAAATAATTGAAAACAGAGACTCAAATAGACCATTGTATACCAGTGTTCATTGTGGCATGATTCATAATAGCCAAAAGGTAGAAAGAGATCCAAGTGTTCTTCAACAAATGAATGGATATACAAAATGTGTCATATACATACAATGGAATATTATTTACCTATAAAAAGCAATGTAGCCCAGCTAAGGCTCAGTGGTTGAGCGTCAACATCTGACCCAGAAGGTCATGGTTTGATTCCCAGTCAGGGCACATGCCCAGGTTGTGGGCTCGGTCCCTAGTGGGGGGCGTGCAGGAGGTAGCCGATCAATTATTCTCTCTCATCATTGGTGTTTAATCTCTCTCTCTCACCATTCCTATCTCTGAAACCAATCCTATATAATAAAAGGGTAATATGCAAATGGACCAAACAGCGGAATGACTGGTCGCTATGACGCACACTGACCACCAGGGAGCAGATGCTCAACACAGGAGCTTCCCCCTGGTGGTCAGTGCACTCCCACAGGGGGAGTGCCGCTCAGCCACAAGCCGGACTGATAGCTGACAAGCGCAGTGGCAGTGGGGGGAGCCTGTCCTGCCTCCATGGCAGCGCTAAGGATGTCCCCCGAGGGCTTCCATACTGCGAAAGGGCACAGGCCAGACCCCCCTCCCACCCCTGATTACACAAATTTCATGCACTGGGCCTGTAGTAAAAATATATTTTTTTAAAAATAAAAAGGAATGCAGTTCTGATACATGCTACCACATGAATAAACCTTGAAAACATTATGCCAAGTGAAAGAAGAAACTAGACACAAAAAGACAAATATTGTATGATTCCATTTATATGAAATATCTAGAAAAGTCAAATTCATAGACACAAAGTAGATAGGCTACCAGGGGCTGGAGGGAGGAAGGAGTGGGGAATTCTTGCTCAATAGGTACAAAGTTTCTGTTTGGGCTGATGAAAAGGGTTTGCAAACAGTGGCCATGGTTGCACAACATTGTGGATGTAATTAATGCCACTGAATTATACACTTAAGCATTGTTAAATCAGGAATTTTATGTTCTGTGTATTTTATCACAATAAAAAAATTCAAGAAATAAAACAGTGTAAGCTTTCTTACTTGCGGCCAAATTTTTTTTTTAAAGAAAGCAAAACTAAGCAATACATTGTATAGGCATATTTTTTAAATTTTAATAAAATGGAAAACAAAATGTAATATGTTACCTCTCATGGGAGGCAGGAGGAAGGCGCAGGAGAAAAGCATATAAGTAATTATAAATATAGATGATTATTGCTAACGATCCAGCTTTTAAGTGGGGTGATAGTTTCATGAATGTACATTATGTTAGTGTGCCTTATTTTTAAGATATATATCATATCTGCCTCACGTATATTTATAGTTAACATTTTAAAATATGAAGGGGGAGAACCACCTGACAGAGGGAGAGTCCAGGCCCGTTTGCAGAGATGTGATACAGTATGTCTGAGCAGGGTCTGAGAATCTGCCTTTCAATGGCCATAATCTCTCCCCATTCCTGTATGCAAGGTGACTGCAGCTCTTCCAGCCAGAGTGGAGCCTATTTCCACCCCTTGAATCTGGGTTTGGCTGTGTGAGGACACTGGCCAATGGAATAGTGGCAGACAGAAAGGAGGGACTTGAAATGTGCTAGTGAATTGGGGCTCGCCTTCTCTTATTGCACCGGAATCTGGGGGCTGCCATGTGGATGAGCCCAAGCTCTCTCTCCATTGCTGGAGGATGAGAGGTCACATAGAACATAGAAGGGAGCCCAGGCATCCCTGCCCACCAGCCTCCGTTACCGGACGCTGACGGCAGACGCACGAGTGAGCCCCTGCCCCATCAACCCAGCCTAGCCCAGTCCAAAATGACCCCCAGCCCAGCCCAGATTGCTGACTCCATACTTTAATAGTACCAGATTACTTTCTAACCTTCAGCAGCCAAAGTTAACTGATACAGCCAGTGTGTGGAACATGAAATGGGAGCTACTCTGGCTGAATCTGGGGTGAAGGGGTTACAGCCGTGGGCAAACTACGGCCCGCGGGCCAGATCCGGCTGTTCTATCCGGTTCTCTTGCTCTCCCCTCCGCTCCTTTACTTTGAATTTATATTAGTTCACACAAACACTCCATCCATGCTTTTGTTCTGGCCCTCTGGTCCAGTTTAAGAACCCATTGTGGCCCTCGAGTCAAAAAGTTTGCCCACCCCTGGAGAATTTTGCTCCGTAGGTTCCTTACATCTTCTGTAGCCGCTTATGTTTGCCAGCTCTTTGCCTCAGTTTCCTTCCGAAAGGAAAGGAAACATTTTTCCGAAGCCCTTTCCTCAAGAACACACACCATAGGCTGAGAAGGACTCACACTGAATCTGCAACACTTCCCTCCTGTGGCATCCTCACGTCCTTCCTCTCCTCCCTCCCACCCGTTCAGTACATCACCTCTCCTTACTGAAATCCTGGAACTTCAGTCTCTAACAATCCTCTGTCTAGTGTCTTGCAAATGTCACAGCCCCTGCGCTTGTCCTTCTCTGCCTCGGTGCGGCTATTATCCCACAGAGAGAAGAGATGCGCTTTATGTCCATGGACCCCCTGGGAATGGGGAGAACGCGGGTCCTATGAAACGGAGGGAGGTGTTCTTCGTAGGCCCCTCCTCGCATATATAGGATGAAACCTTTCTCACCACCACTACGGAATAATTGCTTACCCACCAGGTGCATGGAAACCCACATTTCATGCCTTTGTATTAGTAACTGAAATAAGGATTGTCAACTTCTCTATTTTTTCTTTAAGTTCTGTTATTAGGTGCATACAAATGTAGATTCATTGTGTCTTCCTTTTAACCCAACTCTTTATCATTATGAAATGTCCTTATTTATATCTAGTAATTCTTCTTGCCATAAAGTCTCTCAGTCGAATATTACTTACGACACACCGACTTTCTTTTGGTTAGTGTTTTTGTGGCAAATATTTCTATTTACATTTAATATAATTACTAATAGAGTTGGTTTTAAGTCTACCATTGTGCTATTTGCTTTATATTTAATCCATAAGTTCTTTTTTCTTTTTTTTTTTCCTTTCCTGCCTTTTTTTTATTACTCAGGGTGTTTTTTTTAATTCCCCTCTACTAGCTTATTTTGTTATATATTCTTATATTATTTTAATAGTGGTTACCCCAAATATTTCAAGATATGCATCCTTGACTTTTTATAATTTAATGGCTTTGTCACTTCCCAAGTAATACAAGAACTTTGCAACAGTTTATCTTTTCCTATCCTTTATGCTATCTTTTTTTAGAATTTTTATAAGAGTTTATTTAAGCCAAACTGACAATATGTGCTGGGTATCAAGATCTCAAATGCTCTCCTCCTTTATGCAATTTTTTTCATGTACTTTACATCTATATATCCTAACTCTCATCGTATTTTTTTAAACCAATTGCTAGCATGTGGGTATGAGATCGTTTGAAATTCAAGTAAATAAAAGTCAAGGAGACAAATGCAGGGTTGTGGAAGCTTAAAGGAAGGATCAAATTCAAGGGCATTTTCAGAAAGACAGGTTGCGGAAGTCACTGTGTAACTGCATATGAAGAGGACGAAGGAAAGACAAGGCCTGAGAGTGACTGGCGGCTATGAGCTGGAGACTCAGGAGGAAACTGATGCAGTGGATAGGTCGGAAAGCTTGGACGGGGGGTAGGGTTTGGGTGGAAAGAGAAAAACACATTGGCCACTGGAAACAGAGGACCAGATTTGGAAACCATTTAAATATAACACTTTTATTGTAAATTGTGTGAGGAATGAGTTTACTAGGGGACTAAATAGAGGAGTGGGCAAAAGTAGGTTTACAGTTGTTCGTGGAAAATAATACAATAATTAATAAATAGGAATACAAGAGTAAATTCTGTTTCATGTACTCTCAAGTCATGGGGACAGATGTAATTTATAGCCTAGGGAATGTAGTCAATAATATTATATTAATTTGGGATGCTGACAGGTGGTAACTAGACTTATTGTGATCTTTTTGCAACATATACAAATGTCAAATCACTATGCTGTACACATGAAATTAATATAATATTGTATGTCAGTTATGCTTCAATTAAAAATAAATAGATTCTTGAAAGTAGCATCAACCCTGATACTTTATAAATGAGGAACTTCCAACTTACAAGCTTTTAAATCAAATAGTATCCTCAGCCCTAACCGGTTTGGCTCAGTGGATAGAGCATCGGCCTGTGGACTCAAGAGTCCCAGGTTCGATTGCGGTCAAGGGCATGTACCTTGGTTGCGGGCACCTACCCAGTAGGGAGTGTGCAGGAGGCAACTGATCGATGTTTCTCTCTCATCGATGTTTCTAACTCTCTATCCCTCTCCCTTTCTCTCTGTAAAAAATCAATAAAATATATTTTTTAAAAAAACAAACAAGTAGTATCCTCAGATCAGTTTTCTAGCAATAAAGACAGCCAGCCATTGGCAAACCCACATGGTCCATTAAAATTGTAAATACAATCTGCCTTTCCCAGTATGAAATTCATCAGAGATCAAAGGTGTGAGGATATTAATATAAGTTTTAAAATTAAATTAATATAAGTTTTAAAATTAAATCTGTATTCACAAGAATTCATATCAACATTCCTCAGTTCTTCAGCCTGCATTTTTGGGACAAACATTCTTCTAGTTCCCGGGAAACAAGGTAGGGGGCCATGTTGGCATTTGCTTATTCACCTTTATCACTATACCCAGCAAAGCCTGGCACACACAGATGCTCAAGTCAGTTTGCTAACTTGAACAGATGATAGACATGGCCTCTGCCCCCAGAGAATTCAGAGGTGAGGGAGAAATGAATACTGCAACAGAGTTCGCTGCTGCCTGTCACATCAGCTTCCAGCAGCAGTAAAGATCAGGACCTCAGAGGCGGAAAGGCTGTCAGAGGAACCAGCTCTACAAGTGCCTTAGAAGAATAGGCGCTCACCTCACAATAACAGCTAACACTGCGAGCTCTTACTATGTGCCGGAATGTTATGTGTGCTTTCTGCGTTTTTATTCATTTAATTCTTCAACAGCCCCGAAGCAGTAGATCCTTCTTATCTAATAACGCTGTTTTCACAAATGGGCACAGAGAAGATAAGGAACTTGCTCAAGGTCATGTAGTTAGCTAAGTAGCAGACACTGGATTCCAACCCAGGCCAAGCCCTTGGCCGAGTTGTGGTGCTACCTCTCCTGCTTGATGAACAGTACAGGATTTCCAACCCCCCCTCACATCATCAGCCTTGAGTTCTCACCATTAGAGTCACCTCTAAGGGTCAAATAGAGACAAATCCTTTACTGAGTTAAGGAAACAAACTCACTAGCTAATCACATTAGCCAGCCTCAGAGTACAGTTCTAAATGGCCATCAAAGTCCATTAAGAACCGTGTGTGTGTGTGTGTGTGTGTGTGTGTGTGTGTGTGTGTGTCCGTTAAAACCATGACTCAGGCGGTGCTTCCCAGTAGAGAGGGCAAGGAAGACCTAAAGCAGGGGCACCAAGCTGGAGAGGCCTGATGCTGAGAAGTGGAGGCTCCTTCTGAGCGGGAGCCAACTCCCCAACCCCTCAACTACCCTCCTATCACAACACCCCTCCCCCATCCAGGCCCTGGGGAGCACCACAGCCGGGAAGCAGGGCCATGGCTGAGAAATGCATTAGGAAATAGACCAAGGAAACTGCCTGACAAAGCGTTTGGGAGCAGTGTTCCCTGGGAGCCAGCCAGGTTCTGGGAGCAGTGGAGCCACCCACTCGGTCCCGTGACAGATCTCTGGAAGGAGTGGTGTTAAAACGGGTTTCTGCTTTTGAGATATCAGGGCAAGACATCAGGGCTTTGCGTAATTACGGTCCCAGAAAATTGTATGACATTAGTCCTGGCCACACAGAAAATTCAGTGTAGCTGTACCTGGCTGAGCCCCCAGCAACTCCCCTCTCTGCTAGGGAAGCACTGGGCTCCGTCCACTGTTGTAAGTTGTGACCCAATAGATTCTGGCCGGTTGTATTTGTATTTGTCTCTCTCTTTTTTTTAATATGTATTTTTATTGATTTCAGAGAGGAAGGGAGCGGGGAAAGAGAGAGAAATATCAATGATGTGAGAGAATCATTGATCGGCTTTCTCCTGCATGCCCCCATACTGGGGATCAAGCCCACAACCTGGGCATGTGCCCTGACCAGGAATCAAACTGTGACCTCCTGGTTCATAGATCAGCGCTCAACCACTGAGCCACACTGGCAGGGCTGTATTTGTCTCTTGTGAGGCACAGAGAGATGGTGAAAAAGTCAGTTATCCGCATCTCCCCACATAGCACAGCCAGTGGGAGGAAGTCAGATCTCAACAAGTGATTGTTGGAAGAATGAGTGAGTGAAAGAACAAATGCATTTGGGTCAGCACTATTCTCTCTCTCATATCTGTGTGTGTGTGTGTGTGTGTGTGTGTGTGTGTGTGTGTATGCATATGTGTGCTTTTATTTTTTAATGATAACATCAGTTGAAATTCTGACCCAACCACAGTGATTTCTTTTAGGTCCCCAGACTTGGGACCCACACTTTTTGCTCTGTTGAGGTAGGAAGATGTCTATTAAGATGTCTAGATATATTAAGGACTCAGAATTCAACATCCAAGAGAATGGTTGAAGCTCAAAACACTGACCAGCTTCTCAGATTACTGAGGACTGAAATGGTAGCACCAAGATTGCATGTCCTCCACCGAGAACCAATTCCAGCATGTAATAATTACAAGAGTTTTACCAAAAGGTTGGTGAAGCTTGGAGGCTCAACAAGAGTGAGCCACATATGTAGTTTACCTGTTGGAAATGGCTAAAAGGCACTTCCCCCAAACCTGAATAGGATTGTTAACTGCCAGATAGCTCAGGGCACTTTATTGCCTCCTGTTGGCCAAACACCTGAACAGCTGTAGGCTATTCCCCAAACTGACAATGTTTCTGTATACCCTTTGATACTGTACCCTTTGAAGTATATATTTCCACCTTGCCTTGGGACAAATTGTACTAATAAAAGCAGGTTACTTGGTCAAGGTAAGAGCCTTCTAGCTCCTTCAGCTGGAAGCTCCTCTGACCCCCAATGCCTTTCAAAAATATCTTTTGTCCACGGACTCCTTCTTAATCATCTCAGCCTTTCTCCAGAATGCTGAACCCTTTGTAAGGCTGGGAAAAAGAACCCCGGCACTCCACATGCTTGGGTCAGGCCGAGGTGGGTGCTGACCCAGGAAATGCTCTGACCCTCCAGGCCCAGCTTCATTCCTGGGCCCACCAAGGCAGCCCTGGTGATTGACAGGCATAGGGGGTGCAGCCAGATTGCCTTCACCTGCTGCAACTCCTTTTGTTTCCTGTGGGACACTTTTCAAATAGAGTTTTCAACACCCAGGAAACCTCTTCTTGGCTGGCAAGAATGCAAGGAGTTTGCATGTTTATTGCGTTTCCTCTCCTAAAAGCCCTGCCCTTTGGAGCTTTGCCCCTGTATTGCTGCCCAGGTATTACCCAAACCTGCCGTGTGCAAACTCCAAGTCACCTCCCCTGCTCCTGCACACACACCTCTCAGCCCTGGCCCCTGGTGTCCTCTTACCTGTGACAGGTCACATCCACTTTATTTCCCATATTTATAACCACAAGGTTCTTACAGAAATGTCCCCTGACTGCCAAGATTCATTCAACACTGCATGGTAGGTAACATGATAGTCTGAGGACATTGTCACGGTGTGCTGCCAGAAATGTGCACCTGCAGGAAAGGGAAATCCTGAGACACAGAATAACATATCCTACAGGTAAATACAAGATGTCTCAATTTGGCTTTTTTTTATTAGCTAGAATTAAATTTGGCTAAATATGAGAGAAAGCCCCAATTAGCAGTGGCTTAAGCACATAAGGTTTTATTTTCTCAAATAAAAGAGCTGGGCCCGGCCAGCATGGCTCAGTGGTTGAGCGTTGACCCATGAACCAGGAGGTCACAGTTCAATTCCCAGTCAGGGTACATGCCCGGTTTGGGGCCTCAATCCCCAGTAGGGGGCATGCAGGAGGCAGCCAGTGATCCATGTTCTCTTGTTGATGTTTCTATCTCTCTATTCCTCTCCTTCCTGTCTCTAAAAAAAGCAATAAACACATAATTAAAAAGAAAAAAGAGGTGGGAAACAAGAGGTGGGGAAGTAAGCAAACAGACCTGGTATTGTCAATTCTATGAAGCTCTTTCCAGCTCTTGCCTTTAGGGTGACCCTGATCCTTAGGTTTAATATGGCTGCCAGAGTGCCAGCCATCACACTCATGTTCCAGGCAGCAGCAGACTTCCCAGAAGATACACACAATACTGTCACGTATGTCTCATGAGTAGGTTTTTGGTCACATATCCACATCCTACTACAATGGAGATCAGGAAATATAGTCTTTATTCTGGGAATCCAGAATCTAGAACTGTTTATAAGACAATTGGCCTTAACTCTGCAGAGATGACTGTCCTAGATTTTAAAAGACTAAAGAGACATATAGGTGAGCCTTGATTGACTATAGAAGATATTTTGAGGGCAATAGGGAAAATTAGAATATGGACTGAATGTTAGATGATATTAGAGAATCATGGTTAATTTTATTAGATGCCATCATAAATTATGTTTTCATAGGAGCATGTTTTTATTTTTAGAAGATGCAAGCTAAGAGGTGTCCTGAATCTACCACTTCCTTCAAAATGTGTTGTCAAAATTCTATATATAAATAGGTAAATATATTTATAAAGAAAACACAGAAAAGATAGTAAGAATTACTCATAGTAAGATAGGTAGAGTGGGTGGAAGGGGTATGGATATTTATTATACTACCCTTTCAACTTTTCTCTATGTCTAAATTTCTTATAATAAAAATTGGGAGAGAGTAGTTCTCTCTTTGGCTGGTCCACAGTCTCATGTATGGTTGGCTGACCCCTGGTGAAAAGGAATAATGTTCCTCTCAGCACTCCGGAGCCAGTCAGTTCAAAGAGTCTGCAGGTGGTGGGGTGAATCCCCCCAGGTTTAGCCAGGGTGGTCCTGGAGCTTTTGGGGATTGGGAGAGAGAACTGCATCTTGGCCCTCAGCTTCTTGGAGAGTCTTCCCCATCACTCGGAAGGCAACATGGCACCAAGGATCCACAAATCCCATCACCTATTTGAAATAATGTGACAGAAGATAAAAGATGAATCCAAGACATGTCAGTGCCTTAGGTACAGCCTCATTGGGAGAATCTGTCTTCCCTCTGCCGTTTCTGCCCATGTCATCCTGGAGCAGCACTGAACTTCGCTTTCCTCGTCTGTAAAGTGGAGAGCGAAGTCATTGCCTCACCCACCTCCAGGGCTATCTGAGGATCAAAGAAGTCGTGTGTGATTTGCTGTAAGCCAACAAACGTGCAAGGTTATTAGGAAGATGACCTTGCTCGCCCCAGAACTATTTCATCCTGTTATGCTCTCATGCAGTTACCCACAGACTCCAGGACCAAAGGACATTTTTCAACATTCTGCTTGTGGTGGTTTGGAAATACCTCCACAAATTCTTTGACATTCCTCCCTTCAAATATGGAACCTAATTCCCCTCCCCTTGAGTGTATCCTGGACTACATGATTTACTTCTAACATAGGGTTGCCAGATAAAATACACGATGTCCAAATTAAATTTGAATTTCAGCAAAACAACAAATACATTTTAGTATAAGTATGCCCCAATTACTGTATGGGATGTACTTACACTAAAGGATATGCATTGTTTATCTGGAATTCAGATTAACTGGGCATCCTGTTGTTTTTGTTGGCTTTGCTAAAACTGGCAACTCTATTCCAGTGAATAGACAAATGAATGCGGCATAAGTAACGATGTACGACCTCCAAGCCTAAAAGGCATTGCAGCTTTCACCTCGCTCCCTCTTAGGTCGCTCAGTCTGGGAGAAGCCGGATGCCGTGGTGTGAGGACACTCAGGCAACCCATGGGGAGATCCACCGGCACTGGGGCCAACAGCCAGCACCACCTCACGAGCCACGTAAGTGACCATCTTGCCAGTGGATCCTTCAGCCCCGGTTAGCCCTAGATGACTGCAGCCCCAGCCAGTGCCTTGGTTACCACCTCATGAGAGACCCTGGGCCAGAACCACCCAATTAGGTTGCTCCTGAATTCCTGACCCAGGGGCACCGGGTGGGATAATAAGTGATGGTTTCAAGTTGCCTCTGGCTCAGCCCTGGTGGGCACTGTGGTTCCTACAGGATGATCCCACTTGTAAGAAGCTCAGAGATTTGACCACTGACCCTACTAGGCCCCCTCCTATCAGATCACTCAAGTGCCCAGGGCAAGTTTCCAGGAAAGCTTTGTTAAAAAGTAATGGCACACAGTACAAGTCTCTCTGTAGGGAAAAGGAACTAACAATACTTTTCAGAGGCCCTGTGTGGCCCTTCCCTGCATGGGAAGATACCCAGGGCCTGCGCGCAGTTCTGCCGATTCTGAGCTGCCTGACTTGGAGAAGCTGTTTAATTCCTCAAAGCTCTGGTTTTAACTGTATATACAGGTGTGATAATACCTACTTGCAGGACTTTTGTGGGGGTTAGAGATATTAAAATAATATTTATTAGGAGGGTAGTATGGGCTAAGCACTATTGCACTTCATATATAATCTAACGACCCTCTGAGATGGGTACTGTGCTTCTCCCCATTATACACATTAGGAAACTGAGGCATGCACAATTTACATGATTGCCATTGCTAATAAGTACACATGTGCCCGGTACATAGTATGCATCTTTGTAAAAGTTACTGTTTAGATATCTTTTACCCCTCCAAACCACTGTTTTTCTAGGAGAGAAAATGGGGCGTCAGCGGGGATTGGTAAATCTCCTAAGATGACTCCAAGTCTGCACTCTCCCCCCACCCACGGTGAGTCATCCCTGGGGCCCTCCTGCTGGGGCGGGGGGGGGGGGGTGTGGGCAAAGGGGTGAGGCTGGCTGAGATGGTTATTCTCTTGATATCCCTCCACCCACCACCTTCCTCTTGCTGGTATGCTCGGCTCAGAGGAGTTAGGGAGTTACACCGCCACATAAAACATGCTGATTTCTGCCTTCTCTGATCAAATGAGATGCTGGCTGGCCCTCCTGGGTGGCAAGCCACCTGGAGCTGGAGAGCAGTCCTCTTCCAGAGGGAGCTGGGCCATTTGCCACTGAGAGCAGAGCCAGATGAACCCCATGTTCTGCACATGTGATTTTTCTGCCAAAATGGACACTGAGCTAGCTATCCGAGTAACACCCTTGGTGACACCCCACCCCCGTCTTCAAACTACAACACTTGTGTTCTTTCTCGTGTCTTCTGGTGTCTTCTTTCAGGGACGTTATTAGATTAGACCCACACGAATAATCTCTTATCTTCAAGAGGGTTCCTGTCTTAAACCATTTAACAGCACAGTCCTGGGAGTGTAGGCTCCAGGGGTTGGGCAGGGCATCTGGGGACAGGAGGCATTTTAGAAGTTCTGCTCCCACAGGGCCTGGCATTAGATGGATGCAACTGTATCCGTGCCATATCCTGACTTTGACGGTTGCATTGTGGTTGTGCAGCAGAAGGTACTTGTTTGCGAGGAATTCACACAGACACATTCAGGATGGTGGGGCATCAGGTCAGCAGCTTACTCTCGTGTGACTTAGTATTAAAATATAGTTCTTTGCACTGTTCTTCTTGAAACATTTCTATATCTGTGCATGCAGAGAGATTAAAAAGGTAGTAATTGATACGGATGTTCATATATACAAAGAAAAATGTTTAGAAATATCTAGAAATACAAAAGTTACCTCTGGGAAGTGGAATCATTTGGGGAGGAGGTGGTGAAGAGGTAGACAGCCTTTATTGGGGGCTGTATGATTTAAAATATTAATGAGTAGCCCTAACTGGTTTGGCTCAGTGGATAGAGCATCGGCCTGAGGACTGAAGGGCCCCAGGTTCAATTCTAGTCAAGGGCATGTACCTTGGTTGCGGGCACATCCCCAGTAGGAGGTGTGCAGGAGGCAGCTGATCGATGTTTCTCTCTCATCGATGTTTCTGACTCTCTATCCCTCTCCCTTCCTCTCTGTAAAAAATCAATAAAATATATTAAAAAAATAAAATAAAATAAAATATTAATGAGTAGGTATTTTCATAATAAAATAAAAACCAGGAAAAAAATCTTTGGAAGAAAAACAGCAGGAGACTGGCTGCCAGTTTCTTGGCAAAGAGTGAATGGGGAGGAGGCCCAGGCTGAGGCCGAGATGAGAAGATGAGGCAATGGGACACTTTATCGCTATTGCAACTCCGTGCTTCTCCAGAGCTACCGAGAATCACACTTAAAATAGTCTTTCCCGAGGCGGTGGGAACAAAGGTGGTTTCTGTTGGCTGAGGTGTGCCGGGCACCACCAGCACTCCCCAGACAAGGCTTGCCCTTCTCTGCCCCTGTGCTTCCCAGTATTGAAGAGATTAGCGTTTCTCTCTGTATTTAGTTGGCTATACCTCTTTAGTCTGTCTCATATCTTATGTGCCTGATGGCACCCACATCACATGACACGTGACTCGAAGGCAGGGAAACAGCAAGTACACTTCTTGTGATGGGTGAAATTGTGTTCCCAAATCGATGTGCTGAAATCCTAACTCCCGATACCTCAGAGTGTGACCTTACTTGGAGACAGGGTCATAAGAAGGAAGTCAAGTTAAAATGAGGTCACTGGCGTGGGTCCCAATCCAGAACGACTGGTGTCCTTGTAAGAAGTGATCAGGACACAACACTCAGAGAAAAGAGGCTGTGAAGACACAGGGAGAGGATAGCTATCCACAAGCCCTGTTCTTACAACTTTTGTCTGAATTTGAAATGTTTGCAAAATCAAGTTAAAACTTAAATAAAAAACAAAAATAGAATGTAAGCGTCAAGCTCTGGGAAACCCACTGCAGACCCAGACAGCAGAGGCCTGGAAGGACCTGCAGTGCCTGAAGCCGGTGGACCTTCCAGAAAGAGCTGGGATTTATCCAGGTTTTAAATCGCTTTATTTTTTCCATGATCCCTCCCCCCCCCTCCCCGCCCCCAAATATCTAATGTCCTTGCAATATTAAAGGATCCTGGGACTTGAGTCTGGAAAAGGTCCCAGATGCAGTTCATTCTGGCAGGTGAATGAAGAAAGCCTTGTGTTGATTCTGGGACCCTCACAAGTCGCTTTGACAGTCCGCCTGGCCTCAGAGAAAGGGCTCCTGTGGTTTGCGAATGTGGCTTGAGATACAGTCCTCCCTCTCTTGATCCAGCCACAAAGGCTCGCCTGACTTAGTGGGAAGAAGGGTCTGGACCGGGCTTCCCACCGACAACGTCCTCACCTCCGATGGTCTGCTCCAATGGCATCTGTGACGCTGGGAAAACCCTGCTCCCTGGACAAAGAGAAAACAAAGCAAGTTCAGCAAGTGATGGACAGGCCCTGTTCTTACCAGAAGCCCACATTCACCAGGGCTCTACCTGCTCCATAACTGCACCTCCTTCCCCTCTCCATCCCAAACACAGACCTCATGCCCCTACACTGTCTTCACCCAGGAATCCAGATCTGAACACCCAGGTCTTGGATCAGAAGGCAGGCGATTTTAAGTATGACAGCTCCCTGACATCATGCCAATGTGACTGAATTAATGAGGAGAATGCCACCAGGACTCCGCAGGCCATACACACCATTGCCTTGGGCGTTAATCTTGAATTCTTCAACACCGTTTGTCCTTCATCAAAGGAGCAACAGAGTAATTTTCCCCTGCATTCGGAGTATACCCACCCCTCAGATCCTTTTTGCATGAAGAGTAAAGACAGATCAATAAGACCCCCCTTGATTTGAGTCATTCTGAATTGATACCACATTAATCTCAGTTTCAAGCCACACGTGGCCCCACTCACTTCAAAAGGGCCTCCAGCTCCCGCTTGACTCTGCCCACCACAGGCGGCCCCCAGTAGGTGAGGGCCGTGTACAGCTGCACCAGGCAGGCCCCCGCCTGGATCTTGTCCAGTGCGTCCTGCCCGCTGCTCACACCGCCAACCCCGATGATGGGAACTCTGCCTGTAGAGAAGCACAGGGCAACATCATGACGATGTGGGGACCAGGGGCTCAGCTGGGCTTCAGCCCTCGGCCCACCTGCTGGCTGCAGCGGTTCAGGGAACGTCGTTCTGATCACAGCCCCAGAGCCCGAGCCACACACAAATCCGAAGCCGCGGACACCGAATCCTTGCCTTGGGTGAGTGCGTACATCTCCCGGATGGTTTGCGTTGATAAGTCCCGGAGGGGCTTCCCACTCAGCCCTCCTGTTTCAGAGCGCAGGGCACCCTGGAGGCTGGCAGGGCGACTCACTGTGGTGTTCGTCACAATCAAACCATCGATGCCCAACTGCGGTGTGAGACAGAGAGAGCTATCCAGTCAGGGCACTGTCAGACTGGGAGAAGCTGCCCTGGGGGCTGAGACAGCAGGCAGCCAGGTGACCACACCCACAGCCCCAAATCAAGAACTACCCAGACCTCACTGTGCTCTTGAACAAGTGTCTGAATGAGCCTCAACATGACAACAGCTGCCGTCACACAGTGCCCACCTACAAAGCTCCCCTGGGACAGGGTTGTGATCCTAACAACCCAAGGAGCGGCTCTGGGGAGTCCAGACTGCCCCTTCTGACATTCCCATGGACTTCTGTCTAGTCTCGGTTGTATCACATTTATGAGCCCGTCCTTTTTTATCACTAGTCTACCAGTCTCGAGGGAGTAAGCGATGGAACCAGGATTTGAACCCAGGACTGCGGGGCTCAGTCTGTTTCCACTCCTCTCCTTCGACACAGAGACCTGGTGTTAGACTGAAGAGAGAAGGAACACAGGCACGCTTCCAAGACACCGCAGGTCCAGTTCCCGCCACCACAATAAGGCTAGTCTCGCAATAAAGCGAGTTGTAACCCTTTTGCTGGTGGAGGGCCTGTGACGTGCAACAAAGCAAGGTATGCCTGTCCGCCACTCTGACCGAGGCTGGCCAAGGACACAGCACAAGCCTGAAAGCCCCAGCCGGATGAGGAGGGAAGAGGACGAGAAAAAGATTCATTCAAGCACTTATTCAAGCATTCACTTTTTATTTTATGAATTAAGTCGTGACAAATACCAAACCAGCCCTCAGGATCACAGAGAGAAACCACAGAGGCTGCCGTCTGGACTAGCCAGCAGGCCGAGCGGTCACTGCCAGCCACGAGGGCCCCCTCACCTCTCTCACCACACTGGCGATATCCTCCTTGTCCTGGGCCGTGAGGTCGGGTGCGATCTTCACCAGCAGGGCCGGTCTGTGCGCTCCCTTCAGGGCATCCCTCTCCTGCAGCACCTGCAGCGACATGTGGCCAGAGATGGGGACCCCGAGACCACACCTGGGGTTGCACTGTGACTGGCAGCGCAGACCAGAGTATTTTCACATCAGCTCTCAAACTAAAGCATGAGCAATTTCTCCTTCTCAGAAACACAGCCCTCAGTTATGCAATAGTCCCCATCCAGGCAAAACTCATTCCGTTCTCTTGAACCAAGAAATCCCCAGGATTGAGTCCCTAATGTGGTCATGGGCATTAGCTAATATATTATGGCTTATTTTGGCTTTTGTTCCTAAAAGAGATAACAAGACTGTGTGATGAAAAGTCATTCAACTCATTCATTCATTCAACATCCTAGGTGCTAGGGACAGCATGGTAAATGAAATTTATGGTCCCTTTACTGTTGAACATGAGGGACAGGAAACTTAGAAATTAATTACTACTGAGCATACTCAGTGTTATGGTGGGGATTAGAGGCATAGTGAGGGGTCCTAATTGGTTGAAGTGTTAAGGACAGCCTTACATGGTGCCATTGAAGCTTGGCCCTGGAGAAGGAGCAAGACAGGCTGGAGGAGCCGGCTTTGTAAGAAAGCATTACAGGAGATGTAATTTCCCACCTTGGTCAGCAGGTGGCGCAGCTCATCCTTTCCCTGAAGGCTCCGCAGCCCTGCAGTGTTGGGACTGGACACGTTCACTACCAGGTAGTCAGCCAAGGGGCCCAGGACTCGAACCCCCTCTGCGTAGTCCGAGGCAGCATCCACCGAGGTCTTATTCTTCCCCAGGTTTATTCCCAGGGGCAGCCCACCTGCAAATCCCCACACACCATTTCCTTGACGTGAACAGCCTTATAGGCCTTCTACCTGCAATGTGAACTTCGAACACCAGCTGACAAATGCTACGATATACGGCTCGGTGCTGCTGCCTGCTGACCAGGAAGCAGCTCACCATCTTTGTCTGCGTAGCAATGTTGGGGCAACCACTAAGACATTTTACTGCATTGTGCCCTTATTCTTTTTTCCCCCTCATCGGAGGATATTTTTTCCATTGTTTTTCAGAGAAAGTGGAAGGGAGGGAGGGAGGAAGGGGGGAGAGAGAGAGAGGCAGAGAGGGAGAGAGAAACATCCATGTGAGAGAGGAGACACATCGATTGGTTGCTTCCCATACATGCCCTGCAAACACGCAACCCAGGTTTGCCCTTGACCAAGAATCAAACTCGAGACCCTTTAGTGCAGGCTGACACTCTAACCACTGAGTCACACTGACCTGGGCATGCCCTTGTTGTTTTAAAAAATTTAATGAAAAATGGAGAAATTCGGAATGCAAATACTAGTGATAAAAATGGTAAGGCTCATAAATGTAATACAACCGAGAACAGACAGAAATCAATAGGAATGTCAGAGGGGCAATTCTGGACTCTCAAGGGCTGCTCACTGGACTTGGGTTGAATGACTGGGTGTGCAGTTGTGAAGAAAACCCAGAATTAAAGACTATGTATAAAATACTGGAAAGTATTATTTTCAGTTGTCATGTAGACGCATCATTGTTTTATCATTTCAGTTTTCTGAGAAGGGCCTCCCCCTATAGCTGGGGTGACCGCACAGCCCAGTGCTCCCAGGATAGCCCTGATCAGTCCTGTAGCCTGGGCATATTATTAATTCACTCTCAAAGTGTCTCATTCTGAACAATAGTACAACCACCTTACTGAAAAATCCACTGGATTACCACATGTCCTGCGTTTTGGACTTTCCAAAAAACGTATTTCAGTAACAGGCTTTGTATGAAAGAAGGCATTTTCTCCTAAAACGCCATCTTATCTGCAAAGGCTAATGGTACATCAGTGGTACCAGCTGCTTTCCCATCTGATGGTTGGGAAAAGACCCAAGACATCAAGTTAGCGCAGAAAACTTGGGTCAGGACAAGGAGGATCAAAGGACAACATCCAGTCCTGCTGAGTACCTTCTCATACCCAACATGTAGTCACCCTTTTATCAGCAGCTTCCAAGCAAATGAGATTTGTGTAGCTGATTTTGTGTGTGTTTGGGGGGCGGGTAAGGTTAGAACCCATTGGACAAAGGTTATACAACATGATGTCCTAGCTTTCCAAGTCTAGACTCCATCCAGCCAAGGGCATTTGTAAGTTCTCATTCTTTTTCCACACAAAGAAACTGGCTTGAAAGAGAGTATCGCTTCCACGTAGCTAACGGATCTTTCATTACTAGTCATCTGCCCACACTGACAGAAACCGCTGAATTACTCTATCCCCAAAGGGCACCACAGCCTTTGTCGGCTCCTGTTCTTGGCATGGCACCAGCAATAAGCCATCCTCAGGCTTCTAGCTGCTGGGAAACTCTATGTGCAGAGCTCTGCAATGGGACTTTGCTTCACTCCAGAGAATATCAGCGCCAGAGCACAGGTGAGAGGATGGACAAGGGAGAACGGGAGAAAGCTGGAATAAAGAGCACTGTGGACAGCCAAAAGGAAAGGGAGGCAAGAAGGCGGGAGAGTGTCACAAACCATGGAAGTCAGGTTATGACCTTCAAAGTGCCCCAAACAGCAAGGTGTTTGCAGGCTCTGGTTCTGTAAAGCCACAGATTTCCAAACAAGGGCACTTCCGACTCCCCAAACCACAGACTGCTGACAGCCTCGGCCCTTTCAACCTCGCTCACCACCAGGATTTCTAATGAGACTAAACCCTCCCGGAAGGAGGCCCGGAGTGACCCAGTGAGGGGAGAGGCCGCAGCCCCAGACAATCCCCGAGAGCCGCGTGGGGAGGACAACAGCACGGCGACCACCAAGCCATCCTGAGGGCCAGCGCAGCTGGGACGCGTGGTGTTCCCCACGCCCACGGGCCAGGAGGCGTTTACCCGAGTGGGGGAGAATGTCAGTAACTAACTCTCTTCTTCATGCTTCTCCGTGGTTCGCAACGCTCTATAAATCACACGCACTGCTTATATGAGGGCCACGGGACAACAGCGCAGGACAAGGAAGTCGGTGCTGGAGCCTGCCCACAGCTTAGCTGCCTCTCAGACCTCACAGGCACCACCCTGCTTTGCTCACTTCCAAGCCGGCCCAGTGAAGATACAACATGGCTTATGTAACCTGCTACATTGTGAAATTCTATTAAAATCTTGGAAACTGTGGAACCAGGAAACCAGGAAAATTCCTCTAGCAAAGAGCCCTGAGTTCTACAGTGTTCTTTTCCATTGCTCAATCATGGTTATGTCACAGGACTGTTCCTGATGTTTCTCCCACAGGTTGCCTTTCAACAAATGAAGGACGCCCATCTCAGGCAGCCCCGCCTTACCTTCTGTGAGCCTGGCCTGCGTCTGCTGTCTGGCCCGTAACCTGTGTTCCACCACCGAGAGCCCGTGACTGTTAAATCCGTATCTGTAACACACGCAGAGGGGGAATGGACAAGGTTAGAGCCCTCGGCCAGAAGGCAGACTGCAGACATGGCTCCATGGCCGTATGTGTGACTTTCAAAAACAGAAAAGAAAAAAAAAAGGTCAGTTCTTAAGACTTCCAAGGTCTAAATGCCCCTGGACTTCCTAGAAGATTTGTCAAAACACTGTCACACAGAGAAAGATTAAAATTTGCAAACAAGCCACCAGCCACCTAACGCTGCATACAGCCCGGACTTGGCTACATCCAGCCCCCACTCCTTACCTATGCACCCCTCCACCCAGAGGAGCCGTCACACTCTGACAACCCTTCTTCCCACCTCCTGCCTCTGCTCCACGAATGCACCTCCTGGGACCCATCCTGCCACTCCATCTCCCCAGCCTGTGTGCCTATTAAAATCATCCCCTCTTCCTGGCCCAGATCAAATGCTCCCCAGCCTCAAATGATTCCTCGCCTCTTGGCACTCACTGAGCGTTTTGTACTGGTCTTTCTCGTGGCGTGAGATGTATGCGTATGCACGCTTAAGTTCCCCTCCTGGGTCGTCATCCTCTTGAGGACAGGGACATGTCCCCATCACCCTGCCACTAGACAATCCACAAAGGCAGTGACCTCATCTCTCTCGCTCATCTCTGTCTCCCCAGCCCCACTGTGGGAGGCTGATCTGATGGCCATCCCCTCTCCCTGCCTCCCCGAGACTGGGTGAAAATGGCAATGACTCCTTTCCCAGACCACTAGCAATTGAAGCATGAACAAGTGACGGCGTGGTCACTGAGACAGAAGGGGAGTCTACGGAGGAGCTCCTAGGACAACCCCACATCTACGCTTCCTTTTCCCTTTCTGCTCTCGGATGTCCACATGGGAGGGCGTAATGCTTGCAGCTGGGGTAGCTTTCCTACAAACACGGGAAGGCCCAGAGAAGTTGGACCAAAGTCTGACATTGCCCAGCTGCTCAACCATCCCTAAAAGTGCCTGCTACACCTGTTATGAGAGGAAAATAATAGCAAGCGCCTATTGGGTTTTTTTGTTTGTTTTTTATGTGCCTCAGGCATGAAACAGCTCTGGCCACCAACACAGGCATCAAGCGAGGATGAACTAAGGACTGTACATCTGCCTTGCCCCTGATTGATATAAGAGCAACACCACCAGCCAGGTGTCTCCTTGCCCAGTGCCAGGGGGACAAGCGCCTACTGTTTAAGCTACTTTGTTACTTGCAGCGGGAAACACCTAACAGATACAGTGGCACATGCATTGGTTGACTGAATGAATAAACTCAACCATTCATTCAGCAAGAGTTTACTGAGCACCCACTATGTGCCACGCAGAGCAAGGAGCTGAACCCACCGTGCTCCAGAGCACAGGCTCTCCTCTCAGCCACGTCTCGTCTAAGGTTCCGTGAGCACCGTCACCCTGGTACCTGCCGGGACTTGGACGTGCTGGAGATATCGACCCCAGCCCGCAATGCAGCAGGAATCAATAATTTGATCTCTAGTGCTGGAAAATTTCCCTGAAACAAGCACAATAAAGCGGGAAGTGGCAGCCTAATCAACTCCCCATAGGTCATCTTCCAGAAGGCCACAGTGGCCCCAAAGAGCCCACCGAAAGCTCCCCTTGGAGGCTCTTTAAAATTCTGTTACCAAAAAGTAGGAACATCTTCACTTTCTGGGCTTGCTGTCCTGAAACTGCGCAGGGATTATAAAGAGAAGGACTTACACACTCTGGAAGGATCTCTCTTACTAAAAGCAGCTGTATATGTTGATTATTAAAATTTCCACCTTACTAAAGTTTGGGGCTGGGCTGTCCAACACAAGAGCCATAGCTACATGGGCCACTGAGCACTTGAAACGTGAAGGAAAACACACACTGGCTCTGGAAGACTTGGTACAAGGAAAAGTGGGTCAATAGCTTGTTAATCATTTTTATGTTGATTATATGATAAAATGATATTTAGATTATATTAAGTACTTAATTAAATAACAATATATATTACAAAAACCTAAATAGAATATGTTACTGAGATTCATTTCACCTATTTCTTTTTACTATTTTATCATAGCTATTAGAATATTTTACGTTACCTATGGGGTTTGCATTATATTTCTACTAGACAGCCCTGGGCAAGGGCAGTGGAGTGACAATGTGGGAAAAGCATAAACTCGATAGTCAGATAAGCCCAAATCTGTACCCAAGCTCTCCTGCTTGTGATCTGGTGGCTGTAGCTAAGTTATGTTGTTCTCTGAGCCTCAGTGTGTGTACGTGCTAAACCGAAACCCTAAAATCTGCTCCTACGCCTGGTACATAGTAGATGCTCCACATGGTTCCTGAAAATGACAGAAAAATGCCTGCATCACAGACAGAAAACACATCCCGAGGTCCCCGCCGGGAGAAGGCAGCCGTTACCCCTGAGCTGCTCACCTACCTGTTAATGACGGCTTGGTCCTCGGGGAGGCGGAAGACTCTGGGCCTGGGGTTTCCTTCCTGAGGTTTTGGGGTAACGCTGCCTATCTCAACAAAACCAAAGCCCATCTTGTACAGTCCGTCCACAGCCTCCCCATGCTTGTCAAATCCTGCGGCAATTCCTATTGGGTTTCGGAATTTATGGCCCAGGACTCTCACTTCCTAGGGAGAGGGAGACAAAGTCAGAGGAACACAAGGCTGGACCAGTGTTTCCTGGGTGTGCCTGGCACGCCTACGTCAGATTTCCCTGGGGAGCTTGTTAGACAGCGCACCTAAGCAATCAGAATCCTTGGGGGCCAGCGGGGCAGAATGGAGCTCTGAGCGAGTCTATTTCTAACAGTGCCCTCCAGGCGATTCTGACACCTGCTGGAGTTCAAGACCACTCGGCTTTATCATCCACCAGCAAGATGAGGAGAAAACGGGGTTTCCACCGCGGTGCAGCAGGGTGAGGACCCTGTCTCTTCTAGTGACGGTTAACAGTCACCCTTCTTATCTGCTGTCCTTGGCGGGGGAGAGTGGCTTGTTGGTGTCAGCCCGCTAGTGAGTGCTATTCTGAAACAGTGTCGAGCAGCAAAATCCTTGAATCAGCCTAGAAAGTCAGCCCCAGCTGCGTCCCTCTCAGCCAGGCAGACTCCAGGGCCCCTGTGGGGCATCAGACTCCTTCACCACCTCCTACATAATGAGTTGCTGAAGGGGGGACCCACACAGCGGTGTTGGGGTTCGCAGCTCAAAGGCCACACTTCTCTCCATATTGGCGGTGTTTACATAGCTTTGTACCTCACCCAGCCGTAACCTCACTGCCTTCCAAATCCACCCCGTCTCCACAGCCCCCTCCTTACTCACTCCTGCTACACTGGGTTCCAGGACTCTCAAACTAGCCGTTGGGATGAGGAAGGCTTAAAGCAAAGAGCGCTCCGATTCCACAGTGCCTTTCCGTGTGGGGAGTTGGGTAAAACACTGCATCTGCTCTACACTGCAGGACGGGGCAGTGAAGGAAGGGGGGACCCTAAGACCAAAGGGGGACATGCAGAGGACGGCCGCTTTGATTTACAATAGTGACGCTTCCCCGAAGAGTGCTTCTTGTCTGTTGTCTTCATGTTCACGTCATTCTGACGTCCCCATTTGGTAAGAAGTCTCTCAGGTAGAAACTGTCAGGGCTTACACGAGGACACAGATTCTAGAAGGATGTGATTCTTCTGTTTGTTTAGCTGCAGGAACCCCAGCACCCAGAACAGTAAGAGGCACACGTGGGGCCCTGTGCTAATGCAGGAGTGGATAACCCGGGATGGGAGTTTGTATGGCTTCCTGGAAGGGCGTGGCCACACATGCCTGTGTCACAGTGACTGTTTAATGACTGGCATGTTTCCATATTGCACAGAGGTGAAGACTGAGCCACCTGACCTCAGCAAGGCAGGCCAGTGGCTAGGGGACGGCTGCCGAGTCAGACTCCCTGGCTCATCTGCTTCCCAGCTGTGTGACTTCAGATAATTCATTTAACTACTCCGTGCCTCAGAGTCCTGCTCTGTAGATGGGGGTGACGGCCTTTGTAATTGGGGCTAACCTGGGACTCTGCTTTTCAGAAGGCTCGGCCCCCACGGTGTGAGTTAGGGGATGTTGACCTTGTACTGCACAAGGTGTCCCAAGAGGACCTACCAGCATGTCGGAGTCTTGAAATGTGACGCGAGGAAGGAGCCCCAGGGAGGTGACACGAACAGCCAGCCTGTGGGCTGACTCGGGGTCCAGCAGCCCCTGCAGCGTCGGCATCAAGTGTTCAGCGTAGAAATGCTCATCCCCCGTGGCCGTCAGGTAAGAGGCAAAGAGCAGTCCTCCACCCCCCAGGATGACCAAGGCATCCTGGGCCCGCTTCTGGGGGGGAAAGGACATTGTCCTCAAAGCCAGGCTGCAGCACCTTCTCTGAGCCCTTTGAACCCACACGCACAGAGGACACAATGATATGCCACATGGAGCAATGCCCCGAGCTTTCTGCCAGCACTGGTCTCCTTCCTTTCCCAAATAAACACAAAAACTGTCTCCCGCATTTCCATATGCATTGGCTTTTCCAGGAATACATGACCTTGTAAATTGAGGGCCTGTGCTAGTTTGCACAGAACATTACCAAGAAGTGTTCCCTATTTCAGAAAATCCCATTCCCATTTCAGGAATGGTAGGGTGCTTTGCTTGGGGTGTTTGACAAACATACCTGTGACACTAGAATTTCTAAGCAGAGGCTGAAACACTTGACTATTTCACTGTCTAGGTGTCATGCCCTACCATTTACATACTGAAATGCATGTTATTTTAAATTACTTTCATTTCTCCTTTATATTCCAATTAGGACATAATAATGACTTTTAAAATGACACATAGGAAGATTACATTATATATAAATTCCATCTCAGAATCATAAAGGGAGTTGCAAATTTTAAAAAAAAAAAAAAAGCATCAGGTATTATTAGGTCAAGAACCACTCTCCCAGAGGAGGGGGTCAATGGGGGAGAAGGGAACATATGTAATATTTTCAACAATAAAGATAAATTTTAAAAAAAGAATCATTCTCCTAGTTCAACCATGGTTCATAATACTTTTCTCTATCACTGCCAGATGCTGAGTCATTCATTCATCAGTTCAATCATTCATAGATGGGCTAATCAGTGAGTCCTTGCCTTCTGGGGAATACAATCTCATGAGGAGACAGAAACCAATGATCATGTAAATGTTTAACTGTACACCTGCTATGAAGAAAAGGGTATAGGGAAATAGAAGAACCGGACCTAATCTCAGAGGTAGAGAAAGGCTTCCTCGAGGAAGTACCACTAAAATTCCAAGGATAAACGGGAGATAACTAGGAGGCAGTGGGGGGAGGGGAAAGTGCAAAGACTCTCCTGGAAGAGAGGGTCTGGAACCGAGGAGTATGGCTCAAAGAGAACTTGGGAAAACAGGCAGAGATCTTGGCCAGAATAAAGATTTGGGTTTTGTTCAATGGTCACATTTGCCTTTAAGGATCATGCCTAGCTGTTAATGTAGATCAAGTATTCGTTGTCTTACTTCTAGTCTCCAGACTGTAGGAACGCCCCTTAATGTCAATCAGCAAATATCAGCACCGTTACATGGAGCCCCCGCCCTAACATCCTGTCTAGAAGGGTTGGGAGCATGTCTTGTAACCTCATTGCACGTTGGAAGCTGCACTCAATGCTAGGCGGTCATGTAGTCACTGGCCCACGCGCGCTAACAATGTTTGGCGACTATGCAGACACACACGTGCCTTTTACACACACAGACCAAGTACATGTGTACAAATGCACACGCACGAGCCTTTGCAGAGACACATAGACGTGCCAGACGGGCCGACGCTCTCGGAGCGGCCTCCCGTCCACACCTCGCCCCGGCTACCCCAGCATTCCCCCCTAGCCCTGCCCTCGCCGGACTCTTCCTCGCCAACGCGACAGACCCAATTTCTACACTCACTTTCAGCTGTGTCCACGCCATGGTCCTTTCGCCACTGGGCCCGCCTCTGTCTCATTTCCATTGGAGGAGGTGGAGGGACACCTCTAATCTCCGCCCCCAGAGCTGCCAATTCACCAATTGCCGGGCAGAGGGGTGGGGCCGGCGCATCTGGGTGGGGGAAGGCCGCGCTCCGCCCTAAGGGTCTGATTGGACAGTGACAAGCGCGCGCGCGCGCGCGCGTGCAGTCGCAGCGGCCACGCCTTTTCCGCCTGCTCGCCCGCCCGACTTCCGGCGTCCGCACCGGGCGTGCTGGAGGTGCCTGTGAGCTGAGGTTGACAGCTGAGCTGAGTTCGTCTGTGGTTCTGCAACCTGGAAAAAAATTACTTATATGTTGATTCTTCGGTTCTTAGCGACACAGTCACCAATTTCTTGATCATTTCAGTGGAATGCTTGTGCTCTAGATAAAGCATGTATCAGGCACTGTAAAAAAGGGTTAAATGAATTGCATCACTGGGTAAAATACCTGTGTAGACTTCAAAGAAGATTCCATCAACTTCAGGTTTCACTTAAAAATGCCTAAAACGTATGTATGTTTGTATATATGTACGTATGTTTATGAGGATGTTGGAAAAATTAAGACCATGGTTGACTTTATAGTTGAAAGTATCCTGCCCCGAAACCATTTCACTGCAGCACAGACTTGGCGGACTTCTCTGCTCAGAAACCTTCCTAGCATTTGAGTCATTTCAGTCTCGTAATTTCAGTTCTCACTACTCTCTCCCAAGTACACCCACACGGACCCACACAGAGAATTATTTCTCTATAAATACCTTCCACTTTCTCGCTTCTATGCGGTTACTCACATGGACTCCTCTGCCAAGATGCCCATTTCGTCTGTCTAAATATGACCATCCTTCTGTGTTCAAGTGCCGGAAATAATTTCCTCGGCTGAACCTTCATGGATTGAAGCTGTACCGCTCTAGTAGCACTTTCTTTATTAACTAAACATCATATTTTTATTAAATACAATTATGTCTTCCCTTCCCTAATTAGACTGTAGACTTGAATGTAGGAACTATACCATATTAATCTTTCACGTGGTTAATGTAGTATTTTTTAAACAGGGATGTATTGGGGTCTACACTTCAGAGAATTTTTAATTTTGGTACCATGTTCATTTGGGTTTTAAAGAGTAATTGTAAGTATCAGTAGGATAAACAACTGAACCCTGAAACCTGCCAAGTGATTTCAGTGCCCACATTTATTTGTATTTACCTTCCATTTGGCACCAAGAAAAAGAACTGGTTAAGAACATAAATGATAGATGTGCTACAAGTGAAGATCAAATGGCGTATGAACAAAGGTTTTTCAGCAAGTTAAGGAAAAGCAATGAGAGAATTGATTCTTCCCTGCTGCGTGACCAATTCAAAAGAACCTATGTGTTGTAGGCCAGAACCATGTGTATTTAACAAGTGGCTATTTAGTTCAGCAAATTTGAATTTCACTGGTTTTCAGTTGTATTTGTATTTAATCTGTATTCATTCCTTCATTAAATATTTATTCTTTGGTTTTTATGATTATATAAGAGGTTTGGGGTGTAGTTAAATAAGAGATTTAGGATAGAGTGAATGTATTTAAGAAACAATACAACAATTTAAATTCATAGCTTTCTTTTTTAAAAAACAAAATAATACATTACTCGATTTTTAACAACACTGACTTAGATATTCATTATTCTCTACTTCCTTACAGCTTAGATTTAGCAAATAAAGATCTATTTTAAAGCTGAAGGCATATCCAGTTGTATAAACACAGATGGCCCATTGCTTTATTAATCTATGTTTGTTTTCAGCTTACAGGAACTCCACCTGGTCCCTAAAACAAAACAAAACCTTTTTTCTCCTTGATAAATTATTCCCAATTCCTAAAAGAATAATAGTAATGAATAAGACAAACTCATCAAGAATATAAAAGGCCAGGCAGCATCTGAGCCTCCACACTTTTTGTGCTCACAGTTCACAGAGAAAATGTTATTCAAAAGAAGAGCCTGGCTTTGGTTATACATCAGAACAAGCATCATTCTAGGAAGCGAGCTGAATAGCCCAGAGCACCATGGTAAAAGTTACTGTTATCAGCTTCACAGGTTTCCCTGCAGCTTTAGGGGAGCAGAAAATTACTGTCATGCCCAGGGAGGACACCTTGCTTACACTTGGAACCAGGAGGTTCAAGATCTCATCTGGGACTTTCTGGAAGAAGGAAAGAAGTGGTGGATTGGGCAAAATTTAATGCTGCTGGGGGAAAATCAAGAAAACAACAACCCAAGTAAGGCTCTGAGTTTTGATGTTTATGAAGGAATCCTTACTTTTATTCAGGAACAGAAGGAAGAAAAAATTTAAATCTTTCTGCTTTTGTATACAGAAAAATCAGTCATTTTACTCATTACCATCATTCCTCTGAAATATTTCTACTTTTGTGCTGTACCCTTTGATTTGTCTGTGTAGCAAAGATGATGGGATTTTCTCAGAGCCCATCAAAAGTTAACTTACCTAATATTTCACTGAAAATACTGTGCAAGATTCTGAAGTGGGAAACCTTTTATGGTCACTTTTTTCCTGGTAAATATCTCTTCATCACTCTTGGCTCCCAAGTTTTCTCATGTAGAAACTAGGAGAGAAATTGTTCACCTGTTGTCTTTCTTAGATATTTTCAAAATTATGTACCATAATCTTGTGGTCTTAGAGAAAACTCCAAGGCATTTTGTGCCATAAGTATCTTTATTAAAGTCTAAATAAATTAATGCCTAGCTTTGTGACAAAGAACACATAATATGAAAAAATAATCTATAATATATGTGGTGAGGGAACCTAAATTTTCATCTATTGAAAAGTAGCAAAATTTCGTTTTCATATATATATTAGAATATACATATATTCTAATCCTCACCAGATGATATGCTTTTACTGATTTTAGAAAGAGAAAGAGAAAGAGAGAGAGAGAGAGAGAGAGAGAGAGAAACATCAATGTGAGAGAGAAACATGGATCAGTTGCCTCCCTAGGGGATTGAACTCATAACATAGGTAAGTGCCCTGACTGGGAATTGAACCAGCAACCAAGTGACAACAGCCAAGGCTATATTTATTTTTTTAAATGTTTGACTTTCTATTAACCAATGTCATCCCAATAAATTCAGTAAAAGTGTTTTTTAAATGTTTGACCTTTGAGTATGAAGCTCATCTGGGTCTGGTCTTCCTTCTGCAGATGTCACAGCCCGCCAAGCCACCAAGCACACCAGCTGCACTTACGTGTCCAGAAAGTCCAACCGGGTCTCATCAAAAGTAGACTTGTGCTCCCTGGGGCATTATTTCATTTGCCAGGCTGGTAAGTGACGAAGCTACCTGCTGCCAAAGACCTAACTTTATTATTATTTTTTAAATGTACTTTTATTGATTTCAGAGAGGAAGGGAGAGAGAGATAGAAACATCAGTGATGAGAGAGAATCATTGATCAGTTGCTTCCTGCACACTCCCAACGAGGGATCAAGCCCACAACCAGGGCATGTGCCCTGACTGGGAATTGAACCGTGACCTCCTTGCTCATAGGTCGCCACTCAACCACTGAGCCACGCCAGCTGGGCCAAAGACCTAACTTTAGAAACTGATTCTAAATAAGGAGAGTTTGTGAGAGCATTCGTTAGCAAGTCCCTGGGTGATAGACCTCAGGAGGGACATAAGGGTCTTGATTTTCATGATATTGGCTAGAGTGAGAAACCGTTCATATGGAGTGACTTCCTTACCTACTCCGTTAGCAGAAAAGAGCTGGGCCTTGATGTTCCCTTCATGGCTGGACTTGGAGAGAGTGTGAGAGAAAATGTACTATTGGTAAGCCCCATTTTCCACATGTGAACCCCTAATCCATTCAGTATTTGGGCTTTAGAGGGTAGAAAAGGAAGCAAAGTAGGAAAAGAGAATATGGTGAAGGAAAATGAGAAGATGAGGGGTGAGGAGATTTTCATCAGTTAGAGGTTTGTTTTCGCTGAAGTAGATCAGAATTAAGGTGTGCGTACAGTTTTGGGGGGGTTGGAAGGTTTTTGTTTTTGCAATCAAGTAGTATTTCTCGTGGTGGGGGTTACGTAAAGCATTTGTTCTTAGCTCAGTGAACTCTCAGAAACTTTATGATGTCCCGGATTGTCTAGGTAAAAATTTTGTTTTGCTTTTTTAAAATTAAGTCTTTATTGCTGAAACTATTGCATATGTCCCCCTTTCCCCCCACTGACCCCTTCCAGCCTGCCTCCATCCTCCTTGTGTCACTTTTTTTAAAAATCACAAATACATTCTCATGAAAATACAAAGCACATGTAGGTACTTCATTAAACAGAACACATTGCAATATTCCTTTATTACAAGATATATTTATCCATTACAGTATTCCTCAAATACTGGGTATTGAGAGGACCCAGTATTTTAATGTAATGAATTTCTAGCTTCAAGTCTCTCCTTCTTACCCTTTCAAGCTCTTTGTGAGGTTTTTGTCCTGTTTTGCAGTATAATGTGCTAGTGTTATTGAGGCCACGTTGGGAGCCTAAACTCTGCACAAGTCTACTGGTCATGTGTTTCATTCTCACAAACTGCATCCCGAGTATTGGCCATCTTACAGTTGTGACTGTTTGTCATCACCTCCAGGACTGGAAAAGCAACTCCTAACTAGCCTAAATGATGATGATATTGTACCCATCTTTCACTCTCCAAGAGTTGAGTTTTTAGACATTCTCAGCTACTCTTAGTTTTGGAGTGAAAATGTCTTTTCTGATATTATCATTCATGTACTTGCAAGAGATTACTGCTATGGAGTGTAGAATGCTGTGCAGAAGATAATCTTAGACAAAAAAGAATTCTGTTCAATTCATCTAAGCCAGTTCTGCAAATGCTGAGCCTACATTCCCACAGTGAGAGGAAGTATGTTACTCACGATCATGGGTCAGAGTCCTGAGCTCAGAACTTGTTTTTCTGACTTTCCACTTGTGACACCTGGGCAAGCAACTTAACCACTGTGCAGCCCAGTTTCCTCCAAAGGACTGTTATCAGAATTAAGATAATGCAAGTGAAGTATTAGAACAGTGCCTAGCATAATATTGTCATTATTACTGTTAATATTATATTACTGTGCAATTTCTATTTTTTGTTCAAAGTTTATTTTCTGCTTCTAGATAGCTTCACATTCATGTCAGAGGTGAAAACACTTTGGAAATCCAATATTGCTAGTTACCTTTAAAACTAAAATATTTGCACTATGTAATTGCATAGAGGTGTTTTGAAATAACTAGTGTTGTCACAGTGTGTATACATTTTTTATTATGAATTTAAGAAATGCCTCTTGCAAAATAACATGTGGGTGAGAGAAGTATTTGCAAATTTGTTCCTTAACATTCAAGAGAGAAGTCTAATACTTTGTATTATTGTATAGTGTTACTAAGGTTACAGACTGACTTTTGCACACTGAATAGTTGAATGCAGGATCTTTCTTTTAAAAAAAGAAAAAGGCTCTTAAGCTCTGGCTGGTTTGGCTCAATGGATAGAGTGTCGGCCTGCGGACTGAGAGGTCCCGGGTTTGATTCCAGTCAAGGGCACATTCCCAGGTTGTGGGCTCGATCCCCAGTGAGGAGCATGCTGGGGGCAGCCTTTCAGTGATTCTCTCTCATCATTGATGTTTCTATATCTATTTCTTCTCCCTTCCTCTCTCTGAAATCAATAAAAATATTTTTTAAAAAGGTACTTAAGCCCTAACTGGTTTGGCTCACTGGATAGAGAGTCGGCCTGGGGACTGAAGGGTCTCAGGTTCAATCCCGGTCAAGGGCAGGTACCTTGGTTACGGGCACATCCCCAGTGCGGGGTGTGCAGGAGGCAGCTGATGTATGCTCCTCTCCCATCGATGTTTCTAACTCTCTATCCCTCTCCCTTCCTCTCTGTAAAATACATTTTTTTAAAAGGCACTTAAACTCACATATAAAATTATTCATTCCTAAGAGATTTTTCTTTTCAGTGTCAGAATGAGAAGTGGTGGTTTGTGTTAAAAGTGGTATGTATTGCCGAAACCGGTTTGGCTCAGTGGATAGAGCGTCGGCCTGCGGACTGAAGGGTCCCGGGTTCGATTCCGGTCAAGGGCATGTACCTTGGTTGCGGGCACATCCCCAGTGGTGGGTGTGCAGGAGGCAGCTGATCGATGTTTCTCTCTCATAGATGTTTCTAGCTCTCTATCCCTCTCCCTTCCTCTCTGTAAAAAATCAATAAAATATATTTTTTTAAAAAAGTGGTATGTATTGTAATAGAGTTGACATTCAGCTGAGTGTACCAAGACAGTCAGACTGGTTGTGAAAACTTTAAAATACTTCCATGCCATTGGTAAACTAAAATAATAGCACAACCACATTACCTCAAACTAATTATCGTAGGGTGACATGACAACCACTAATAAATGTAGTTCTGTCTTGGCGACATCTGAAAATATCTGTAGCACTCTGCCATTTGGGATAAGGTCACAGTCTTGCACATCCTTTGAAACACTCCGTGCTTTAGGAGAGTCATCAGTTGGTCATTATCCTCGAATTGCATATTTGCTACTACTTCCAAATGACTCGGCTTTGACTTTGTTCTTGTTTCAGCAGTCAGTGTGTGATGTTTTAATATTTATAAATTTAGTAGTTTGTAATAAAACGTTAAACACAAGTTCCCACAACTCCTAGTGGGAAAAAAATGGATCTAGGAAGTAATCATGAATGACTGCTAACATCAGAAAGAGAGACAGACACTATGTGACTACTGATGGACTACTTGACACCACCTACTAAGTAATTTTATAAAAAAATAGAACTTGAATCTGATCAAGCCTCTAGACCCAACCATGTACATGAACACTTATAGCAGTTTTATTTGTAATAGCCCCAAACTGGAAACAGCCCAGGTGCCCTTCAACAGGTTGTTGGTTAAGCAACTGGGATACATCCATACTATGAAATACTATTCAGCAATAAAGAGAAACAAACTATTGATGTATACAACAACATGAACTAATGACCAGAGAATTATGCTGAGTGAGAAAAGCCAATCCCAAAAGGTTACATACTATATGATTTCACTTATTTAATATTCTTGAAATGAAATGACAAAATTATAGGAATGGAGAACAAATTAGTAGTTGTCAGAGGCTAAGACGAAAGTAAGGGCAGGAGAGGAAGTAGGTGTACGAGTTTTAAGGGAATTTTGCTCAAGAGCAGGAATGAACTGAAACTATACATAATTCCTGAGGGGTTGAAAATTGGCGGGTTTTTTAAGACAGGGAAAAAGGTATGCCAGGACAATGCTCTTGATCCAAACAGTGTGCAACTAGAGGGGTTCACTCTGTGTAGGAGCAGGGAAAGTTGGTGGTAACGAGAGAGTAGGCGGTATCTGTGGGGACGGATGCTTGCAGGTGGGCAGGTTTGGTGGTAGGAGTCTGTGGAAAGGACTCTTACTTGTTTCCATTTCCCCTTGAGGCAGAAAGCAAAGTTATCACTTGACCTGAGAATGAGGATCAGGGAGACTCCTAGCTGTTGGAGATTTGAGTAGAGGACAAAGTGGGAAAGGGTTATCTAGGAGAGTGGAAGTGGGACTAGACAAGGGGAATACAGTATCATTGCCTGGAGTTTGTGACCCTGAATTTAAGCTGAAATACAGTCAGTGAAGTTGTATGATTTTGTCTAGCCATGTTCAACAGCATGAGGAGAAACACCAAATGCACGCAAGGCACGTTCAAGAATATTATTGCCACCCTAACTGGTTTGGCTCAGTGGATAGAGCGTCGGCCTATGGACTGAAAGATTCCAGGTTCAATTCCAGTCAGGGGCACATGCCCGGATTGTGGGCTCAGTCCCCAATAGGTGGCGTGCAGGAGGCAGCCAATAGATGATTCTCTCTCATCATTGATGTTTCGATCTCTCCCTTCCTCTCTGAAATCAATAAAAATATATATTTTTTAAAAAGAGTATTATTGCCCACCTTCTCAACTCTTTTATCTCTATCAATAGGAATTAAAGACCACAAAGGAGAATATTATGCTTAGAATGTAACTTCTTAAAATGAACTTAATTTTCTCTTGTCAGTGTTGACCAGTCAGTGGGCCTAATTTTGAGGAGTTGGATCATATAAGGTGATGTCTGTGCTCCAGAGCAAAAGAGCTGCTTCAGAAGTCCTACGTTATTGCTCTTTTTTAAAAAATGGATACTCATCTTTAATTTGTGTTTTCTTGATTATCACATATGTGCTTGTAATATTTTATAGACTTATAGTTAGAGCTGTATCCTATAAATTAACTCCAAATAGATGTCTTTTCAGACCAAGATACAAGTTATGAAAGAAATGGAAATAATTCTCATTCACATCAGAGACCCAAGAAGACAAAAAGAGAAGTCACAATCCCAAGAAACAAAATGGCCTCAGGTAATGGGAAGTGAAATCAATAACTGCCTTAAAGGATGCACAAGACAATCCGTGCTGAAATGTGTCATCATCACAGGTACCCAGTAAATACCCATGACACTCTATTTTGTCTGATCTCAATATTGCAGTCTTTGCTTCCATTTATAAATTCTTATTTTCTTGATATTCCTTTGCCCATCTTCTTTTTACATATACCCAAGTGAAAGACAGTTTTTTTCTACAAATGCTCCATCAAAAAAGAGAGGCTTCTAGCCCAGCCCGTGTGGCCTAGTGGTTGAGTGTTGACCTATGAACCAGGAGGTCACGGTTCAGTTCCTGGTCAGGGAACATGCCTGGATTTCAGGCTCAATCCCCAGTAGGGGGCATGCAGGAGGCAGCTAATCAGTGATTCTATCTCATTATTGATGCTTCTATCTCTCACTCTCCCTTCCTTTCTAAAATCAATAAAAATATTTTTTTAAAAAAAGAAAGGCTTCTAGAAGTCCTTGCAAAGTCAAGTTGTGGTGCTCTCTCTCATTATTTTTTAATTTTGAAAAACAAATACTATTTGAGGACGATGCATTAGCCTGAAATGACCTCAATCAATATCAATGTTGAATTATTATAGAGATATCCTGATAGAATGGGTGAAAAAAGTGACTAATGTAAAGTGGATCTAGTGATGATTCTTAGAGGTATGACCTCACAACTTCAAGTGTTAGATGTCCTTGTCAACAAGCCCTTTAAGTATCCCTTAAAAGAGCAATTTAGAAAGTGTTATTGTGGTAGAGACATGAATATATAGCTAAAGGACAATGTAAAAATCAACTTTTCTGAATGCTTTGTAAATGGGTACTTGTGAGTTGGGCATAAGTGTTTAGTGATAGCATTAGATGGAAGTAAAGATGATATATTTTGGAAAACTGTTAAATAATTCCAAAAGGTCTTCTAATTATAATTAAAGCAATGATGATGAAAAATCTGAATAAACCTAGGTCATGAAATACGAGTTTCATGAGAGCAATTTTTATAAATTAACATATATACATTTATATAACATGATTTTAAATATGTCTTTATAAAATGAAATAAATAGACATTTGATGTTCCACCTACATCCTTCAAGTTTATATAGTCAAGTTTGCCCAGAAATAACTTTTTAACAGTCTCATTGAGAAAAGAGGAGATTGCCCTATTTGGGAGGGTGCCTTATATTTATATAGATATGGTCCTTTACTAATTTTTGTGTTACTTTGCTTTAAGCATATTCCTATTAAATTTCATATAAAGGCATCTAATTATTTTACTAACCCTGAGAATATTTTTATAGTAGAGTTTATCACATTTAAATTTATTTTAATAATAGATATTCTTTCTGGTTCTAATGCTCCCTTGCAACTTTCTTCTGTCTTTTGTTGAAATTTTTTTCTTCAATATTTTGGTTTTAATTGTTTCCCTCTAAAACGTTCTTTACAAAAACACATTCTTATACCTATGTTTTTCTAATTGTCAAGCCCAGGAATGAAAGTCTCTTTTGAAATCCCCTTATCTGGTTAAAGGAATATAGTTTATATTAGGTTTCTCCTCCCCATCCTCACTTCCTAGATCTTGTTAGTACATTCTGTGGGTTTTATTCAGGTTATTGTTATATTAAATTGTTTTTTGTGTGTGGTGGTGGGGGGGAGAGAGGGTTGTGTGTTTTGTTGTTGTTGTTGTTAATCCTCACCCTAGGATATTTTTCCATTGATTTTTAAAGAGAATGGAAGGGAGAGGTAGAGACAGAGAGAAACATCGATGTGACAGACACACATTGATTGGTTGCCTCCTGCACATACCCCAACCAAGGAACCTGCAGTCAAGGCACATGCCCTTGACCGGAATCGAACCCAGGTCCCTTCAGTCTGCAGGCCGACATTCTATCTACTGAGCCAAACTGGCTGGGGCTAAATTGTTATTTTTATATTATATGACTTCTCTTAAGAATACATTTTTTAAACTTTTATCAAAACTAGATTTCTAGTAATAATTTAGCACTTATTTCTATTTCACTGGTTTTGTAACTTTACTTTTCTTGAGTTCTTAATTTTGTCTCATTTCTAACAGTTGTTTTTTCAAGAAAGATCAACTGGTGTAAATATTTGGGGAACTTGTGAATAGTCAAAAGGGGTCTTTCTTATCCCTTCCAATGTTAAAAGAAAATTCTCCCCAGACAAGTTACTGATCTAGTAGGCTTTAATTCAGTAATTTATGAATTGGGCAGCAGCCAATCTAGCAGATAGAGAGCTCTGAAGAGCTGGACACGGCAAGAGGTTTTTATAGACCAAAGTGAGCAGGGTTACTTTCCTTATTTGGAGCAAAGGGAAGTTTTGAAGTCAGACATATATATATATATATATATATATATATATATACACACACACACACACACACACACACACACACACACACACAGAGGCCCGTTGCACGAAATTCGTACACTCGGCGGGGTGGGGGGGGGGGTCCCTCAGCCCCGCCTGTACCTTCTCACAGTCCAGGAGCCCTCGGGGGATGTCCGACTGCCACCACTGCCACTGCACTCGCCAGCTGTGAGCCCAGCTTCTGGTTGAACAGCGCTCCCCCTGTGGGAGCGCACTGACCACCGGGGGGCAGCTCCTGCATTGAGCATCTGCCCCCTGGTGGTCAGTGTGCATTATAGTGACCAGTCTTTCCACTGTTCGGTCTATTTGCATATTAGCCTTTTATTATATAGGATATATTTTTATAGATTTCAGAGAAGAAGGGAGAGGGACAGATAGAAACATCAATAATGACAATCATTGATTGGCTGCCTCCTGCACATCCCCTACTGAGAATTGAGCCCACAACCTGGGCATGTGCCCTGACCAGGAATCAGGAATTGAACCGTGACCTCCTGGTTCAGAGGTTGAGCCACATGGGCCAGGCCTAACCTACTTTGTTTTTTCTACAGGAGCCACTCATCTTTCAAACAAATGTCACCAACCTGCTCTTGCTAATCCTGTAAGTACTTAACCTTCACAGAACAGGTCTTGGAATCGTGTTCTCTTTATCAGTCCTGGTGGGTCCTGCCAGAGCTCTACTATGTCTCACAGAGTGCTCTGAATTATAGTTTTCTGATAAGGAAAGGAAAGCACTTAAGTGTAGGAAAGAGGTTTAATGGATTATTTATTAAAGAAGATTTTAAAGTATCTGTTGCCTTCCATGCTGGTATTATTTTCTTTTGTTGGTTGTTTCTTTATTCCCTGCTTCATTCCAAAAAGAACTTGTGGCATCTTACAAAAATATATACAATGCAATCTTTTTTTTTTTAATTTTAAAGAGGAAAAAGAAAGAAATTTGAGTGAAAGGTAGAAACTCTGCATAATCTACAAAATTTCACCTTCAAGAAATTTCTTAGCTTTCTTGCCTTTGTGTCCTACATAGAAACCTTTCAGTAGCTGTCTAAATATAAATTTATATTTATTTGGTCCACTGTAAAAAAAAAGAAAGAAAGAAAAAGGTGTTATCAGTATAAAAGGGAAGGGGGATGAAATAAAAATCCCTTAAGTCGGTATTTCTCAAGCGATGTTCTGCAGAATAACAGCCAATATTGCTTAAAATATTGCCAGACGGAAAGAAAACAAAGGGTTTTTTTTACTATAAGACTTCTCAGGGCCTTTTTGTTTTGTGAGGATATTTTCTCCATTGATTTCCAGAGAGAGTGGAAGGGAGGGAGAAAAGAGAGAGAGAGAGAGAGAGAGAAACATCAATGTGAGAGAGACACATTCATTGGTTACCTCCTGCACACCTCCCTTCCCCCCTCCCACCTCCCCACACCCACTGGGAAGCAAGCCTGCAAAGGAAGTATGTGCCCTTGACCCACCCTTCAGTGTGCGGGCTGACACTCTATCCACTGAATCAAACCCGCTAGGGCGTAGAGTCTTTTATATGCCCCAAACCTAACCACTCCCCATTATCTTCACCACTATCAGCCCAGGCTCAGCCACCATCAGCTCCCGTCTGAACTTTGCATCTTTCTCCTACGGAACTCCCTGCTTCTGTCCTGGGCCTCTTTCCGTCAATTCTCAGCATAGCAGACAAGCCTTCACAACTGAAGTCAGATCCAGCGACTGCTCCTCAAAGCACCACCACCACCACCCCCCCCCCGCCCCGGCACCGCCAATGTCTTCCCATCTCATTCAAAGTAAAATCACACTCTTCTCAATTTCCTGACATAGGCCCTGCTCTCCCACCCCCTTCCCTCATTCCCACTCCACCCCTGGATCTTTTTAGCTCCCCTCCTACCATTTTTGCTCAGGAGCCTTTTTGTTCTTCCGCAAACAAACAGCGGCTGTGGCCTCAGGGCCCTTGCACTTCTTCAGTACCCTCCTCCAGAATACTGACCGGGCTTTCTCTCTCATTCTCAGCAAAAATCCTTTTCTTGACATCTGACACACGTTAGTGACCACGTGATGTAATGTGTCTCTGTCTCCACCACTAACGTGGACACTCAGTGAGGGCCAGAACTTGGCTCGCATTGTTCATTGCCGTACCCTCACATCCCCATGCTTAGCACATGGTAGCTGTCTCGTTATAATTTATTGACAATAATTACACACGGGAAATTGTGCATCTCAAAGAGGGCAATGTCATATGCCACCTCCTCCAAACTACTTGAGCACAGGGTCTTTTTGAGAGAAATGTTTATTAATGTCTCAGGGCCCTGGGAGTTCCAAAGCAATTTTGGAGACACCGCCTTAATTTTCATTATTTGGTTAAAATCAGATTTAGCCTTTTCCTTTTATATATTTTTATCTTTTAGTCCAAGACCCTGTGCCATTCTGTCAGCCCGTTTCCTTCAGTCCCACCCACAGGCACACAGCAGGGACTGTCGGCCACCCCTGCGCCTGCCGGCCAGCCACTCCCTGTGACGGCGGCAGAGCCCCCCAGGCCTGCGTCTCTAACACAGGCTGGAAAGGCTCTGGTGGAAATAACTTCAAGCCCCAAAGAGGACTCCCATCCAGACGTCTCCCCCACTCCTCTGCAAGCACCGTTTCAGAAGGCATCCCATCAGGTAAGTGAGGAACGTGACGTCACAACTGGGTACTTTCATTACATGGAAATAGCACTTTTAAAAAATATATTTTTTTTTTATTGATTTCAGAGAGGAAGGGAGAGGGAGGGAGAGATAGAAACATCAATGATGAAAAAGAGAGTCATTGATCGGCTGCCTCTTGCACATCCACCACTGGGGATCGAACCCGAAACCCGGGCATGTGCCCTGACCAGGAATCGAGAGCCCTGACCTCCTGGTTCATAGGTCGATGCTCAACCACTGAGCCACACTGGCTGGGCTGGAAACAGCACTCTTATTTTTTCCTTCTATTTTGGTGACGTTTCAGGAATAGTGATGCTAGGAAGGAGCCCCGTTCACCCTTTACCCCTGAGCAGAATATACCTCGGATGCCTGACAGACAGGCATGTATCTCGATTAAAAGCAAAACCAAGCAAGTCCATGAAAACACTCCACACTGGGCCTTATGCCTGTTTCAGTATTTACGGTCCTATTACGTAATGCCGTTATATTAGTGCTTTGGTTGGGGAGGAACCCGTGTTGGCCTGCCCCACTGTCTTAGCAGCAGCAAACCCCTCGACACCTTCTCCAACCCACCCTCTCAGCTCTCCTTTCACCTTTGTTCTCCTTCCAGACAAACTGGGGAAAAGGCAAAGCTGCTTTAACAGTGTTGACCGAAGAAAATCACCCTGCTTCTCCCTGTTGTTTTGGGGTTTTTAAAACACAAGCCCTGCCTGTATGCAATCTCACATTTTCCTGTTAGAAAGGAATCCTATTTTCTCTGGATCTGCTGTCAGTGGTAATGGAAACTAGATGTTCACTGTTGTCTCAGCATTGTGTTCTGCTGAGGGGGAAAAGTGATCTACAGCAGCTTAAACAAAGGGTGTTTTCTTGCCTTAAATAGAGAGAAATTTGAAGGATAGAATATCCAAAGAGTCTACAGACAAATTATTAGAAATACCAAGAGAATTTAGAGATGTTACTGAATATCAGATCAGTATATACTAAAGTTAATTATATTATTGCATATCAGCAACTATCAGTTAGAAAATTATATATTTTTTAAAAGATATAATAGCAAGTACTTAGGAATAAATCTAACCAAAGATGTACAAAACTTCTAGTTTTTCTGAGCCTGTTCAGGAAACCACTCTAAGGCTTGATGAAGAGACATTAAAGACAGGCTAAGTAAGTGGTGAGACCTGCCATGGTTCAGCCCAGGTTACGCGTTCTGCTCTGAAATACCAGGTAAGGCTGCAGCTGGAATGACGCTGAGAACAGCCTGACCAGCAGGCAGATGTGCAGCCGGGTGGCATCTGTGTTTCCCTTGCCTTCCTCCTTCTTATTTACATCTCAGTCCCACAGCGTAAAACCAAAATTGTGTGGACCTCAGTTCTGAGATTTCTCTGTAGCTGACCCAACCCCCTACAACCCTGTGAATCAGGAAAAACCCTATTCCATTTCATGGCCCGTGAGGGTGGGGTCTTAACTGACTTGAACTGCTCCAGTACTTGAGCCAGGAGTACACAGTAGGCATTTAATAAGGACTTACTGAATACTTGATTGAATTAAGCTGTCAGTGGGTTGTCGTGTAGAATTCGGACCACGTAGTTGGTGTAAGCGGATTGTCTCAGGGTTGGACTTCCAGTTCAAAACAAGTAGCCTCTTACGCTTTGGGGCCATGTCTAGTGTCCTGGGCTTGTTTGTTTTCTCGGGTTTCTGCCTCCCGGCTCCTGCCGTGTGGTGCTTCAAGGACTTCCCTGTTGAACACGAACTCTTGGGTTGAGGGAATTACAGTGGGAAACCTGAGGAGATAAATACACTTCTGAATAGAAAAGTTTTGTTGTTTTGAATTCCAGGTTTCCCACATTTTTGATCATGGCCATAGCCTTAAGCTTACTCTTGCAAATCTTATTTTCAGACTCACTTGTCCTTGGAGCAATCACTGTGTGACCTGTTATCCATTTTCTGTATGAAGAGGTGAAAATTCTATTTGCAGAAAAGCCTCTGAAAGCAATAAATGTTATGGAAAGCCTGTGATTCATAGAGCTTGTAATGTCATCAAAGGTCAACTCTCATTAAAACAATGTCTCAAACTACTAAAGTACAATAATTATATGCAAATAATTTTGACAAAAACCTTTGTTCCCAATAGGTCACAGATGAAATGGCATGCAACTTCAGCAAAGCGATTCAGAAAGCTTGTGAGGTGCTCCAGAAACTGACAGCCATTATCCCAGGATTTTCCGAGTCAGTGCAGGTAAGCAGAGGCTGGGAGGGAACAAGATGTGAGAAAGGGGAAAGAGAAAAACAGAAAAGGAGAAAATGTATAATAAAATAGAAAATGTATGATCTGGAAATTGTACCCTGTACAGACTGTCACATTATAAAATACTTTGTGGAGACTGAATGGAAATATTAGCAAGTGTATTTATACCTTTAAATCTGGAGATTGGGCCCTCGCTGGTTAGAGTGTCATCCCAATACCCCAAGTTGTGGGTTTGATCCCCCATCAGGGCACATACAAGAAACAAGCAATGAATGTATAAATAAAGGAAACAATAAGGCACTGTTTCTCTCTCTCTGTCTCTCTCTCCCCGCCTCTCTCTCTAAAATCAATACATTTAAAAGCTGTATGTTAAGGCAGCTCTCTCTATGGAGCATGCCCGAGCCTTCCCCTCCCCCGCCCAGGTGGATTTTCCTTGACTCTCTTAAGCTTCAAGGTCCCTTCTTTTGCTTCTGTAACTTGTTTCTTGAGCCCATTACTTCTATAGCCCATTCCTTTCACCTCTGTGACTTTCTAAATAAACTTTCTCTTATAAAAAAAATCTGAAGATTGTTAAAAAGCTGGATCAGTAGTGACATTCTCATTTATCACATCACTGCTTTTCTAATATATGTGTCAGGAGAAATCACAGGAGACAAAGACAGATCCATGCCTTGCCATAGCAGAGAGCAGCCTTGAAACAGGCATCAAAAATCTGTGCTTCCGTGATATCTGCCTTTGTTGCAACCACATTTGCCAATGTGACTTCCTCATAATTATTCATGCCTCCTTCACTACCTGCACATCAATTAAGGCGGTCAGATTAGTGAGGATTTTTTCTTTTTTCTATTTTCTGTATTTTCAAATATTGCAATAAATGCAATCTGTATTGGTTTATTTGGGAAAATTAGAACAAAAGCATATAAAATAAAAAGCATTCTCTAGATGTAATCACTATTATTAATTTTGATTTGCTGTGCATAAGCTTCCAAACATTTTTGATGCATCCACAAAGTTTGTTTGTTTTGTTTTAATAAAAATGGGGTTGCCGTAACTGGTTTGGCTCAGTGGATAGAGCATCGGCCTATCCACTGAAAGGTCCCAGGTTCGATTCCGATCAAGGGCACATACTTTGGTTGCGGGCACATCCCCAGAAGGAGGTGTGCAGGAGGCAGCTGATTGATGTTTCTCTCTCATCGATGTTTCTAACTCTCTATCCCTCTCCCTTTTTCTCTGTAAAAAAATCAATAAAATATAATTAAAAATAAATAAATAAAATAAAAATGGGGTTAAAGTCTACAAATTTTTCTGCCCCTTGATTGTTTTACTCAATGCTGAGTCAGGATATCTTTTCATGTCAGTATATCTAAGTGAACTCGTTATTCTTAATGTTTGTTTGGATATTTTACCCTTGCAAATAGCCATCCATGGACATCCTTATACCTACATCTTTCAGTACTTCTGCAAATGTTTCTGTGGGATAGAGTGCTAGAAATAGAATTGATGGGCTTTTACATTTTCAATAGATGATAAAATTATCCTCCCCTCCTAAAAGGAACTATTTTACATTCTCACCAACCATTCCCCCACACTTTCATTTTTGCCAGTTTCAAAGGCAAAAAAAAAGCATTTTATTGATTACTAAGGAGGTTGAACATCCTCCATTGGATTGCTTGTCTCTTTGTTTGTAAGAGATCTTATTTATTATTGATATTAACTTTTTGTTATATATGTTGCAAATATTTTGTATTCATGCCTTATTTTTAACTTTATTTACTTGTTTACTTATTTATTTTTAAATCTTCACCCAAGGATATTTTTCCATTGACTTTTAGAGAGAGTGGAAGAGAAAGGAAAAGACAGAGAGAAATATTGATCTGAGAGAAACACATCCACAGGTTGCCTCCTGCACAAGCCCCGACTGGGGATTGAACCCACAAATTAGGTATGTGCTCTGACCAGAAATCGAACCCGTCACCTTTTGGTGTACAGGACAACTCCCCAACCAACTAAGCCAGCCAGCTAGGGCTTAACTTCATTTATTGTTTTTTTATACTTACTTTTGTTATTTTATTTTTCATTCTAGAGGTCCGGTGCACAAAAATTCGTACACTCTGGGGGGGTCCCTCAGCCCGGCCTGCCCTCTCTTGCAGTCCAGAACCCCTCAGGGAATGTTTGCCTGCCAGCTTAGGGCCTAAGCCAGCAGTCAGACATCGCTCTCGCAGTCCCGGAGCCCTGACTCCTTACCGCCCGCCTGCTCGCTGCTCCATAGCACTGCCTCAGAGGCGGAGAGGCTCCTGCCACCGCAGCTGCGCTCGCCTGCCCAGCTTCTGGCTGAGCAGCGCTCCCCCTGTGGGAGCGCACTGACCACCAGGGGACAGCTCCTACGTTGAGTGTCTGCCCCCTTGTGGTCAGTGCATGTCATAGCGACCTGTCGTTCCGCCGTTTGGTCGATTTGCATATTACCCTTTTATTATATAGGATAGGATATTTTACTTTGCAGTTTTTAATAAATGTAACTTTGAAAATAAAGAACATTTCAAAACAAAAGTAGTAGTACTTGCAGTGACTGTTCAGTAAATAGTTGATCATTTGACTTGTTTCCCCTGAGGGCAGCCTGCAGAAAGGAGACTTGGTGTTTTCTGTTTCATTTAGAACTTCTCCTTGATCTCCATGTCAAGTCTGTCTTGAATGCTTTTGAGGCTCTAGATCAGGGGTCCTCAAACTTTTTAAACAGGGGGCCAGTTCACTGTCCCTCAGACCGTTGGAGGGCCGGACCATAGTTTAAAAAAAAAAACTATGAACAAATTCCTATGCGCACTGCGGGCCCGGGACGAGTCGGCTGCTAAGCAGGACAGGCAGCGGCACCCGGCGGGCCGGATAGAAGTCCTCGGCGGGCCGCATGTGGCCCGCGGGGCCGTAGTTGGAGGACGCCTGCTCTAGATACAAAGGGACAGTCTGTGCAGTACTTCAGTCAGCACTCTTCTCTTCTTCTGCATTCCTCTTTCAAGCTTAGTTGTATTAATTAGATATTTGATCCTCTTACCACTCAGAAAGGGTTATGTCATTTGCTTAGAGCAACCTGAAATACGAATCCTCCCCATAGGTGATCTGGAATAGTATATTTTTCTTCCCTGCCACATTGCTTCTTGAACTCCTTATCAGAAGAACACAAATGTAAAACAGTCATAAACAGTTCAGGAATGTATGTTTGCTTTTCAAAATTCCCAGGTCTATGTTGCCGACTCCCTGATTTACCTGAGTGGTCAATTACTGAGAAGCCCATTTCAGAACAGCAGCACTCTGGCCTTCCAAACTCCTGTGACTGTCTGCCTCGTTCACTCCCTCAGCAGTGCAGAGAAAGCTGATGGGGCAAGTGGGCCAAGATCCAAGCATGACGTTGAGCAGGTGGGTGTGGTACATGCCACTGGCCAACGCTCCTTAGAAACGTTTAGTCTTGACAGGTCCAGGTCTCGCACAGCCTCTCCCTGGACTCTAACGGCACCCAGCTAAGTCTGCAGCACTGAAGACGCTGCTTTGTGGATCCTGCTCTGGGTCCTCCTCTCTGCCCCAGTGAGCCCAGCCTGCCTAATGCTGTCCTCTGGTGAGAAGAACTTAGGGACGTGCTCGGCACACAGTAAGCACTCAGTAAATTATATTGGCTGTGCACATGAGAAAATGTTCGACATTATTAGTCGTTAGGGAAATGCAAATCAAACCGCAGTGAGCTACCACTTCACACCTCATAACAAGTGTGGGCAAAGAGGCAGAGACAATGGAACCTTCATACAGTGTTAGATTATAAGATGATACAGCTCTTTGCAAAGCAGTTTGGCAGTTCCCCCAAAGTGTTAAAAATATAATTACCATGTGACCTAGTAATTCTGCTCCATGGAATAGATCCACATATGTCCACCTGAAACTTGTACAATCATGTTCATAGCAGTATCATTCAAACGGTCAAATAGCAGAAAAGTGGAAACAACCCAGATGTCCATGATCTGATGAATTGGATAAGTAAAAAGTGGCATGTCCATAAAACGTAAAATTATTCGGCAACAAAAAAGATTGAAGTACTGATACATACTACAACATGGATGAACCTTGAAAGCATATGACAAGTGAAGAAGCCAATCACAAAAGACCGTATATTAAGATTCCATTTATGTGAAATGTCCAGGAGGGGCAAATCTATACACTGTAGAGGAGTGGTCACCTAGGGATTGAGGAGATAGGGACAGAAGAATGGACAGTGACTGCTACTGGGTTCTGGGTTTATTTTATGAGAGATAAAAATACCCTAAAATTAGATCATGGTTCTAGTTGCACAACCCTGTGAGTTTACAAAAAACCTTTGAATTGTCTACTCAAAATGGGTGAATTGTATGTGTGAATTTCATTACAATAAAGCTCTTTTTAAATATAAAAAAAAACTATCATAAGCAGATCTAGGGCAGCTTATATCATGGGGCAAAAGAAATACATATTTCTTTGGGGGGCCCTCTCAGTGACACAGAGGATGATGAGATGATGACTCTTTAGCCAGACTACAGGTACTTCCTATGGGTTCTCTCCAGTGAATGTCACCTCCCATTACATCATTGTCAAGATCCCTGTTCCCCTTCCAACCCCCTCAAAATCATCATTTCACTAACACAATACCCTGCGGTTACACAAGTCACATGATATTCCCCTCTAAATGCAGGTAGAAAATATTCTGGAAAAGTCCTTGATGGCCCTTGGGGAGATCCAGGAAACATTTCTACGGCAGCATCCATCTCCTGAGTTTTCGGTGACTTTGATCTCTTCCATTGCTACCCTGATGTTGAGCAGGTAACATGGGAAGGAGGGAGGGAGGGAGGGAGGGAGGGAGGGAGGGAGGGAGGGAGGAGGGAGGGAAGGAGTTTCATTTTAGGTTTTTGACCTTTAGAGAACATACATAGATCGATTCCCATTTCACTTCTGTTTCATTAGCCAAAACATATCAACTTTGCCTCTGAGCTCTTACACTCTCGGATACCCAGCACCCATGCGGTTCGCCTTCCCATCAGCTTCGGCTCTGGAGGAGCTCTTGAATAAACACCCAGGAGTTAATGTTCAAGTGAGTGTGAAGTTGATTCTGACCAGAATAAAAGTGAGATTTGGTGGCTGTAGGCATTTGGGTGACAAGAATGCACCATGAAATGTAAGCTCACAGACCAAACGAGAGAAGGTTGTGTGCTGTGAATTTCTGTTTTACACTGGCAGGATTGAAAGCCTCTGAAAATGATCCAGGATAGAGTGGGGAGCATTAAACAACCTTCTGGATTTAACTAAGTTCCTGTGTTATGATGTGAATTGATTCAACTCTTCACTATTTAATACAAAGCTGGGAATATCTGAATAATCACTGATTCAATATACCAACCTAGTCATATCAGTATATTGTATTTTTTTTCAGCAATTACCTAACAAACAGAAGTAGGATTGCTGCCTTATCCTGAAGAACAGAATACTTACTTCCTGGTAAAATGAATCCTCTAGGTATAAAGATGTAAAAATAATAATAATTCTGAGGGTCACAGTAAATGACTCATCTTTAACTAATTAATTCTTTCTCATATGATCCTATATAATAAAAGGCTAATATGCAAATTGACCGAATGGCAGAATGACCGGTCGCTATGACACGCATTGACCACCAGGGGGCAGACACTCAACTCAGGAGCTGTCCCCTGGTGGTCAGTGTGCTCTCACAGGGGGAGCGCCACTCGGCCAGAAGCTGGGCTCACGGTTGGCGAGCCCAGCAGTGGTGGCGGGAGCCTCTCCTGCCTCCGCAGCAGTGCTAAGAATGTTCAACTGCCGGCTTGGGAAGTGGGCCTAAGCCATCTGTCAGACATCCCCCAAGAACTCCCAAACTGCAAGAGGGCACAAGCCAGGCTGAGCCCCACCCCACCCCCGAATGCATGCATTTCGTGCACCGGGCCTCTAGTCTTATAATGAGAGGTATTTCATTGAGATATTAGCAAGGAGGAAAATCCCAACATTTACTTTAATTTATGGTATCTGATTACCTTATTATGTACCGGGGTGTTATTTATAAATATTTTGGTAATGGCTGAAACTGGAGTTTTCTTGTTTCTAGATAACAGGACTAGCTTTCAATCCCTTCAAGGATTTTGATGACAAGAACATTGTTGGAAGCGTTGGAAGTGTGGTACTAAGTTCTAATCATAAATTGCTCCAAGTCCATGACTTAATGGAGGATATTGAGGTATGACTTGATTATTAGGAAATAAAATAGAAGGGACTAGGAATTCCTGGAGAAAAGCATAGAAGGCAGCAACACCGTGAAGGAAGTCATTGGAGATTCATGGGAGTGACATTGTTTCGTTAACACCTTTACTTAGTGGCTTGTACAAACTTCTCCTTAGGAGAAGTCATTTTAGATCTTAGCCTATTACCCTTCCTTAACCCCTGACACTGTGTTACCCACTAAAATTCAAAGGGGAAGACTTAGAAGTTTCATCCCATTATCCCTATAAAGGAGACTGACAGGCGTCAGTCAATGGGCCATCTTAAATTTGAAGAGTGATGTGCAGGAGGCAACCAATCAATGTGTCTTTCTCACATCGATGTTTCTTTCTCTCTGTCTCTCCCCCTCTCTCCATGCTCTCTAAATATCAGTGGAAAAATATCATTGGTCTCTCATTCTAGATCATGCTCTGGAGAAATGCAAGCATGGAAACCCACCCCACCAGCGTCAACATGAGTACGGACTATTTTACCATCACAGTGAACGTCACTTCCCTGGAGAAATCCCTGATTGTGTGCATAGAGCCGGAAAGTCCCGTTTCAATGACACTCTACCTGGGGTTCGAGTATCAGCCTAACCACACTTACTTCCACCTGAACATGACCCTGCCAAAGACTCAGGTGCAGCAGAAAGGTAAGGCCCCTCTCAGGTATCAGCAGTTGACCACAGCACTTTGAAATGCATGTTTTCCTTTTCTTTTTAAATTAACTTTTTTTTTAGATAATTATATATTCACATGCAATTGTAAGAAATAAAAACAGATCTTACATACTGGTCACCCAGTTTCTCCTAATGCTAATATCTTGCTTAACTGTAGTGCAATGAGGAAATGGCATTGATCCAATGCACTGATCTTATTCAGATTCCACTACTTTACAAGCACTCCTGTGTTTCTGTTTAGTCCTGCGTACTTTTATCACATGTGTAGATAACATGTGACCATGAAATGCATTTATTTTATTTTATTTTTTTAATTCTCAACCAATGATATTTTTCCATTGATATTTAGATAGCATGGAAGAGAGGGGGAGAGAGAGAAAGAAACATCGATGTGAGAAAGATACATCGATTGGTTGCCTCCTGCACATGCCCCGACCAGGTCCGGGGATAGAGCTTGCCAACCAATCAAGATACGTGTCTTTGACAGAATCGAACCCGCAATCCTTCATTCCATGGGCTGATGCTCTATCCACTGAGCCAAACCGGCCAGGGCATGAAATACATTTTTTAAAAGATCGATTGTGGGATAGATAGAAGGATATTTATGTGATAAAGCAAATTTAGTAAATGTTAATTATAGAATCTGGTTATGATTTTATGGATGTTCCTGTAAAATTCTCTCATCTTTCTATGTGGTTGAAAATGTTCATAATAAAACTAGTGGCCTGCTGCACGGATTCATGAACATTGAAAGGAAATTAGGTCACTAGAGAACCACCGCTGCCAAGTCACCACAGCTCAGCAATAAACCAGATTTGGGGCTGACAGTGCCCCAGCAACAACACAACCCACAGCCAAAGGTGGAATCGCGCAGCCACAGCGAGGAATCAGGCTCCCTCCTCTCTGGTTCCGGTGTGCATCACCTGAGAACCACCGCTGCCAAGTCACTACAGCTCGGCAGCTCCTGCATTGAGCGTCTGCCCCCTGGTGGTCAGTGCGCATCATAGGTACCAGCTAGGCAGACGGTTGGACGGTCACTTAGCCTTTTATATATATAGATGTTGAGACTTCTGCAGAAGTAAAGTTCCAGCACAATGGATCATAATATATCTCAAATGTTATATGTATAGATTAATACATATATATATATATATATATATATATATATATATATATATGTATATATATATATATGTACACACATACACACACACACATACACACACACACTAGAGGCCCGGTTCACGAAATTCGTGCACGGGGGTGTGTGTCCCTCAGCCCAGCCTGCACCCTCTCCAATCTGGGACCCCTCGAGGGATGTCCGACTGCCCACCGGGATCGGGCCTAAACGAGCAGTCGGACATCCCTCTCACAATCCAGGACTGCTGGCTCCCAACTGCTCGCCTGCCTGCCTTCCTGATTGCCCCTAACCGCTTCTGCCTGCCAGCCTGATCACCCCTAACCACTCCCCTGCCAGCCTGATTGATGCCTAACTGCTCCCCTGCCAGCCTGTTTTCCCCTAACTGCCCTCCCCTGCAGGCCTGGTCACCCCTAACTGCCCTCCACTGCAGGCTTGATCGCCCCCAACTGCCCTCCCTTGCAGGCCTGGTCCCTCCCAACTGCCCTCCCCTGCTGGCCTGATCGCCCACAGCTACCCTCCCTTGCAGGCCTGGTCCCTCCCAACTGCCCTCCCCTGCTAGCCATCTTGTGGTTGCCATCTTGTGTCCACATGGGGGCAGGATATTTGACCACATGGGGCAGCCATCTTGTGTGTTGGAGTGATGGTCAATCTGCATATTACTCTTTTATTAGATAGGATAGAGGCCTGGTGCACGGGTGGGGGCCAGCTGGTTTGCCCTGAAGGGTGTCCTGGATCAGGGTGGTGGTTCCCTTGGGGTGTGGGGCGGCCTGGGTGAGGGGCCTGTGGTGGTTTGCAGGCCAGCCACGCCCCCTGGCGACCCAAGCGGAGGCCCTGGGATCTGGGGTTTATTTATCTTCTACAATTGAAACTTTGTAGCCTGGAACAGAGCCAAGCCTTCTGCTTGCTCTGTGGCAGCAGCCATTTCTATTGGGATTTATGTATCTTCTATAATTGAAACTTTGTAGCCTTAAGCGGAGGCCTGGGCCGGCCAGGGTGTGTGGAAAGCTTGGCTTCCTCCATCACCAGGGGCAACCCTAGCCTCCTGCTCTTTCCAGCTCTGTGGCTGCCGCCATTTCTGTTTGGATTTATGTATCTTCTATCATTGAAACTTTGTAGCCTTGAGTGGAGGCCTAGGCCCACAAGGGCAGGCGGAAAGCTTGGCTTCCTCCATTGCCGGGGAAACCCAAGCCTCCCTCCTGCTCTCTGTGGCTGTAGCCATCTTGGTTGGGTTTATTTGCATATTTGCTCCTAATTGGCTGATGGGCGTGGCTTGTTGGTGTAGCAGGGTGATGGTTAATTTGCATATTACTCTTTTATTAGATAGGATATGTAATATATCACTTATATTTCAACTTTATTTCTAATCTTAGATTTAGATAATCCCTGGAGATATGTCAGTAAGTCTTGGTGTAAGATCAGAATGACTATGTTGTAGTTTAGAAGAGTTAAGAGTTTCTCAGACATATATAAATAAATAGTTAAGAATTTCTGAGATATGTAAATAGTGCCTGGAATATACTTGACCAAAGAACTTTAAATGTAGTACTGAAAAGTCTTAATAAAGAGCTACCCTTTGCCTTAAAAGATGTTGGGGACCCGAAACCGGTTTGGCTCAGTGGATAGAGCGTCGGCCTGCGGACTGAAGGGTCCCGGGTTCGATTCCGGTCAAGGGCATGTACCTTGGTTGCGGACGCATCCCCAGTGGGAGATGTGCAGGAGGCAGCTGATCGATGTTTCTAGCTATCTATCCCTCTCCCTTCCTCTCTGTAAAATATCAATAAAATATGTTTAAAAAAAAAAAAAGATGTTGGGGAAAATAATCAGAACGGATAAAGCATGTTGTAGCCTCCCTCATGACAATTGACCCGTATTGAACGAGCTTTTTCTTGCTCTCGCTTAGGCCTTGCTAATTAGACACAATCACTTTGTAAGTGACCATTCCCTTTAGACAAAGCCCCTGAGCAGCATCTGTCCATGCTGGATGCCAGCTACGAAGCCCTGTCTGTTTACCAAGTCAGAACATGCACTCCCTGCTTCTGGCTGATCTCGGCAGTAATCTCGTGTCATTTGGAGCTGGGAGAAATCTTGGAGATTCTTTCGTTTAGACTCCTTGTTTGATAAGAAAAGTAGAGATTTGGTGACTTAACAACCACCTGTGACAGAGCCAGGCCTGAAATCAGGCCTCTGGCGTGCGGTCCAGGCTCCTTCCTGGACCCACTCTGCTCCTGCCTTCACTTCGTCCTTGCGTGTCTTATGTCACCTGGGTCTTCTATCTACTAATTTCAGTGTGTGATGATTTCATTTTTCTAAAACTCTTAATACAGTCTAATTCCTTAGGCCTACATTTTCATTCATCAAAAGAAGATGGTTTTTTACCGCAACAGGAGTAATCCAGGGCCCCGGATTGTATTACTGGTCATTTTTTAAAGAAATCATTTGTGACTCTAAACTTATTACTTTGTAAAGTAAAATAACAACGGACCCTTCAGGAGAAAGGGTTAACAGTATTTGTCTCCCACGTGCAATGCAATTAAGCACTCTTCGTTGTTCTCAGATGAGGAGTATACATGGGTGCTGACTCCAGGGAGTTTGCAGTATGGGATCGGCATCTACTACATAACAGCTGTGTTGAATAAAAGCAAGGAGGATGCTCATCGGACTCCCACCCTGTTCTCCATCGTCACTGCCCTCACTCAGTGCTATTTTTGGGACAGCCACAACAGTACGTGGAAGAGCAATGGATGTCAGGTAAGAAGCTGTGCCGCTTCCCTGCCTCTGTTCTCCCTTAGCTGGCATTAAACACAGTGCATCTGTCACCTCAGTTCCCTTCAAAATCATAGAAGGAGCCCTGGCCGGGTGGCTCAGTGGGTTGGAGCACCACCCCTTAACCCCAAAGGGTTGCAGGTTTGATTCCTGGTCAGGGCACATGCCCAGGTGGTGGGTTCAGTCCTTGGTCAGGGTGTGTATGGAGGCAACCAATCAATGTTTCTCTCTCATATCGATGTTTCTCTCCCTCTTCCTTCCACCCTCTCTTCCCTCCCTTGCTTCTTCTCTTCTTCCCTCCCTCCCTTTCCCTCTGTCCCTTCCTCTCTCTCTAAAAGTCCATGAAAAAATCCATTCGCAGGTGAGGATTAAAAAAAAATAGAAGGGAAATAAATCATCTGGGAAGAAGGATGGTTGTGTGTAGTGGGCTGGGCAAGCGTCTCTTTGGAGCAGGCTGTGCTTTATATTTGTGACTTCTTTCTCAAGCATTAGTCCACGTGAATGTGACAGTTCCAGGTAAAATAAGAAAAGCAATATATGGAAGCTGTTCAAGCCTGCAAGTATTGAATATGCTGTGGGTAAACGGAAATGAACTTCTGCTAAATAAAAGAGGATTTTTGTACTTAAAAAGAAGCTAGCCCATTCTTATCCCCCCGGCCAGGGACGGATTGTCACCTCCCTGGGGTCTGCCCACTTCACAGTGACCCTGCCTTTTCACACCAGTGGTCTGGTGAGGTCCTGTCTGATGCAGGGCCTGGTCCACTTGCACAGAGTGCTGCAAGGTTCTGGAAATCATGAGGCTGCTCTGAGCCCTCTGAGAAGGTGTCGTCCGGATGGGACTAGAGGGAAAGGGGTTCCCTGGGTGGCACCCACATCGTTCATGGCCTCAGGCAGTGGTTTCTGGATGATCTGGTGCTGCTTCCCAAGCACATCCTCAAACTGGAGGCTTGTTTGTGAAGATTCTGTTGCCATAAACCTGGGCGGGCCTGCGATCCTGCCTCTCTAACGGCTCCCAGGGGAGGCAGTGCTGCTGGTCAGGGAAGCCACACTCCAGCAGCAGGCTCTCTCTCCTGGCAGAGCAGTGACCCCGATGCAACAGGCATCAGGATGTCTCGCCTCCTGAAGCCTCCCTAGTGTTTGGCTCTGTGGAGGGAACAGAGCTGCAGAGAACAGATGAGAGTTCCCCCAAGGGCAGAATATAGGTGGGGCGATCAGAACTTAACCTTGTGCCATGCAGAGAAATCGGTCATAATGACACTATTGTGGACTTTTCATCTGCAAAACCAAACACAGAATGGGTACCTTCCATTTACTCGCCTAGTAACTTTTCTTTTAATCCTCACTCAAAGATATATTTTTTGTTGATTTGAGAGAGAGAGAGAGAGGAGGGGAGAGAGAGAGAAACATTGATGTGAGAGAGAAACATGGATCAATTGCCTACCATTTGCTCTCCAACGAGATCGAACCTGCAACCTAGATATGTGCCCTGACTGGGAATCAAACCCACAACCTTGTGGTCTACAGGGACAATGCTCCAAGCAACTGAGCCACTTGGCCAGGGTCCTAGTGACATTTTAACAAAAAATTTTTTATGAGGAAATGTTACAACATATGGAAAGTTATAAGGAATCTTATCTAATAAAGAGGGAATATGCTAATTGACCATCACTCCATCACAAAGATGGCTGTACCCACAGCTGAGGTCAAGTTCCCATGAGGAGCCTTAATGAGCAATCAGCAGGGACCTGAGGATACGCCCTCCCCTGACCCCGTGGGGCTTGACAGGGGACCTCAGGCCGTGTCCTCCACTCAGCAGGGCTTGACAGGGGATCTCAGACCTCGCCCCCCACCCATCAGGGCTTGACAGGGGACCTCAGGCCGCGCTCCCCACCTGGCAGGGTTTGACGGGGGACCTCAAGGCATGCCCCCTGCCCCGGTCTGGGCTGGGGGACCTCAGGCCACGTCCCCCGTCCTGGCACCGGGCCAAGGGACCTGAGGCTACGTCCCCTGCCCGGTGGGGCTTGACAAGGGTGGCACTGGCTGGGTCTGGATCTAGCCCAATGCGGGGGGGAGGGGGAGTGGCCGGGTCTGGGTCTCACGCGATTTTGAGGCGCATGTGGGTGGGCGGGGTCTTGACTCTGGTTCCCATGGTGCGCCCCAGACTCTGACAGGAGGAAGGTTTTCATATACATTTTACTAATTTTCTTTCATCTCTGACACTTCTATTATAGAGAAAGAGCAAATAGCAATATTAAATTATTTCCTCTAATTAATCCCCTGTTAATGTGCATGAATTTCGTGCACCAGGCCAGTAGTAATATAATAAAAGCCATTACACACCACTCAGCTTTATTACAAAATTAGGACTTTATTTAGATTTGTAGAAATAATAAAACACTCAGGAATAATCTAAGTGCTCTGTATATCCTTCACCAATTCCATTTCCTTCCTCCCCACAAAAGATAACCACCATCCTGAATTTGGTGTATTCATCCTTCCACCAAGTATTTATTGAGCATCTGCTATTGAGCATCCTCGCCAGGCCAAGGCCAGGAGCCAGAGATGCAGGGATGGACAGGACAGTGTCCTCATGAGCTTACGTCCCAATGAGGACACTGACAGAAGCGAATACATGAGTGTTGTTCTGGTCTTTGTGCAGATCCTTCTGTAACTTGGTTTTCCACTCAGCATTTACCCATGATTATGTTCATCTTAACTGTTGTGTAGTATTCCGTCAGGTTGCCTCTGCTCGTGTCTTTACCTGTGTGTACGTTCTGCCATAGGTAGACACACAGGTGTTCCCGGTATTTTATAGTTCTAAGCAGTGCTGGCAGAAGCACTCTTTTCCATGTCTCCTTGTGCACGTGTGGGAAGTTCCCTGGGCTACACAAACAGCCCTGGAACTGCAGGAGTCAGAGGGTTTGTGCTTCTCCAGCTTTACCAGATGTTGCCAGCGCGCTGTGCACACTGGTGATGCCCGTTTACACCGCCAGCAGCAGTGAGCGACCCAGACGTCTGTTCCTGCTCTTAATTGCCTGCGTTGATGTTCACGTCTGGCCCTTCATTAGCATCAGTGTCTCGATTCTGTTCCAGGTCGGGCCACAGAGCACAGTTGTGAGGACCCAGTGCCTCTGTAACCACCTGACCTACTTTGGCAGCGACTTCTTCATAGTGCCCCGGACAGTGAATGTTGAAGACACGATCAAGCTGTTCCTGCGTGTGACCAACAACCCTGTTGGGGTGTCCTTGCTGGCCAGCCTTTTGGGGTTCTACATGCTCCTGTTTGTGTGGGCTTGGAGAAAAGATCAGGCAGATATGCAGAAGGTGAGGAGACTTTGATTCCAAAAGTTTTGCCACAGCGGCTTGAGTACGTTGAACAAGGTGGGGAAAACATACCTTCATCCAAAGAGGCAGATCCCGAGGTTCCAGGTAGCGGAGAAACTCGGGGGCGAGTCTTCTTAACGTTCTCTTTATATCTACTCTCTCAAGGCCTAGGAACTTAACCCTTTATATCCTCTTTTTCTTTTAGCCAAGGTTGAATTCTCATGTGATTCATTTAGAAATAGGCCAAAAGAAAACATGTAGAGAATTTAACCAAATGCATGTTTATTTCACTTTATACATTGCACATGAAAGTTATATGTAAGTCAAATTATAATTTAATGTAATTGCAATATATAAAAAACCTGTAAGAAATGTTTTTGAAACAAACAAAAAATGCTTTGATGGCTGCCTGTTCTGTTTCTTTCTTGCTCTTGTGTTTTCTTACACTTGGAAATTGTAGAATGCACAACATGCTCATTTCTTGGTTGCCGTGGGTGTAGGATTGCCAGTTTTAGTAAATAAAAATACAGGACGCCCAGTTAAATTTGAATTTCAAATAAATAGTGAATGCATTTTTGGTGTAAGTATGCCCACAAATTATTCAGTGTTTGTCTGAAATTCAAGTTTAATTGGATGTTTGATATGTTATCTACCTGGGTCGGAGGGAAGTGGAAATATTGAGAGGCCCAAACCGTGGTTGATTCTATGACTACTTCATTTTAGAGGCATAAACCCTGGCCTTTCAGCCCTCCCCCCTTATCTCTTAACCTGGGTCTCTTACACCGTCCTTTGCTGTCCAGACCATGGCCAGATCTCAGCCGTGCATCCTCCCGCTCCTTAGCGGGGGAAGCAGCTCCACAGGACTGAGTAAGGGTCAGCCCATCTTCTTGGTTCTGCTTTTCCCGCAGGTGAAGGTCACCGTCCTGGCCGATAATGACCCCAGCTCTCAGTGTCGCTACCTTATTCAGGTCTCCACTGGATATCGAAGAAGGGCCTCTACAACAGCTCAGGTTAGTGAACAAATGTCCCTCATTCACTGCTCTGTCTCCTACCACGTGAGCTACAATACACTCTGATATCCCGGCATCCTGTAGCACTTGCGGGGGTCCCAGAGGGCTACTTCCTAGCCCTCTGTCCTTGTCTAAGATCCCAGAGACTTCATCTCAGTCCGGTGTGTCCGCCTTCATCTTTCTCCTTGGGGATAAACCCAAAGAACCAAATAGCCACGTTAGGACTTCCTGTGTCCTGCCTCAGGTGGTGGTCACCCTGTACGGGTCAGAGGGACGGAGTGAGCCCCATCACCTCTGGGACGCCCAGAAGGCAGTCTTTGAACGAGGGGGACTGGATGTCTTCCTGCTCGGCACCCGGTCCTCCCTGGGGGAACTGCACAGCCTCCGGCTCTGGCATGACAACTCGGGTGCCAGCCCTGCCTGGTAAGCACCTGCCTCACGCTGGCTTGTGGTGGGTTCAGCTTGTCATCACAGTAAATAACAAAGTACCTTGAGCCAAGAAGTCACAAGTTAGATTAACATTTCAAAGCTGTCTGTAAAGAAGAAACCCTAGAAACCAATGTGGACATTAACAATATGACTTTTGTGGATTTAAGAATGATAGATGTTTTATTTTTCTTTTCATTAAATGTTGTCATGGTGTGTACAACAAATAATCACAAGGAAATACTGCCTCAGAGTACCACGAATTAAAGGTATCTCTAATATGAAATAGCCTATATTCAAAGAGTGAATTTAATAAACAACTATGTCCTGAATACTGTACATTGGATCAGAATTAAGAGCTTCAGGAGAGAGAAAAGGTGGAATGAAGAAGTGGTGTGTGCCTAGGGATGTTCAGTGATGAGTCTGTGCGGGGTCCAGATGGTTCTGCATCTCCCTTCAGCAGCACCATGAGAATGAGGGGAGGGGAGTGGAGAAAGTAGAAGATGAAATGAATTACCGGTGAAGATTATTGGTTGTTGGGGTTAGGAAAAAAGAAAGGAATGAAGTCAAAGATCCAAGGCTCGTGTCCTCAGAGGCACCGTTCCTGAACCCCGGCCACTCTGAAAAGAGTGTGCAGCTGCCCAACGTCAGTCTTGCCTTGCTAGGCTAGATACACCAGCCACGAGGCCGGAAGAGCCTGATAATTTGCTTACTGTTTCCATTCTGATGGGGCATCTACAAATCAGTTTGTACACTGGCATCTCAGTGTCATTTACAAAGGCACATAGTAAGCACTTGACAAGATGCTCAACTTCGTTACTCATCAGGAAATGCCAATTAAAACCACGGGGAGAGAGCACTGAACACCCAGCAGCATGACTAAAATTAAAGTCTGACAAAACCAAGTTTGGGAGAGGGTGGGGCACGCTCACACAGCGCTGGTGGGAGTGTAGAAGGTGCAGCCACATTGGAGAACAGGCTGTCAGTTTCTTGTACAGTCAGACATACATTGACCATATGACCCAGACATTCTGCTCCCAGATAAATGGGAAAAAAAAATATGTCCTTCAAGACTTATACACATATATTCATAGCTGTTTTATTGTTAGTAGCCCAAAACTGGAAACAACACAAATGTCCCTCAGGTGAATAAACAAATAATGTTAGTATATTCATTAGACGGAATACTACTCACCGATGAAAAGAACAGTCTGCTAATACATACAACATGGATGAATTCCTAAAAGCATGCTGACTGAAAGAAGCCGGACTGTGTGAATACATACTGTGTGGATCACGTATATGAAATTCTTTTAAAAAGGAAAACGACAGAGACAGAAAGCAGATCAGAGGTCACCTGGGGCCAGGGGTGAGCCTCTGTTCTGTAAGATAGAGGCAAATGGGATGCTTGTCAAGGTGGCCGGCACCCTCACATATGGAACCAGGAAGCTTAGAGGACACACACACAGACACTGGACTGTTTGTAGGTTACAGGATCCGCATTCTGGTGTTCGGGACATGAACTCCCTGAGGAAATGGGATCAGCTCTTGTTTCTTCCTTTAGTTCTTGCCTTGCAATGAAACAGAATCCACTGACGGGGCAAGATTACTTCCTTTTTTAAATTATCTGATTTATTTTTTATTTAAGTATAATTGACATACAACATACTGGTTTTAGGTATACAATATAATGATTCAATATTGGTATATTTTGCAAAATGATCACCATAATAAGTTTAGTAACATCTATCACCATACATAGGTACAGAATTCTTTTTCTTGTGCTGAGAAATTTTAGGATCTACTCTCTTAGAACTTTTTAACATGCAGTACAGTATTATTAACTATAGTCGCCATGTTGTACACTGTGTCCCCATGACTTAATTGTTTTATAACTAGAAGTTTGTACCTTTTGACCCCGTCACCCATTCCCCCCAAATCTCCTACCTCTGGCACCCACCAGTCTGTTCCCCGTATCTATGAGCTTTTCTTTTGTTTTTGTTTTTGCTTTTAGATTCCACATATACGTGAAATCTTATGGTATTTGCCTTTCTCTGTCTGACTTATTTCACTTAGCATAATGCCCTCAGGGTCCATCCATGTTGTTGCAAATGGCAGTTTCGTTCTTTTTTATGTGTGTACACCATATTTTTAAACTCATTTATCTATCAATAGACATTTAGATTGTTTCCATAAGTTTGCTTCTTATTACAACAACTGAATTGTGCCCGCCTCCCTAACATGGTTATCTTCATTTTACTATAGGTATGTAAACCAGGTAACTGTCAGCGACCTAGCAGGTGACAGGAAATGGCATTTCCTATGCAATTGTTGGCTGGCTGAGGACCTTGGAGACTGTGAGCGTGACCGGGTCTTCATACCAGTCTCAAAGAAACAGCTCTTTTCCTTTAGGTATTGTTGGGAAATGATTGTGTTTTACAGGTCTCTGAAGCTCTGTTCATTTTTCTTCATCCTTTACTCTTTCTGTTCTTCAGACTGTATAATTTAAATTGACCTATCTTACGTCTGCTGATTCTTTCATCTGCCCACTCAATTATGTTGTGAGCCTCTCTACTGAATTTTTCATTTCACTCAGTGTACTTTTCAACTGCAGACTTGCTTCTCAGTTCTTTTTTTAAAATATATTTTATTGATTTTTTTACAGAGAGGAAGGGAGAAGGACAGAGAGCCAGAAACATGATGAGAGAGAAACATGGATCAGCTGCTTCCTGCACACTCCCTCCTGGGGATGTGCCTGCAACCAAGGTACATGCCCTTGACCGGAATCGAACCTGGGACCCTTGAGTCCGCAGGCCAACACTTTATCCACTGAGCCAAACCGGTCAGGGCTACTCAGTTCATTTTAAAAAGTAATTTATTGCCCTGACCAATTTGGCTCAATGGATAGAGTGTCGGCCTGCAGACTCAATGGTCCCAGGTTCGATTCCAGTCAAGGGCATGTACCTTGGTTGCAGGCACATCCCCAGTAGGGGGTGCACAGGAGGCAGCTGATCAATGATTCTCTCTCATCGATGCTTCTAACTCTCTATCCCTCTCCTTTCCTCTCTGTAAAAAAAATAATAAAATATATTTTAAATAAAAAAAATAATAAACAGTAATTTATCTTTATTGATATTTTTATTTGGCAAGATATCATTTTCACTTACTTTCCTTTAGTTCTTTAGACATAGTTTTCTTTAGTTCTTTGAACACACTTAAAATGACTTGAAGTCTTTGTCTAGTAAATCCAACATCGTGGCTTCTTCAAGGGCAATCTGAGGAGGAAGGTGTCTCTAGCTTTACAATCTGGAATTGTAAGTAAATTTGCCCCAAATAGAGTCACTGTCTCTATTTTTCCAGGGCTGTCTGCTTATACCAAGATTCCTTAAAAGATAGTCCAGGAGCAAATATTTTATGAATGCCTACATGTGAAGTATTCATGGAGAATTGCCTCCAACACTGCCTTTGTTGTTGTGTCAGTCTGGCTGCTATTCTTTTTAAGTAGACTGCCATTTCTCTCTTTAATATTTTACCTTTATTCTTGATGTTCCAAATTTTATCATAATTCTTTTTACTGTGGATTCATTTTTTTTAATCCTGTTTGGTACTCAGAAGGTACTTTTAAAAATGTTTTTATTGTGGTAAAGTACACTTAACATAGAATGTACTTTTAATATGCAAAATCACATCTTCAGTTCTAAAATATTCTCAGATGTCACTTCTGAAAATATTGCTCATCTGACATTCTCTTACTCTATGTTGGAACCTCAAACTATCCTCCATCGTGTTTGTTTGTTTAATATATATATACTAGAGGCCTGGTGCATGAAATCCACGCATGGGTAGGTTCCCTAGGCCTGGCCGGTGATCAGGGCCGATTGGGGCCTTCCAGCTGCTGACCGGGGCCTCCCTTCCCTGACTGCTGGCTGCCAGCCGGGGCCTCCCTTCATTCCGTGCTGATGTGGTGGTCAGCGCACGTCATAGTGAGCGATCAAACTCCCGGTCGCCCGGTTGAACTCCCGAGGGGACACTTTGCATATTAGCCTTTTATACAGAGAGATATTTTATTTCAGAGAGGAAGGGAGAGGGAAAGGGAGAGATAGAAACATCATTGATGAGAGAAAATCATTGATTGGCTGCCTCCTGCACCCTACTTGGGATTGAGTGACAACCTGGGCATGTGCCCTGACTGGGAATCAAACCGTTGCCTCCTGGTTCATAGGTCATCACTCAACCACTGAGCCACACTGGCTGTTTGTTTGTTTTTTAATCCTCACCCAAGGTAATATTTTTATTGATATGAGAGAGAGAGAAACATTGATTGGTTGCCTCCTGACTGAGGATAGAATTTGCAACCTTTTGGTCTGTGGGATGATGCTCCAAACAAATGAGCCACCCAGACAGGGCTCTCCTCCGTGTTTTGAAACTACTCTTGGGTATTTCTTTTCTTTTGTTCTCTAGGATATTCTGGATCGATCCTTTAATTCTACATTTCAATTCACTAATTTTCTCTTCAACAATATTTATATATCCTAAATTTTTTTATTTTAATGACCATATTTTTCCATTTCAAGGCTTCTAATTTATTTTGCTTCTGGTTTTTTTTTTTTTTTCATAATTTTGTATTCTCCTTAAGTGAATATTATTTCTTTACTTGTATTTTTGTACAACCTGAAATAGTTATTTTAAAGACTGTCAGACTATCCCATAAAATTAATTTCTTCTGGGCTGAATTATTGATTGTGTTGGCTGCCTTTCTCAGCATTAGATTTTATTTTTTAAAATATATTTTTATTGATTTCAGAAAGAAAGAAGCGGGAGAGAGAGAGAGAGAGAGAGAGAGAGAGAGAGAAACATCAATGATGAGAGAAAATCATTGATCGGCTGCCTCCTGCATGCCCCCTACTGGGAATGGAGCCCGCAACCCAGGCATGTGCCCTGACTGGGAACTGAACCATGATCTCCTGATTCATGGGGTCAACACTTAAACACTGAACCACACCAGCCGAGCAACGTTAGATTTTTTATGTGGTGAGGAATTTTGAGCTGTATATTCATTTCCAGTGTTTTATTATTAAATCTCAATCTCTATTTCCACACTTACCTCTGCCTTGTAGCTTTTCTGACGTTTCAATCCAATCCTCACATCTCTAGAACTAGGCCTTATTACAGCATTTTGGAGCTCCTATTCCTCCGTGAAATCAGTGCAGCGAGGGCTGTTGCGGATCTCGCCATGAACCGCTGGGTCCCTCGGCTCAGTTGCTGATCTTGGGGCTGCCCTCTTTCGCCCACCGCTCTGCTGTCCAAGTGCAGCTCTGTGGCAGCCTTGTTCTGTAGTTTCCTTTCACAAGCTCAGCTCAGCCCTGGCTTCAAGCAGTGGAGATGGCTCGACTCTCCCTTCCCCAGTCTATGAAACACGTAGTTCCGTTTCCCTGCAGGTGTCAGCCTCCCCGTGTCCTGCCTTCTCCCAGACCTGGCGCCCGTCAGCCCGTGGCTTCTTCCCCTGCTTTCTCACTCCGTTCCTCCCTCAGAGATGTGTGTTTCGTTTTGAAGCCCAACTAATATTTTGGTTCTTTCTTTTTATATCTTCTTTACAGTTCCTCCACCTTTGGAGTAGAGAATGTGCTCAGAATACGACTTTAGCAAACTATCTTGAGTGCAAACCTAATGCAAACTTTTTAAAAGTAAAAATATTTATCAAAACGCTTTAGAGAAATAAGCAAATATATTTTGAAGCTAAAACAACAGTTTTTAATTTTAAAATCTCAGACCACATAAATTAACCTTACCCTCAAAACCTTTTTATCCTAAAACTAGTGACCCAATACACAAAATTCATGCACATTAAAAGGGGATTAATTAGAGGAAATAATTTAATATTGCTATTTGCTCTTTCTCTATAATAGAAGTGTCAGAGATGAAAGAAAATTAGTAAAATGTATATGAAAACCTTCCTCCTGTCAGAGTCTGGGGCGCACCATGGGAACCAGAGTCAAGTCCCCGCCCACCCACATGCACCTCAAAATTGCGTGAGACCCAGACCCAGCCACCCCCCCCGCATTGGGCTAGATCCAGACCCGGCCAGCCCCACCCTTGTCAAGCCCTGCCGGGCAGGGGGCGTAGCCTTAGGTCCCCTGGCCTGGCGCCAGGATGGGGGGCATGGCCTGAGGTCCCCCAGCCCAGACCGGGGCAGGGGCCATGCCTTGAGGTCCCCCATCAAGTCCCGCCAGGTGGGGGACACAGCCTGAGATCCCCTGTCAAGCCCCGCTGGGTGGGGGTCATGGCCTGAGGTCCCCCATCAAGCCCCGCCAGGTGGGGGGGTGCAGTCACAGGTCCCCCAGCCCAGCACCGGGAGGGGAGCGCAGCCTCAGGTTCCCCATCAAGCCCCACCGGCAGGGGGGCGCAGCCTCAGGTCCCCCATCAAGCCCCACTGGGCGGGGGTGCAGCCTGAGTTCCCCCGACCCAGCACTGGGGGTGCACCTTGAGGTCCCTTGTCAAGCCCTGCTGGGTGGGGGGCATGGCCTGAGGTCCCCTGTCAAGCCCTGCCAGGCAGGGGGGCACACCCTAAGGTTCCCTGTCAAACCCTGCCGGGTGGGGGGGCACAGCGTGAGGTCCCCTGGGCTGGCGCTGGGGCAGGGGGAACAGCCAGAGGTCCCCTAGCCCAGCACCAGGACAGGAAGCGCACTTTGAGGTCCCCCGTCAAGCCCTGCCGGGTGGGGGGCGCAGCCTGAAGTCCCCTGCCAAGCCCCACCTTGTGGGGGGCATGGCCTGAGGTCCCCCGGCCTGGCGCTGGGGCAGGGGGAGCAGCCTGAGGTCCCCTAGCCCAGCACCAGGACAGGAAGCACACCTTGAGGTCCCCTGTCAAGCCCTGCCAGGTGGGGGACATGGCTTGAGTTCTCCTGTCAGGCCCCACGGGGGTGGGGGAGGGCGTAGCCTCAGGTCCCTGCTGATTGCTCATTAAGGCTCCTTATGGGAACTTGGCCTCAGCTGTTGGTGCAGCCATCTTTGTGACAGTGATGGTCAATTAGCATATTCCCTCTTTATTAGATAGGGTAACAAAAGAATCATGTTATCGGTCATGTGACAGCGCCCTCACAGAGGTGTGAGTAGTGGCGGAGTTGTTGCTATGCAGCTTGTTGCCAGGCTAGCCACCCCTTCACCCAGGGCACTTTCAGAACGAAACCTCATGCCTCTCCTGTTGTGGTTTGTGTTCTCAGACACCTGTTCTCCTCCATGATCGTGGAAAAGTTCACCCAGGACTCTCTGTGGCTCTCGATTGCCACTCGCCATCCCTGGGACCAGTTTACGAGAGCCCAGCGGCTCACGAGCTGCACGACCCTCCTGCTCTGCAACATGGTCACCAGCCTCATGTTCTGGAGGATGAGCGGCCCCCCCGCCCACAGAGACGAGCAAGGTCTGGCCGAGTCCCGTGGGTGTTGCTCCTGGCATGTAACCTTTTCCTCTGCTTCGCTCTCCTGCTCTCCTTACTCTTACAGCCTCCTGTCGTGCCTTCGTTTCTTCCCTTTGCTGCCTAACGTTAGAATTCTAGAATACGCTAGCAGGTCTCACTGTTCCCAGTCATTAGCAAGGGAAGCAGCCTTAGGAACCCGTCAGGATCCTCACTGCCAGATCTTCTCCTAGATAATCACAGCGAAACTGCTAAGTAAAGACTAACACCTGGGAGAGGGGTGACAGTCAGGTGGTTTCAGCTGCTGAGGAGCAAGGTTGATGTAAAGCTTTTCTTCCAGTGGGCCCGTGTGCCGTGACCTGGTCCGAACTGCTTGTCAGCATCCAAACTGCCGTCATCCTTTTCCCAGTCAACCTCGTCATCGGGCGGCTCTTCCCACTGATTCAGTCCCAGGAGCCTCTGCCCCTTGCTGCTCCCCGGCAGGCCCCCTGCCTCTCAGATGCGTCTGCTGAGCCTCTCTCAGCCTCAGAGGCAGTAGAGGTAAGCCTGTGTGAAATTCTACAGGTAAACGCCTGCTTCCTTTCCCCATGTGCTAGAAAAGACCAGTGAAAAGGCTGTCGGGTCTTATTAACCCTATCAGCTTTCCCCTAATTCCTGCCCCCTGGGTTGTGATCCACTGTGCCGCTCATTTTCCTCCTGGTTCTGAGGCTCCATGGGAGTGCAGAATGTACCGCTCTGGGCTTGTCTGAGCTTCTGATGTTTGGTCAGACTGTCCCTTCTTTCATTCTGTATTCTCTCGTGAAACTAGTTTTTTTTATTTTTAAAAAGAGTTTTTTAAAAATATGTTTTCATTTATTTTAGAGAGGAAGGGAGAGGGAGAGATAGAAACATCAATGATGAGAGAGAATCATTGGTCGGCTGCCTCCTGCACGCCCCAAACTGGGGATCAAGCCTGCAACCTGGGCATGTGCTCTGACTGGGAATCAAACCGTGACCTCCTGGTTCACAGGTCACCGCTCCACCACTGAGCTAAACCAACTGGGCATGAAACTAGTTTTGAAGCTCCTGGGAGGCGACTTCTTTTTTAAAAAGCAGAGACAAAATGAGACATTGAGGGTCTTCACACTAAGGAGATGCTCCTCTGAGTGGAGACCAGCTGTCGTCGCTACCACTCCTGGGCTGATGCAGCACAGCCTGACTCTTCTCATCTTGGTTCTACATTCAGGAGCTGAAGGAAACTGTGGGGTTTCTGCTCAGGAGAGACCCGGGCCTCCTCTCAGAGCGAGAACCATCCTCGTGGGGTTCCTACCGAGTGAGCCAGCTGGTGGCGCTGTTATCCAGCCTCATTCGTTCTCACCTGGAGGGTGCAGGCTGCCATCAGCAGGCAGCACCCTGCGGGGCAAGTGGTAAGGCCGCAGGTTTAGTACCAATCTCTCCTCTCCTCCCGCCCCCTTCACCTCTTTCTTACCTGTCAGCCTCACAACAGGCACCACACAGCCTTCTGCTTGTTTTAATTTCCTGAGGCTTTTAATAGCGAGCTGATACTTGGATCCCTCTGGTGGCTTTTGAGACAATATATCCGGTGATTAAAGTAAAGAATTAAGGAAAAACCCACGAAAGTGTTTCCTGTGTGAGACCCCATATGCCATCTGCTTTGTTAGAGACTGGTAAAACTTGTCCTTCTGCTGCTGTGGGGTGGTGAGATTAGAAAATCTATGGGTTCTCGAATATAGTCTGGGCCTCCTGGGCACCTACCTAACTACATGTGCTGCAGTTCTGGTGGAAAAGCTCAATCAGGTTATTTTTATTTGTATTGATTTCAGAGAGGAAGGGAGAGGGATAGAAAATCAATGATGAGAGAATCATTGATGGGCTGCCTCCTGCATGCCCCCCACTGGAGATCAAACTCACAACCCAGGCATGTGCCTTGACCGGGAATCGAACCGTGACCCCCTGGTTCCTAGGTCAACACTCAACCACTGACCCATGCCGACCCGGCTCAGTCAGGTTTTGAAGTCTCTAGATGGAAGTGTGGAATTACACAAGTTGTTAGAAGGTTACCGTTGTGCTCAGAGAAGACACTGTATTGTGGGTGTTGGGTGCGGTCTCCACTCACTGGGAAATGTAACCTCGTCATCAGTTAATGAATTGCTCATCTGCACCAGTTAGTGCTGTTACCGAACCCCTCCCCTTACTAACCAGTGTCAACCTGGAATCTATTTTCAGTGGCTGCTGAAAACCACCATCACCTCCGCTGCTACCTGCTCAGGGTTCTGCGGAGGCTGCGGTCGCCCTTGAGCACCTCGGGTCCCACCCGGGTCGACCAGCCTGGCGACCTCCTAGGTGCAGCCAGCCACCTGCAGAAGCTCCAGGAGCTCTTGGAAACACACATTCTTCTCACAGAGCAAGGCCCCGCCGGGTAATCACCGCACCTGGCTCTCCTTACCCGTTCCCCGGTGAGCCCCGCCTCCCCTCAGCTGTTGGCTGGGAGATGATTACTTCTCCTTCTCTTCTTAAGGGAGGCAACCAGTTTCCCCATCTTGAGCCCAGAAGGAGGGCGGAAGTCCACCGCGGATGGTCCCTCCAGATGGTTGGCTCCCATCTGCTGGCTCCTGCTGGGCGCCACTAGCCTGGCCGCGGCCTTTTTCACCGCACTGTACAGCCTGGAACTGAGCAGGGACCAGGCCACCAGCTGGCTCATCTCTACGATCTTATCGGTGCTTCAGAACGTCTTCATCATCCAGCCAGTGAAGGTACGTGGTGACGGGCCACCCGCATGGAGGAGCCACTGCCGTTGCCGGGCGCTTGGGAAACTGAGGTCCGCAGATGCCACAAGTAGAAGCAGAAAGAACCTCAAAGCCTAGACCTCGGGCCAGCCCCTGGCCCACGTTGTCCACCCTGGGGAGCCAGGCAGAGCAGAATGGCCTCGCCTGCAGGCCGGCCGGCCCGGGGAGAGGGAGGGCATCACCTGCACAGATTCTTCCCAGTAATTGAGGTGGGGCAGGGGCGCAGGGTTTTGACCCCGTCCTTATCTCCTGAGGACTGAGCACCTCCCTCCCTGCCCTCCGTGGGATTTAAGGCGTGGGGAATACTTCAGGTCGTACTCAGTTCTAAGATCCCATGACTTCTTGAGCAAAACTGGGATTTAATCCTTGGAATTTTTTAAAGCGTGGCTTCTCCGGTCTAGCTCTTCACGGTTCTTCCAAAGACAGTGACTGAACGACCGGCACACGTCATCACAAACCACTGAGTAGCTTAACTTCCCTAGCCAAGCAGGTGACGGACTACAGGCAGAAATACAAACAGTAGCTTTATCCGGACACTTCCAGGTCCCCGTGATTGTGCAGAAATAATATGAAATTATTCAATTCTCAGTTCTCCATAAATACGTTCAAATTCAATTGAAAATTTATGAATACTCACCTTCACGTTTACATAATGATGTCACCGTGTTGGATCCTGTACCTGCTCATTGGTTTCTCCCGTGACTGGCCTGTCTAGGTGGTCTTCCTCTCGCTCTTCTTGTCGCTGGTCCTGAACAGGATGCCCTGCCTTAGCAAAGAGAAGGATCAGCAGACGAAGAGGATCCTGGCACTCTCAGGTAACTCAAGCAGTTCTAACTACTAATCTAATTTGGCGAAGAGCAGATTGTATCGGAACAGTGGAGTCCTCACCGCCTCACTGACTCAGACACATGCCCCTTGGAGGGTCTTGTCTAACAATACACATCGTGAGTCCCTCCCTCGATTGTCACCCTCTCCTCAGAGCTTCCCTCTCACCGAATCCTAGGCCGCCTCCTCAATCTCTCCTCGCTCCCAGCCCCACAGACTTTTCCAGCTGCTCCCCACTGCTTCTGAATGCCGGCACGTGTTTCAAATTAACATCCCCAAACAGAAGTATTTGCCTGCCCCACAAATCCGCTTCTTTGCTATATTGTCTCATCACAGTTAAGAGCATCACCATTCTCTAAAAATGTCAGCGTAATCCTGAATTCCCCTCTCATTCCTCAATTCAGCCACCACGCCTAAGGGTGTCTGCCCTGAAACTGACCAGAGCCTCCTACCATGTGGATGAAACTCACAAACACAATGTTGGCAGGAAAGCAACCTGCAGGAAAATTAACACGGGGTTCTAATCATGCAGAACAAGGCATGTCATGTCTAGAGGACTGTCTGTAATGAAGAAATGCATGGCAGTGATAAAGTCCAAAATTCAGGAGAGGGTTTACCATCTGCAGGAAGGAAGTGATGCATCCGCAGAGATGCTGGTAGTCACTGACCTGGGGTGAGCAATGGACACGCTGCTAAAGAGCAGCACCCCATTCCTTATGAAATCAAGGAAATTAATAAGCTAACTACATACTGCCTTTATAGTCCTATTTCATTTATTCATGCTCCTGAATTGCTGTTCCTCTGCTCTGCCTAAAATGACTTGTTTTTGTCTTGTCCTCGGCCTTGTCCATCGGAAGAGTTCTAGCTAATACTTCAAAACAAATATCAAGTGTCACCTCCTCTGACTCCCACAGGGATATCTAATTTCTCACTCTTCAGTGATTTCCCCCAGCACTGGGCGCATACATGCTGCCAAGTTTTATGTCATATTCTAATTCATTCACCCTCCCCCACTCATCTTTCTCTTCCATCCTCCCTCCCCCAACCCTCCCCCTCCCTTTCCTCCCTCACCCTTCTCCATTGCTTCTACCCTCATCCTTCGCCTCCTTCGCCTCCTTCACCTCCTTCACCTCCTTCACCTCCTTCACCTCCCCACTTCCTCTCTTCCCCCCACCTCCCTGGATCCTAAAATACCCCAAATTTAAAAAACACCGAAGGCATGACACCACAGTTATGTGGGCTTATTGGTCACTAACCCATTGATTGAGATGTCTTATTTAAGGGGAAAGAGTGCGTGATTTGAGGAGAGATGGTCCTGAAGTAAGAACCAGATGCTGCTGGCAGCTCGTATATAGAAACCCCATAATCGAGGGCCTGGCCAGGAGGAGGGGTCAGTTTGTGGAAGGGCTGCTGGTTCCTCGGGGCTTTGTAGTTAAGAACTGGTGCATGTTGACTGGAAATGATTTGACAATGTGGTATGTATGACCAATAATAATATGTACTGTGTAACACCAAGCATTTTATTGTGATATGGATATTCATGTGATAAAGTTAAGTGTAAATCCAAGAACCAGTTATGTCTTATGCAACATATATATTAATGTACATGCTTATATGTGTAGGGTAAATAATGTACAATTATGTATATGATATACTATGTATCACTCATCTACACTAATAAAAGAGATGCAAATTGACCGTACATTCACGACAGCCACCAGCCAATCAGGAGTGAGTATGCAAATTAACCCAACAAAGATGGCAGGTTGATTTGCATATGCAGGCACTGGGAGGCCGGGGGTGGGGTGGGACGCTTACATGGTTGCCATGGCAACAACGCAGGCATTCTGCACCACCCCAGCAGCTCTGGGCCTCTGGGCAGTGTGGGAAGGCAGAAAGGCGGTTCTGGCCCGGATCGAAGGTGGTGCCGGCAGCCAGGGGAAGGAAGGCCCATTCTTGCACGAATCTTCGTGCATCGGGCTTCTAGTATATTATATATGTGGCATATAGTTTAATGGGTGAATTTGTAAAATATTTCAATATTGGCATAATACATAAAATTAATTTCACTTCTCTCCTATAGGGAGTAGTTTCAGGCAGTAGTTTCAGTAGAATTTCAGCTTTGGGCACTAATAAGGAGCTTGAGCTTCTTCCTCGAGTTACTCACCTTCTCTGGTCTAAAAGACCAGGGTGGTAAGTATACTACAAAGACTTCATTTTAAGAGTTGTTCCCTATAATATTTGTGAGGGGCATTAGTACAAGAATAAGGAAAAGCATAGAACAGGTGCTGGTTGGTCAGTGATGAAAGTGGGCGTTCAGCTGGTTGTCCCGATTCATGTCAGTGTTAATAGGTCTGCCGCTGGTATCCAGGTAGGCGTTGGCTGAGGGCTAGGAGTGCTGTGCTTAGTTGTTTTGATGTGTGGGGTATTGAGATGGTAGTAGCATTAAACCGAGAGGACTGGGGCTGGACTGTGTCCTAGTTTGTTGGAATGGATTGTAGGATCGCATAGGCAAGTAGGAAATACCACACTGGCTTGCTGTGTGCAGGGGTGTTTAGAGGGTTGGCTGGGGTGTAGTTATCTGGGTGTCCTGGGAGGTCAGGTGAAAAGAGACCTAATGTTAATATTAAAATTAGGAGCAACAGGCTTAGGATCTTTGATTGTGTAGTATGGGATTCCTGTTGGGTTATTGGATCCTGTTTCGTGAAGGAATAGATGTTCAATTACTAAAGCTGAGATGAGAGTAAATGGAAGGATGAAGTGGAAGGCAAAGAATCGGGTGAGGGTGGCTTTATCAGCTGAGAATCCTCCTCAGATTCTCTCAACCAGGCTGGTTTGAATGTAAGGCTTTGCTGAGATTGTAATGATGGTTGCCCCTCAGAAAGATACTTGATCTCATGGCAGTACATAACCTATAACTGTTGCTGCTGTTAAAATAAATAGTAAAAGGATTCTGATATTCCAGGTCCCTGTGAGTATGTAAGATTTGTAATATAGACCTCATCCCACGTGTAGAAATAGGCAGTAAAAATATGAATGAGCCCTGGCCAGTGTGGCTCAGTTGGTTGAGCATCGTCCCATGCACCACAAGGGTCATGAGTTCGATTCCCCATCAGGGCCCATACCCAGGTTGCAGGTTTGATCCCCAGTCAGAGTAGGAAGCAACCGATCGATGTTTCTCTCCCTTCCTCTCTAAAATCAAATTTTTTAAAATGAATGCTCCATTGCCATGTAGATATTGGGTAATTCAGCCATAGTTTACATCCTGGCGATGCTGTTATGAAAGAGAAAGCAGGGACTGTCTGATGTATAGAGCCAGAAGTCCTGTGAGGGTTCGCAGGAAGGGATGTGGAGTTTCATCAATGAATAAGTTATTGATAATTTTAATTAGTGGGTGGGATTTTTGGATATTGGTCATTACTGTTTTTATAGTTGAAATACAGTGATTTTTCATGTCATTGGCCCTGGATAGATTCCATGTAAGAATAATGATTGACATAATGTATTTTAAGTAGTCTTTGTGATTAGTTTTGTGGGATTTTCTTCAAAACACTCACCAGTTGATGGAGGACTTGAGTTGATTGGGAATGGAGGGGGTGGTTGTGGGACTGTGATGAATTTTGATGGATCTTCTTTAGGCTTGGTAGTATTTTTAATTGATTTGTGGGAAATGTTGGGAGTCTTTGGTTATACAACAGCTGTGGCTACTTACTGAACAATATCCCGAAGTGTGAGTTTCTAATAAAACTGTCCCGGGAGCATTTGCCTCTGGTTTAATTAGAGAAGTTATATTAATTTTATGTGTACTAAACAATGAGGAGGTGGAGGTTGTGTTTAAGTTTAATGGGCCAGGGGGCTGGGCTGTTTGTGACACTGGGGATGCTGGATTTTTCCGGGAAGCTGCGGGTACTACGGCTTTCTATAGTTATATACTTGACTTGTAGTCAAAGTAAAGGTTCCTGGTCAATCCTTGCTTACTGGAGTCCTTATTATAGAAATTACTTGTGGAAACTAAGTATAATGTGGCTTAGTGTCAAAGTAATCAGAAAAGAGAAATACAATTTGACTAGGCCTTTTTGATTGGATGGTAGTAGAGAAGCTTTTATTTGGAACTGGGAGATTAATTTTGGTAAAACATTTTCTAGTCAGATTAGCAATAGTGGTGCTGACTCTTGGTTCATTTTGCTGATACGTTCATTAATGGTGAGAGGTGGTAGCTGATAGTTGGAAACTATCCAAGAAGGCTAGAGAATTTGAATAGGTTTGAAGGATAATTAAATTTTAGATGCTGTGTCATAAGGTTGAGTTCAAGTGCAAGAACAAAACCTAGGGCTGTCAGTTTCAAATGATAAGATGTAGTCATCTGTGGAATAGTTGTTGGGGGGAAACTTGGAAATAAAGAAAGCAGCAAAGATGCTTCTCAGGAAGACACATTTAATAGAATTTGTTGGGGAGGCTTATTTTTAAGGTTGGAGGAGGAGAGTGTGGTTGTGCTAGGAGGACAGAGATGGCTGAGGACTGCAGAGGCTGCTAGGGAAGCGCACGAGGGGAGTTAGCAGGGCTCAGGCGCAGCCTCCTGCCCACCTGGGTTGTGAGGTGCAGGATGACTCTTCAGCGCGCCCACCTGACAGCTGCACTCGCTGCCTCCCTGCGGCAGGCCTTAGCGCTTTGGATGACTAGGTCTTTGGAGAAGAAGCCTGTGAGGAAAGGCCTTCCCATAAGCTGGAGGCTTCCAGTAATGAGTGCAGTCCTGGGGAAGGGGGATGTGATAAATAGGCTGCCAGTTGTTTGTCTTTCTGGTTATGATGAATAATGCTCCCAGAACGTAAGAATGCGTGTGTGCAGATGTGGTTAACGCCGGTGGTCACTATTCTTAGGCCGAATTGGCTTGAGGTAGAAAAGGTGTCAATGATTTTAATTCCGTTGTAAGCGCAGCTTGCTGTGATCATGTGGTCATGGCTCCTAGGCATGGTCTTGTTCAGATGAGCTCCTTTTTCTGTTAGTGGTAAGCCAGGTTAGTAGGAAGATGCCTGCTGTGACTGCTGTACTGGGTGGATGGAGCAGGGCTGATGGTGTGGGACCTTCCACAGTGGAAGGCAGTCGTAGGTGACGTCCGAATTGAGTGGATTTTCCTGTTGCACCCAGGAGGAGCCCAGCCAGTGGGAAAGTAGTATTGCTAAGGTGGAGTAAAAAGATATGTTGAAGATCTTTAGGAGTCAAAATTAAACAAGAATCACGCCATTGACACAATAAATCCGATGTCTCCGGTGCAGTTACATACGAATGCAGTGTTTGCGTCTGTTCGACCACCATCCGATTGGTTAGTAGGAATGATGTAATTCTCCTTCTCATCTGATGACTAGTTGAAAAAGATTGTTAGTGGGGCATAAGATTAATAGTGTGGGACGTATAAGAAGGTATTTAAGAAATCGGTTAATGATAGGATCTGAGAGTGTATATCATGCTGAGAATTCTGTGATTGATCTCAGGAGTAGTGGCTACTGGTGTAAATACAGTGTCCAAAGAAATGTATATGCACTTTGAGTGATTATAAAGTCAGTGTTTATGCCAGGCCGGCGTGGCTCAGTGGTTGAACATCAACCTATGAACCAGGAGGTCATGGTTCAGTTACCAGTCAGGGCACATGCAAAGGTTGCGGGCTGGATTCCTGGTGTGGGGGGCATGTGGGAGGCGGCCGATCAATGATTCTCTCCCATCATTGATGTTTCTGTCTCTCTCCCTCTTCCTTCCTCTCTGAAATCAATATAAATATTAAAAATAAAGTCAGTGTTTAACATACATTTTCAGAATCTAAAGAAATCTCCAGAAATGAATAATTTTTGTCAATGACTGTTTTTATTTATTTTTATTGATTTCAGAGAGGAATGGAGAGAGAGGGAGGGGGGCATCAATGATGGGAGAGAATCATTGATCGACAACTTCTAGAATGCACCCCACTGGGGATCCAGTCCCATAACCTGGGCATGTGCCCCAACCAGTAATCAAACCGTGACCTCCCAGTTCATAGGCGACACTCACCCACTGCGCCATGTTGGTCGAGTGCTCAATGCCTGTTTTTAAACTAATGACTGTTCTGGTCTAGGCATTGCTGATAATGTGAAGCAAAAGTCACAGACGTCAAGAATCATTTCATTCAGTATTTGTGTGCCCTCAATTCATAGACTGTTGCGGGTTTTATACCATAAACTTTATCATTTATGTATTCCCATAAAAAAAAGTCTAGTGGCACTTCAGGATAAATTTTCTTTGTTCAAAGCTTAGTCTGGGTTCACCCATTATTTCAAATCAGTTACCCCTGAAAAGGAGTGAGTTATCAGCTGTTAAGTGTGTATACAATTTTCTGGGACACCCTATGTTATTGGGAAGTAGTCTAGCTTAAAGTTAAGTGTTATTTTTAGAGTTTGAATAGTTATTCAGAGTCAATTTGAGATGGTTCTTTCTTGGCCCAATTGGGTAAATTTTGTTGGATTAGACTAGTGATAAGTGTATGAAATTGTAGTTTTTACATAGTGAGGACACATCTTGCTTTCATAGATATTAGAGGTGGTTGCTGTGATTGGTAGGATTAGTACAAGTAGAGGAATTAGTATTGAGGAAGCAAATAGAAATTACTACTTCATTTGGAGTTGCACTGATTTTTTAGTTTCCAAGACCAATGGATAACTCCTATACTTTAAAAGTTAAAGGCCATGCTGATATATGTGGAGCATGAATTAGCAGTTCTTGCATATTCTTTCAGTAAATAAGAATTTTTAGATTCTATTATTAAATTTTAAATCTAATGTCCTCATGAAGCCATATTAATAGTACAAAGTTCCCCAAATGATTTCAGGGTCAGCGGGTAGGAGGACGGGCAGCAAGGGTACTGTTAGGGTGTTTTCTCATGTGAGGGTGGTTTAATGTTGTTTCTGTGATGCGTTTTCCTCGTTTTAATTAGTATGTAGAGGGAACAGAGGGCGGGAATAACGATGTCAGCTCCCGTAAGGGTGATAGATATATTAGACCATGAGACTGTTGATTGTAACTACAAGGAATTCTCCAATTAAAATAATTGTTGGGGTAAAGCTGGATTAGTAAGACTTGCTAGTAGTCATCGTGCTACTATTGGTGGAAGAATTGTTTGTAGGCCATGAGCTGAAGTTATAGTTTGGCTGTGAGTTCGTTCATAATTTGAGTTTGCCGGAGGTGTATACTGAGGGTGTAAGGCTGTGTGCGATTAGCAGGGCAGGGCTCCTACTATATGGCTTCGCGGGGTTTGAATAAGGATGGCTACAGTTACTAGTGATGTGTGGTTGATAGAGGATGTGATTTTAAGTCTGGTGTAGAGAGAACTGGTTATGATTATGTCCCATAAGGATTGGGAAGGAGTGTGCTGTAACTTCGTTAGGAGTGGTAGCATTACTGGGACTCGGAGCATTATAGCACCCTAGTGTAGGTAATACAATTGCAAGAACTACAGAGCCAGCAATGGGACTTCTCCATGTGCTTTTGGTCAAAAATGCCTCATAGAGAGGCATTTTTACTGTAAATGCTATGACTGTGCATGCTAGTCATAGAAAAATATTAGATCACGAAGTAGGCAGAGACTGAATTCAGTATTAATCTAGTAGGAATGTAAGGAGCCCAGCCGGTGTTGCTCAGTGGTTGAGCGTCAACCTATGAACCAGGAGGTCACGGTTTGATTCCTGGTCAGGGCATATGTGCAGGGTTGCAGGCTCGATCCCCAGTAGGGGGCGTGCAGGAGGCAGTTGATCAATGATCTCTCTCATCATTGATGTTTCTATCTCTCTCCCTCTCTGAAATCAATAAAAATATATAAAAAATAAAGAGCCTATAGGTTTCGCATATGGATTAGTGCAGGAGTGGAAGTGCCCCACAGTGTGTGAAACGGAAGTAAAGCCGTGCCTTCAGTCGTCTGTGAGACTCCCTCAGCCGGTGAGGAAGCACTAGCGCTGCTTCAAAGAGACTGTCGAACAGGATTAGCTCTGCGGTGGTGAACATCATCATTAGTTAACGTCGGCCTCGTGTCCTGGAGTTGCTGGCGATGCAGAATCTTGGGCTTCACCCCAGAACCCGCACTTAACAAAACTGTGAATGTTAAAGTTTGAGAAGCACCCCTGGGGCGTGCTCCCAACATATGCTCCACCGGCTAGAACTGCTGGTTTCTAGGCCAACATACGCACAGAAATGGAGAGTAAGCAAGTTAGGAACTTCTATAGCAATTGAGCTGACTTCACTTCAGGCGGGAAACTAATTTTTTTTAAAAATATATTTTATTGATATTTTACAGAGAGGAAGGGAGAGGGATAGAGAGCTAGAAACATCGATGATGAGAGAGAAACATCGATCAGCTGCCTCCTGCACACCTCCCACTGGGGATGTGCCCGCAACCAAGGTACATGCCCTTGACCGGAATCGAACCCGGGACCCTTCAGTCCGCAGGCCGATGCTCTATCCACTGAGCCAAACGGGTTTCAGCAGGGGGGAAACTACTCTTATAGGCTAAGAAGTCCTTCATGATAGCAGGAGAATCTCCTTCGGGGTTTTCTTTGTTTCTTCAACATTTAACAGGAGGTACGCGTAATAGATGCTCAACAAACACCGATGAATAATTGCTTAACAAAACATAACATTTCTTGGCCTATATTTGAATTTCTGACAGCAAAATGTCCTCCATCATCGCCTGGTTCAAGAGATCAGAGGAACCCCGTCTATGTAGCGCCAGCTATCAACAATCCAGTTACCCGCCCAGAAAGAACCTTGAAAGAGAGGCAGCTCTTCAAGCTGACGGGGGAGATTCTGGGTATGGAGATGGGGGCCTGTCGATGCTGCAGCACAGTGGCCAGCGAGGATGGGGGCTGAATAAAATGGGAACTACGGGAGGGTAAGGGCATGTTAAGGCTTTCATTTCTGGGCTCCGGTAAACAAGGTGCTGTGGTGGATGGGGCTCCTGAAGTCGAGATCTCACTGTGTGCTTGCGTAAGCCACTTCCCCACCTACGGAGTGTAAGAACAAAACTTGACCCACCTCCTTCACAGGGTGGAGGGAAATGGATGTGCTCTGAAAACTGAGTCTCCTGTCCTGTCCCTGCCCGGGCTCTTACACAGCTGGTGTTGGGAGTACTGGTTCCCTGACCCCAAGGAGAGAAATTGTTTTCCCTGTGCCTCCCATTCTTGTGAACGCAGGGAGAGAGGGGGAAAGGTGAGGGGAGGCATTTAGTTTTAAGAACTAAAATACAAAAATTGTGGGATTTTACGTATCTTAAGTAAAATTTCTAATTAGTGGCAGAATGATTCTTGGAAGGGATATATAGATATATATTATCACTAACAGACAAATGTGTTTGCCTATGTTTACAATTGTTAGGTTAAATCAGGTGAAATTGTCCATTTTCTTGCTGTTTTTGGCCTGTGGAAGTGTATGGTAGACTAGAAAACATGAAGGGAAAGTTGTAGAGACTGTCCAAGCGAAAGGCTCGGTGATGACTTTGTTCTCTGCAATAGTGCAAGTCCTCTTCCTTGTCCTGGTGATGACCGCGGTCCACTCCGCACAGAACCCCAGCCGATTCCACCTCCATCAGGCTCTCAGGACGAGCTTTGCTCACCGCTTCTCAGAGATCAGACTTCTGCAGCATTTCTACGCCTGGGCCAGGCACACCCTCCTTCCTCACCTGTATGGGGCTCACAGAGGTAAGAGCACAGTCCTGAGCCCAGCCACGCAACTGTGGGGTTCAGTTCCTTTCCCAGACACCCCACCATGACGTGCTGGAACACTGGAGAAAGGTCAGCTGGCTTTTCCACATGGCTGCATCCATGAGGGGGGAAGGCGCGGCACCCCAAGGATTCCACTCTTCGGACCTCATCTAAGCAGGTTCGGGTTTATGTCTCTCCAGTCAAGGGTGATCAGGCCCAAGGGGTGGATCCCCACTGGTGAATCTCACAAGAGGCTGATAAGAGTGAGAATGTATTCACTTATAGCAGGGGTGGGGAACCTTCTTTCTGCCCAGGGCTATTGGGATATTTATAATATTCACAGGCCATAAAAAATTATCAACTTAAAAATTGGCCTGCTATGTTTCGTTAAATATTTAATTAACTCACCCCTAATGCCTTGGCAGCGCCAGACCAAATGATTTCGAGGGCCTGATGTGGCCTGCTGGCTGGACGTTCCCCACCCCTGTCTTATAGCATAAAAAGTAACGGGAGAGCCCTAGCTGGTTTGGCTCAGTGGATGAAGTGTCGGCCCACGGACTGAAGGGTCCAGGTTCGATTCCGGTCAAGGGCACATGCCCGGGTTGCGGGCTGGATCCCCAGTAGGGAGCGTGCAGGAGGCAGCCAATCAGTGATTCTTTCTCATCACTGATGTTTCTATCGCTCTCTCCCTCTCCCTTCCTCTCTGAAATCAATAAAAATATTTTTAAAAAGTAACGGGAGTGGTCCCTGGGACTGGTTGCCTCCGTGTGGAGAGAACCACATGTGGCTGAGGAGGTTGTTCAGTAAGCACAGAACAGGAAAATGGTAACCAGAAAGATCTGTTGGATACATTGCCTTGTGCGCAATCTTTCCAAGCTTGTGACGTGTTTGTAACTTTTCTCGTTTAGTTATCCAGTTCAGTTGCACAAATATATATTGAGCATCTGGTAATGCTGGGAACTTCCTAGGAGCTAATGATAAAAAGATGGCTATAATATGGTCTGTATCTTTAAAGAAACTCACCATCAAGAGCAGTTGGTAGGCTTTGCCCTGGACAGTGTTGCAGAAATGCTAAACAGTCTTCCCTAAGAATGCTTCTTGTTCAGTATTTTTCATCAGTGGATAGAGCACCGGCCTGCAGACCAAAGGGTCCCGGGTTCGATTCTGGTCAAGGGCACCTTGGTTGCAGACTCCTCCCCAGCCCGGGCCCTGGTTGGGGCTCGTGCAGGAGGCAACCCATCAATGAGTTTATCTCTGTCTTTCTCTCTTCCACTCTCCCTAAAAATCAATGGAAATCCTTGGGTGAGGATTAACAACAACAAAAAAGCTCAGTATATCTAAGTGTTGTATCAGCACATGGTATTCACTGAATAAGTGCTTGCTATTGTTAACTAGTGAAATAGAAGCTCTGGCTAATCTAGAACCAAAGTGGACATGAGTTACCTGGACATACCTGGACATGAGTTACCTGGAATCACCAGATTGCAGCAGCAATCTGTAGATGCTGATAAAGAAACAGAACTAAGTAGACATGGGTGAAGCACAGTAAAAATTGGCCCTAACATGGGTTATCTCTTCAATTGTAAAAATCTTTACTTTCAGAATTGACGTAACCCACTCCTCTTAGTACAGGTGTCTTCAGGAACATTGAAGCCCAAGCCATTCATAGCAGATAATCTGTATCCTGTAAACACTCACCCTTCCTGAATAGCATGTCCCAGTGTTCAGTCACATACAGGGAAGGGTCTTTTCCTTTGCAGGATTTAATTCACATTTCTCTTGCTGTAATTTAAGCTTGCTTTTTCTCTTTTGACTTTCTTCTGATGGAAAACTGATCAAAATTTTATCATAATTGTATATATTTTTCATTTAGGAAATACAAAGTGAGACCATATGTGAAGGTTGTCACCACCTCCCTTTATCTTCAGCAGAACTCCCAGTCCTTTAACTTTCCCTTGTTCCCGGCAAACCCATTCCTGCCAAATTCTCTAACGTGATTTTTTTCTGTCACGTTAATATATTTGTTAAGGCCAGCCAGTGTGGTTCAGTAGTTGAGCATTGAACTATGAACCAGGAGGTCATGATTCAGTTCCTGTTGTGGGCTCGATCCCTGGTGGGGGGCGTGCAGGCGGTAGCTGATTGATGTTTCGATCTCTCTATCCCTCTTCCTATACTTAAAAAAATACTTAAAACATGAACATGGAGAAAATTCAGTGTGTAACAGTGTATATTGTACAACTCTCCTTTGTTCCATAATCCCCCTTTTCTCTTTCCAAGAGGCAACTACATTCCCAATTTATTATTTATTCTTTCAGAGGTAATCTATGCATTTTCAAATACATCTGATCATAAAGGGTAACTACTAGAAACATTGTCACGCACTTTGCTTTTTTCCCTTAACGATTTACCTGGAAATTGTTCCATCAGTATATATAAAGCCGACCCTGTTACGTTTTATTCATTTTCTATATAGTATGCCACTGCATGGATGTACCCTGATTGATATAACAGATCCCTATTGATAGACATTTAAATTGTTTCCAATCTTTTAACATTACCATTACTCTCATTTTACATATGTAATTTACACATGTACAAATATATCTGTAAGCTAAATACCTTGAAAAGATTGCTAAAAGTGTATATACATTTTTAACTTAGAAAGATATTGCCAAGTTGTTCTCCTTAGTTACTGTAACAGTTACCACTTCCCTGAGCACTGTGTGAGAGACGAGTGGGCCCATCTCCTACAGCCCAGTGGAAGGGGTGTTTCCGCACAGGCAGCTCTGAGACACACGAAAGACTTTGCAACTGCACTCATGAGAAAATAGAAGTTGAAACTAAGAAACCATTTTTCACTTCCAAGGGGCAAAACTTGCCTCTGCCCTTGCCCTTCTTCATTCCATCTTCCCCATGTTATTTCTTTAAAACATAAATCTGCAGGATGGAGGCGATGCTGGTACTTCACATCATTTCAGGTGTGGCCTGGTTGATGGCTGGCCCATCGGGTGATTCCAAGTATAAATTTAAAAAAACCAGGCATCTGTGTTACTCCCTTGTTTTAAGCCTCCCCATGGAGTCCCATTACATCGAAAATCCCAAACCCTTTCCAAAGCTTACAAGGGCCTGCCCAGTCTGACCCCTAAAATACATGTTATTTCATCTCCTTCCCTAACCCTCACTCACTCTACTTGAGCCACCAAAATGGCTTTCTCTAATCACCCTTCCCAAATGAATAGTACTGCTCCCTCCCCACAAAACACTCTGTACTTCATCCTACTTAATTTTTCTTCATAGCAGCCATTACCTGAATATTGTCTGGTTATTGCCTCTCTCCCTCCTCAAATGTGAGCTCTCTGTGGACAGGGACTCTCTTTTACCCACCACTGTGTTCCTGGCACCTAGAACAGGACCTGGTATATGTGAGCATTTAATACATATTGAGGGAAAGAATGAATGAATGAATGAATGAATGAATGCATGAATGCCATTCCAAAATCTTGCCCATCTTTCATTGGGCTGCTTGATTTTGTTTGCCTGTTTTGATAAATGGGAACCTTTTATATACTAAGAGCTTGTTTAGTTGTAGATACAGATTTTAGTTGTAGGTAGATTTATATATTTATATGGATACAAACTAAGAACTTAAATTAGGGAATTATTATCTTTATAATGTTCTCTTCCTATCTGGGAATATAATATGCTTTTCTATTCTCATCTCATCCTTAATAACATTCAGAATTGCTCTTCATAAAATTTTTGCACATCTCTTGTTAGGCTTATCTTTTGTGTTACTATTGTAAATAAGATATTTTATTTCTCTATAACATCTAAGTAAATATTATTTGGATGTATGAAGGATATTTAGTACCCAGCCACCTTGCTGAATTACCTTTCTGTAATAGTTTTTAGATTCTTTCCACTGCCCCAGCTTTATTGAGGTATAACTGACAAAAACTGCATGTATTTAAGGTGTAACATATTTTGATATACAACCACATTGTGAAATGATTACCATAATCAAGCTAATTAACATAGCCATCCCTCAAAATTATGTTTTGTTTGTTTTTGGTGTGGTAAGTTATAGGGTGGTTTCAAGATCCTTCGTCAGACTGTTTGGAAAGCTTGCCTCCGGGGGCCTCTGGACCACGGCTGAGAGTGGCTGGAGCTGGGTCTCGGCCACGTTATGGTCCACACTCGGGACTGACTTCTGCAGGCCTATTATCTGAAGCACAGACAGGAATGACCCCTCCTGAGTCCCTTGGCATATGGTGCTGGTGGCAGGACCAAGGTCAAATGGCACTGTAGCAACAACGTCCACAGGAGGACAGAGCTGTTTCTAGATCTGTAGGCAGGCCCACAATTGGTGAGTCAGCCACGTGGGGGACCTGCCTTCTCAAAACAGAACTTGTTGGTCTTGGGCTTCTTTGGAGTTTCACAATCACCCATTAAATCTCAAAACTCCCACAAAGGCACTTTTGTCTGCAGGTACCTGCCAGATTATTATTGAAAGATACAAGTAAGGGACCTCTTATTCCACTGTCTTCCTCAGTTGATTGTCATGATCTAGACCAGTGGTTGGCAAACTGCGGCTCGTGAGCCGTGGTTTGCCGCCCTGTTGACTAATGAGTTTGCCGACCACTGACCTAGACTCTCAATTCCAATAATTACAGGCTGTTGTTATTCCTTGTGATTAAGCCCCTATCCCAGTGGTCGGCAAACTCATTAGTCAACAGAACGGCAAACCGCAGCTCGCGAGCCGCATGTGGCTTGTGAGCCGCAGTTTGCCAACCACTGATCTAGACCATTAACTACACATTATCTAGATCATTATCTACAAACTAGTGGCCCAGTGCACGAAATTCGTGCACATTAAAAGGGGATTAATTAGAGGAAATAATTTAATATTGCTATTTGCCCTTTCTCTATAATAGAAGTGTCAGAGATAAAAGAAAATTAGTAAAATGTATATGAAAACCTTCCTCCTGTCAGAGTCTGGGGCACACCACGGGACCCAGTCAAGAACCCACCCACCCACATGCGCCTCAAAATCGTGTGAGACCCAGACCTGGCCGCCCCACCCCCCCTCATTGGGATAGATCTAGACCTGGCTAGTCTCACCCTTGTCAAGCCCCGCCCAGCAGGGAACGTAGCCTCAGGTCCCCTGACCCGGCGCCAGGATGGGGGGTGTGGCCCGGGGTCGGGGGGGCATGCTTTGAGGTCCCCCATCAAGCCCCGCCAGGTGTGGGACACGACCTGAGATCCCCTGTCAAGCCCCACTGGGTGGGGGGCATGGCCTTAGGTCCCCCGTCAAGCCCTGCCAGGCAGAGGGGGGGGGGGGGCGCGCAGCCTCAGGTCCCCCGGCCCAGCACGGGGAGGGGGGAACAGAACAGCCTCAGGTCCCCTGTCAAGCCCCATTGGCAGGGGTTGCAGCCTAAGGTCCCCCCTGGGCGGGGGGCACGGCCTGATTCCCCCGACCCAGCACTGGGGTTGCACCTTGAGGTCCCCTGTCAAGCCCCGCCAGACAGAGGGGCGCAGCCTCAGGTCCCCTGTCAAGTCCTGCCGGGTGGGTGATGCTGCCTGAGGTCCCCTGTCAAACCCCACGGGGTCTGGGGAGGGCGTAGCCTCAGGTCCCTGCTGATTGCTCCTTAAGGCTCCTTATGGGAACTTGGCCTCAGCTATGGGTGTAGCCATCTTTGTGATGGAGTGATGGTTAATTAGCATATTCTCTCTTTATTAGATAGGATAATAATGCCACTTTTTTTTTTTTCAATCTGGTTGCATTAAGTGGAAACTCCAAAAATGTTTTTAAAAATAGTGGTGAAACTGCAGTTTTTGTTAACATAACGAGTCAATTTTTACAATGGCTTCCTGTACTCTCTCACTAGGATTTATTACTGATGGGAACTCCTTTCTTTTGGGCAATGTTCTGCTTCATCAGATTCGCATTCTGAAGCCATCTCATCAAGATCTGGAGGATACAGAGAACTATGGGGTTAACTGGAGCCCCCCCGAAACAAACAACACAGAATCGGACAGCATTTGGCATTATCAGAATCAGGAGGCACTGGGTGGCTACCCCGTCCAAGGGGAGCTTGCCACTTACTCGGGAGGATACGTTGCTAGACTTGGAAGGAACTCTAGTTCTGCAACCAGGTGAGCGAGCCTGAGCCCTAACCAAGAGGACCAAGATGTTTGCTTCGGTCAGTTCTTAGAACAAGTAGGAACTGGGACCCATTTGAGTAGTTTGACAGCAACCATAATGACACTTGTAGACACTTTTATTTTAGGCTTTTAAGGAAATGTTATCTTTTAGTTTGAAAATTCCTTGTTCAATCTCAAACTACAGGTTATGTTTTAGCATGCCAGTTTGCCAAATCTCATTCTTTTTCTCATCTGGAGAAACATATCAGTTTCAATCCTAGCTGCAGCTGAACTCGGTAAGTCTAGCTTGGACAAACTATACTCTTCAAACGCAAGAGAAAACACTACCCTTCATAAGAACCACAAATAATCCAAAATTCAAATGCCCAAAATCAACTGCCAGAGAGATATAGATTAGTGTTTATATGAATCCTGAGAGTCTTTGTCATTACGTATGAAAATGTCTAAGTTAAATTATTCTCTTCATTTAAATTTAAAGCAAGACATTAAAAACAATGCCAATCAAATGACATTTCGACCCCTTACACCTCTCAAAACTGAATATATATTAGTCAAGAGTAGCATTTAACACTTCAAGTAGAAGTAGTTGACAGAGCATATAAAATTCTCACACTTCAAATGCCAAATATATTCTTTTGAATGTTTAACCTTGGTGTGACTACTATTGTGAAAACTTGATCATTACTGTAGTCTTATATTCACGTTATCACTAGTGACAGTTTGGGCATTGGTAATTGTAAAATACTGCACAGGTAATCTAGAGCGGGACACGTAGCGTCTCATCCGGTCTGAGTAATACTGGAAATGCCAGGGCATTTAGCTCCTTTGCAGGGTTGAGAGGAGCAAGCAGCAGCCCTGTCCTCCTGTCTTCCCAGAGTTCTGCAGCATCTTGAACAGAGCCGCTGGCTAGACCGTCGCACCAAAAGCCTCTTTGTGGAATTTGTGGTCTTCAATGCTAACGTGAACCTGTTCTGTGTAGTGACCCTGATTCTGGAATCCAACAATGTGGGTACGAAGGCCTCTTCCTCTCCTCCCTCTGACCTAGGTATCTCAGAAGTCCCTATTTCTTATATCATTAAAAGACACTTTCCGAAACCGGTTTGGCTCAGTGGATAGAGCGTTGGCCTGTGGACTGAAAGGTCCCAGGTTCGAATCCGGTCAAGGGCATGTACCTTGGTTGCGGGCACATTCCCAGTGGGAGGTGTGCAGGAGGCAGCTGATCGATGTTTCTAACTCTCTATCCCTCTCCCTTTCTCTCTGTGAAAAATCAATAAAATATATATTTTTAAAAAAGACACTATTTTAATTAAAGTTATTACACATAATGTAATTTTAAAAGTCAAATAGTTAAGGCAAAAACTAGCAGTCCTCATTCCCCACCTCATTCCTATATCCTCGAGAAACTACTTTCAGCTTTTTTAACTGGTTCTTTTGGAATTTAAAAATTAACATGATTATTAGCTATTTCATGAGTCTTCCAGTTTTAGATAGTATTTTTTATGACATGAGGATTTAACTTTCTTATACCCACAAATATCCCTAACATACACACACATATACATACCTTATTTTTTCTCATTTTCCCAATACAACTTATGGTTAATATTATTTCCATTATTGTGATAATGTATTTTTCAAAGATGAGCCATGTATTACAATTTAGTTTTTCTTTCACAACTGTTCGTTTTCCCTAATTTATAGTTCTTTTGTTTTGTTTTGTTTTGCATGCATTCTATTAATTGGAGATGAACCAAACTCCTCCTAGAAGTAAATCTCATTCTGTTCAAAAGTATCACATAGCTATCATTTTGTGATCCTTTTCCTAGTTCCCTCGGTCCTTTCGGTACAGTGGGATTGGTTATTCTCTAGGCCTGCTCGAGCTCTTATCCTGACTCTCCCTTCCCTGCCACCCCAGGGATTATCTTCACTTCTCTTCTCTGTTGGACCTCCTTTCTCCCAGAGCCCATGTCTTCCTCTCTTGGTTTACTTTATTTTGCTGGAGCACATCCTACAGTAACTTCCTGGAAGGATATAAGGGAAGTACATTTTTTGAAGCCTTACATGTCCAAAAGAAGTTTTTGTCATCACATTTGCTTGCTTATTTGACTGGATACAATTGTTTTTTTGGAAAGTACAGTCCATTGCCTTCTAACTTCTCATACTGTTGCTAGTATGATGGTCCCACTCCCAAGTTTTTAGAATTCTCTTTGTCACCACGGTTATGAAAGGATCTGACTGACCTCATGGTAAGTCCTTTATCTGAAAAATGTGTCCCTAAGCTCTGATAAATTTTATTTGCATTTCTTTGTAAATTTCCCCTCTATTTTCTCTTCCTCACATTCCTATAATTTTGAGGTAGGAACTCCTGGACTGATACTCTGATTTTCTTAGGTTTTCTCTATTTTCCATCTTATTTCCGAAAGATTACCTCAATTTCTAAACCATTTGAAATTTTCATCTTTATATTTTAATTTCTAAGAATTGTGTTCTCATTTCTTTTGCATAGTCTCCTGTTGTTTATGGAATCAATATCCTCTCAACTCTCTGAGGATACTGTAGGTTCATTTTGTTTTTATCAGCTTCTTCATGTTCTCTAATTTCTCTGAGCTTTTTATTTTTATTCGCTTTAATTTCTGGTTTTTAATGTTAGTTTTAAGTATCTGACTGTTCTTTCATATTTGAAACAGTAAAAAAATATATATATCAAAATTCTGATTAATGCTAATTAGGAGCTCTGTATGCATGGATAGAGCTTGTCAACTGGCACCTGTCTTTTCTCTTAGGCAGTCAGTTTTCAGGAGGGACCCTTCCAATGCCTGTCTTGAGGATAAGCCTGTTAAAGAAGTGGAGGGAAGGGGAGTAAGGATCTCACCATGCAGTATGTAAACTTTCTCTCAAGTCCCTTTTCCAGTAGACTTGCAGATGCACCTGCTGTCTGAGTTCAGATTTCTCTCTAGTTCAGCGTCACTAGGAAATAAACCTTCAGTCTTGGGGTAGTGGAAGGCAGGATGGGTGGGTATCTGGTTGTGAGAGGGAAGAAATCTGGGATCTAACTGCTTAAGTTCATTTTTGCAATCAATTCCACTTTCAGTTCCAATTAACCCTCTGCCTTCAGAGGTACCTGCTGCCTCTCATTCCCCAGCCTTTCTAGGGTTTGTGGTAAGAATGGGCTGGCTTCTGGGTTTCCTGCACTGCTTAGGTTTCAGCTTTCTTGAATCTGCTGTGTCAGTGTCCTTTGTCCATTTTCCAGCCTCCAGTTTGTTCCTCTCATTTGCCCCCTTTTTTATCTTTGTCATTTTTCATCCCTTCACTGTCATTGTAGAGGCATTTTGTTAAGGGACTAGAGGGAAACTGGTACATTGAATTCTCCTGCCTTAAACAGGTGGTCTGTCCTAATCCTACTTTTTTTCTCTTCTTTCTTCTCTCCCCCAGAATTTGCCCACAAGTGTCCTTCTATTTACCACCAGGGTTTACTTCTAATCAGGAATTTCTTCTTCCCAGACCCACACAGAGTACACCACTTCCCCATACTTACTACCTGAGGGAAAGTTCCAGTCTTGAGAGCTAACTATGTGAAGTAGGAATTTGTTCTTAAAATGGCACTTTCTACTAGGGGCATATCTTAGATCTAATATTTTGGGGCTTTGTGAAAAGTTATATTCACAAGATCTTTCATACTTTTATAAAACTGCAACAAAATCACTGTCTTTCTAGGTGGAGTCTGATTTTAAGTCTATCCTCATACAAACATCTGAGTATTAATTCATGGGATAATATTAATGCTTTAAACATAGAAAATAAATTTGAAATGGTTCAAAGCATTTTAATCATACTACTTTCTGAAAACACATTTTAAATAGCTTTAAACAAAAGCACCACACTGACATTTGACTCTTGTCCCCATTTTACATTGCAGTGATCAGTTCTCTGCAAAACACCATGTTGCAACATTACGTCTGTACATCCTGCAGCTACTCTTAACTCGTAAGGGTAACACCTGTAACAGCTGTTCAATCACTGACACTGCCCTCTAGGTGGGATCAACAGTATAATCCTCTCCCCTCTACTAACTTTTAATGCAATAAGCACATTTTTCCAATAGCTTTGCACATGACTTCATTTAATATTCATGACACCTCTAGAGGAAATACTGAGCTTAGAAACTCAAGAACATTTGAAACTAATAATAGAGGGACAGTTGGGGTTATTTCAAAGACAGAGTTTGAAGGGAAAGTTCTAAAGGCTCTTGACTCGATGTTATTCTCAGGTGCTTTCTTCACCTCTGTAAGACTGGACACTTTAACTTCCCTTCAGACATCAAAGGACTTTGCCTGGTCTACTGCCTCACAAGTCATCTATTTCCTACTAGTCTGTTACTACGGCTTCATACAGGTGAGTTGAAATGTTTGATCTAAGATTCTCAAGCTTACCAGGTATTATTTGGGGAGCTCCACAATGAGCTATTATTGGTCTTTTCCAGAAACTTGATTTCAGTTAAAGACTGACTAGTTTTCCACAAAGTAGCTCTTTCAGATTTCAAGAGTTAAAGAATTAGGTCTATAGAAAGATTTTGTGTGCAGTTATTAACCCTATAAAGCAACAGCAAGACTGAAAGCATGATGAACAGAGCAAGTACTCAAAATACAGATGCTGTACACAAAAGATAACATATTTTAAGCCTAACACAGTGTTTTATTTTCAGGCTTGATAACTTAGAAACTTTCTTTATTAAGTTTAAGCAATGAGAAAAATGACTGTACCCAGTGAAAGCTGTATTAGAGAAGGCCAACTTTTTGTAAGCAGCAGCTCTGAGTGACTACAGAGCAGAACTGAGACTATAACCCAGTGTGCCCAGGTCAGATCGAAGCCCCCAGCTGAGCGCGCTTTGCCCGTGTTCATGCCATTTCATTAGGGAGAGACGCAGCTAGCCGTTCAGGAAAGCAGCAGTGACTGTGCCGTCTCTTTAGGGTCGCCGGCTGAAACAGCAGAGATGGAGGTTCTTAACAAGGAAAAAAAACATTCTGGACATGAGCATAATCCTTACCAGCTTTGCCATCTTGATGCTTGACATCAAGCTTATTTCTCTACATAAGAAGAACATGGCACAATACCACTATGACCGTGACAGGTAAGAGGGGACCTGAGAAGCAACAGACATTCCTCCTCGATGTCCAAAGGGTCCTGAATCACACAGGATTCTTTCAAACTCCCTCGCCTCCTCCACTGCTTTGGTATTTTTGCATAATACCGAAGTTAAACACAAATCTCAGACTAATGTCCCCAGCAGAGGAAACAATGAACTAGAAGCTTATATTGCTAATCAAGTCTTCTGCCTTTCACAGCACAGGGGCCTTGATGTGTCCTTCTATTTCCCACCTGGGTCATTATTTTGCACCCTGGCCAAGGAATAAAACCTCAGACAAGACAAATGGCCATCTTTTAAGTAAAACCACAATAGGGAGAACATACTTTAAATCCAAAGCAGCTGCTTCTGGGTAGGGATGTTCATCCATTCTGGTGCCCCGTTAGGCTCCTCTGGCCTTTCTCATGGGGAAGAGCATCTGTGTCCCTGACCAACCTTTTCTAACCTTTCATGGTCAACAGCCTGGGCTACTGATCTGTGTAAGACGGAGGCACTGTCCCAGGAAGGCCTTACAGAGGGCTGTTATGCAGGGACAGCGGTCTGTAGTTTGAATGATGCTGGCAGCTAAAGTCTAGCCTGTTGTGTGGCATTGCCTAGTTTTTAAACAATAAAAGAATTGTGATTGAATGCCAAGCTGCTCATATCTATGGGGGTCTAGATGCTGCAACAAAATTATGAATGCGTCTCTCAAATAACATAACTTTAAAAAAAAACAACAACTCCTAATTGGTTACTAACACCCCTCACCTCTAGTTTAATCATCTTTCTACTCTCAGCACTGGTAAACCTATTAGAGGATCCATTGTCTACTGGCAGAGGACAGTATAGGATTACAGCATGACAGAAAACAGACCAGCCTAATGGCACACGTCATTATGTTAACTCATCTCCTTTTTTTTTTTTTAGGTGTGTGCTAAGAGTCTTCAGTGCACTTTTTAAAAAATATTTTATTCATTTTCCACTGAGAGGAAGGGAGAGGGAGAGAGAGCAAGAAACATCAATGAGAGAGAAACATCGATCAGCTGCCTCCTGCACATCCCCCTGGGTATGTGCTCACAATCAAGGTACATGCCCTTGACCGGAATCGAACCTGGGACCCTTGAGTCTGTAGGCCGACGCTCTATCCACTGAGCCAAACCGGTCAGGGCAACTCATCTCCTTTTGACAGGAGATTTAACTCAAGGCAGAGCAATAGAAGCGGCTGGCCTTGATTTCCAGGATGAACCTGGAGTAAAGAATCAGCTACAGGTCAAAATTGCAAATTTTCTTCACAACTCCCAACCAAACACGTTTCTTCTGCTCTCATATGCGCAAATATAGGAGCCGACACTAGAAGGCAGCACTCGGACATCAAGCATTTCACCTAACAGGACTCACAACTGCTGCACTTCGGCAGTGGGAACACTGGAGACACTGGCAGCACAGGAATTGGTGATGGCATGCAGTTCATGCTGAGTAACTGTCCGCCTTCCTGCTACAGGTTCATCAACTTCTACGAGGCAGTAAACGTGAACTCGGCTGTCATTCACCTCATGGGCTTCTTGGTTCTGCTGGCAACTGTTCAGCTATGGACGCTGCTGCATCATAACCCCCGGCTGCAGGTCATCGGAAGAACACTCACCAAAGCCTGGGATGAGGTGGTGGGCTTCCTGCTGGTCATTGTGATCCTGCTGACCGGCTATGCCATGGCTGTGAGCCCCATTCAGTGTCTGTCTTTCCTGGGTGCTATGGTCTTGGTGTCACTTTGCTTCCCTTAGAAAAGGTCACTATATGGAAAACCATCAGTTAAGTTGGCACTGAGTTTTGGAGAAAAGGATTGGAGTAAGAAAGCTGGTTCTGGTTGTAGTTCCATACTTAACAGTAGTAGGACTTAAATTCACACATTTGTCTCATCTCTAAAATGGGGATAAAATTGAGCTCACAGGAATGAAGGTCAAATTTATATGAAAATACTATGTAATTAGAAAGGAATTTTATGTATTTTTTAGGCACAGTAATTGAAATGGCCACTAAAGCATTTCCTTATTCCATTCATTCTATGTTGACCTCCTCGTTATCAAGCACCCCGAGACAGAAATAACTGCAGTGGCCTCCACTGCTCTCCACACCCGACCCGTCTTTCTTCCTCTTTTCAGTTTAACCTGCTGTTTGGATGGAGCATGTCCGACTACCGAACTTTTTTCAGCTCAGCAGTGACTTTTGTTGGTCTCCTGATTGGAATCTCTCATTATAAGGAGGTAAAAAAATAATAATAATAAAAAATCCTGTTTTCCCTCCAGACCTCTATTTGGTTTAATATGCAGGGTTGGGCAAAAGTAGGTTTACAGTTGTGAGTACAGGAAACAATTATTATTTCCCAAACAAACAACTATAAACCTACTTTTGCCTCATCCTGTATCTAACAAAGGAATACTGTCTATAAATGCAGCCCCTGCTATACCAATGCACATTGGGAAAGGGAGAGAGATAGATCCTTTGCCATTCTGGTTTATGGTACCACCGATGTATACAAGCTTTTGGGTGACTATTGTTTTCAGAAATCTGCCCTTTCCTAACCACATAGTCCCACCTCTCTCACTACTTGTACCCTTAATCTTACTGCCAAGGACACTGGGAGTGAGCTTGTGCTCTAGTACCTGGCCAGATTAACATGGGGTTGCTGCTGCCTTTTCAGAGGCCCTTTGAAGTATACAATGGAAATGACTTAAAAAAATTAGGGCAGTACAATTCCAGAAGAGCTGTGACATATCTGTTTATAATTAACAAATACTCATTTCAGAGAGCCTATTATTCCTCTCCAGGAAATACCAATAGAACCCCTTTCTATTCAACATAAAAAAATTAAGTAGGAAATCCAGGTAAGAATTTGGGTCCAAAGCACAAGCATATATTAGATTTGATTAGGGAAGGGAAAAACTGCAATTTGAAACTGACAAGATTTTCATCAAGCCTTATCATTCTGATAATCTAGATTTCAAAGGTTACTAACATGGACAACTTAACATAGTTTCTAATGTGGAAAGTTGCCATCTCCCTAAGATAACTGTTTTTGGGAGGACTATTTTATTGTGGTCCCAGCCCCAATCACTAGGGGATGAAGTCCTCAGCTCTGGAACACTTTCTATACTAAAGGTCTTAAAGAAGTAACAATCAGAATAATAAAACTTTTGCTAATACTTTTTGACATTTTTCTGCTCTAATCATATAATGTGAAGGGCAAATGAAGTTATACTTATTGGGAAAAATCTTATATCAAAAACTCAGCCCAAACTTGATATAATTACCCAATTAAGTGGATGACAGGCTGGTACTAGGAAATGTTTTGACATATAGATTTCCATCCTATCTAATAAAATAATAATATGCAAATTAACCATCACTCTGCTACACCCACAAGCCACGCCCACCAGCCAATGGGGAGCGAATATGCCAATAAACCCAACCAAGATGGCTACAGTCACAGAGAGCAGGAGGGAGGCTTGGGTTTCCCTGGCAATGGAGGAAGCCAAGCTTTCCACCTGCCCTTGTCGGCCTAGGCCTCCACTCAAGGCTACAAAGTTTCAATGATAGAAGTTACATAAACCCAAACAGAAATGGCGGCAGCCACAGAGCTGGAAAGAGCAGGAGGCTAGGGTTGCCCCTGGTGATGGAGGAAGCCAAGCTTTCCACACACCCTGGCTGGCCCAGGCCTCCCTTAAGGCTACAAAGTTTCAATTATAGAAGATACATAAATCCCAATAGAAATGGCTGCTGCCACCGAGCAAGCAGAAGGCTTGGCTCCACTCCAGGCTACAAAGTTTCAATTGTAGAAGATAAATAAACCCCAGATACCAGGGCCTCCACTTGGGTCGCCAGGGGCCGTGGCTGGCCTGCAAACCACCACAGGCCCCTCGCCAGGCCGCCCCACACCCCAAGGGAACCCCCACCTTGATCCGAGACACCCTTCAGGGCAAACCAGCTGGCCCCACCCATGCACCAGGCCTCTATCCTATCTAATAAAAGAGTAATATGCAGATTGACCATCACTCCAACACACAAGATGGCTGCCCCATGTGGTCAAAGATCCTGCCCCCATGTGGACACAAGATGGCTGCCACAAGATGGCCAGCAGGGGAGGGCAGTTGGGAGGGACCAGGCCTGCAAGGGAGGGCAGTTGTGAGCAACCAGGGCTGCAGGGAAAGGCAGTTGGGAGGGACCCAGGCCTGCAGGAGAGGGCAGTTAGGGATGACCAGGCCTGCAAGGGAGGGCAGTTGTGGGCAACCAGGGCTGCAGGGAAAGGCAGTTGGGAGGGACCCAGGCCTGCAGGAGAGGGCAGTTAGGGATGACCAGGCCTGCAAGGGAGGGCAGTTGTGGGCAACCAGGGCTGCAGGGAAAGGCAGTTGGGAGGGACCCAGGCCTGCAGGAGAGGGCAGTTAGGGGTGACCAGGCCTGCAAGGGAGGGCAGTTAGGGGAAAACAGGCTGGCAGGGGAGCAGTTAGGCATCAATCCGGCTGGCAGGGGAGTGGTTAGTGGGTGATCAGGCTGGCAGGCAGAAGCGGTTAGGGGCAATCAGGAAGGCAGGTGAGCAGTTGGGAGCCAGCAGTCCTGGATTGTGAGAGGGATGTCTGACTGCCCGTTTAGGCCTGATCCCACTGGGATCGGGCCTAAATAGGCAGTTGGACATCATTTGAGGGGTCCCAGATTGGAGAGGGTGCAGGCTGGGCTGAGGGACACACACCCCCGTGCACAAATTTCGTGCACCGGGCCTCTAGTCATAATATTTAGTGTAAGCATTCATCCTCTAAGTTTGTCTTTTTCTAAACAATGCCAATAATGAAGGAGCCAATACCAAGGCAAAACATTTATCAGTACTGGAAAATCAACATCATTTGATTTGTAGGTTTACAGTTGTGAATACATGGAAGTTTATCATCAATGATTGTATGAAGTATAAACCTACTTTAGCCTACCCCTGTATTTTCTGGAATTGTTAGAACTCACATGGGCTTTGAATCATTTTAATTTTGCAACTCACCTGCTTTCTTCTTGGAAAGCCCTGGAGAGACAACTGTTTTTACAACATTAGAGTCAGTCATTCTTGCTCAAAAGTATTCTCCTTTTTAAGTAGTTTTGCTTTGCTCCCTAGTTTCTACCAGTGTTTTCTTATGTGAATAAATCCCAAATGTTAGCACACAACGTATTTTTAAAGTAGAAATCAAACTGTCAATGTTTAAATTAAAAGTGTTTTATTGTCTTTCCAGATTATTGCTTTAGACCCAGTCCTGGGATCCTTTCTGATCCTCACCAGTGTCATCTTGATGGTACTCGTGATCATTAACCTTTTTGTTTCTGCCATTCTAATGTCCTTTGGTAAAGAAAGAAAGTCCCTTAAGGTAAGTCAGTCTGCGGATTGGTAATTTTATATACAGGTTTTCCCCATTATCCAAAAGTAGAGCGTTCCTGTAAAAACTTTCAAAAGCCAAACTGGCATAAAGTATAAAAGCAATTACCATTAATTTAAATGGGAAAATTTTTTAATCTTTCCCAGTCCCCCAAAAGTAGCCTACCAAGTAATACATCAAGCCTAAAACAGCACTAACATACAGTAACAGCCAATATAATATACAGCTTCTATAAAGAAAAAAAATAACAGTTCAGTGTGCACTACTTCTATAAGAGCTCACTGCAAACACTTCCCGTTTTGCCTTTTTCATAAAAGCAAGTCCTCTTCCGATATCTTTGGTTAGTGAAAATAGGTACTAACATACATCTTCCCTAAAAGTGAAGTGGCGTAAAGTGGGGAATACCTGTATAAGCCATACCATTTTATACCACTGGAAAAGCTCAACTGTAGCTGCTTAAGATTACAGATGGATGTAGTGTACAATATCAGCAAATCCCCTTTTAGTCTCCACAGCTCTGCTATTTTCCTAGGAAACCCAGTTTACCAAGACTGCATTATGTTCTAGTCACTGTCCTGTAAGTAGCTGACCCTCAACTACTAAGAAGCAAAAGCACTCCAATGCCTAACTGCAAATCATTAAAGGAAATAGTATCTTTACTGTGTATGTTACTTTTACCTTTGATACTTTTTTCCTTCAGTATACTTGCTTTTCTCCTTTTGTCTTCTAATAGACTTGGAAAGAAGCTACACTGATGGATATGCTGCTGCAGAAGCTCTCAAGTTTGTTAGGAATCCAGTGCACCAGAACACACGTGAGTAAACAGCTGTGACAGTCGTGGGCACCGACACTGAAGTGTTAAAGGATAAACTATCTTAACCCTGTTATCACCTAGCGAGTACTTACTTTTGCATGGCACAGCTTAGAAAATTACAGATGTTTACAATACACTTTGTTAAATTTGTCAGTAAGGAGTCAAAATCCCCTTCGCTGAAAGTCCTTACGTTTATGATCTTGGCACTGTTGGGAAAGGGTTAACGCTGCAATGAGTTACACATTTAACTGGCTCTGCTGCCAAACAACAAGTAACAGAACACTCACAACCAGTGTTCCAGGACGGCGGCGGGAAATACCAGGGAGTCAGATGTGCGCTCACTGCAGCTTATTAAAAATAAAGACGCAGGCATGCCATCTGCCTGAGGGGGAGCATTTCTAACACTGTCCTCCTTGCCCTGATTTAATTAGGTCCTGGAAGCCTCTGCAGAGTCCCAGAGGAGTAACCAAGCAAACTCACAGATGCTATCTGGGCTTAAATACAGAGACTGAAATGGGTTCCTTACTGCTGCAGGCATCCACATTACCCAGGGAGCCACAGGTAAGGTCTGGCTTGTGCCCAGCATGGGTCTCTTGCTTAAAATATTCTCCACTAAAATCCAACTTTGTAGCTCCCTATTCAACCCAACCAGTGGAGAAAGCAGGTCATAGAATTTTTAACTTTATTATCAGCTACCAAGGTATTAGATACAAACCAATCAAAAACATTAAAGAAAGGTTGCTTGAGACAGGTATATACAGATATACTACACAGAAGCCAAAGTCTTATCATCCGATCCCAAAGCCATCCCTGTGGGAAAGGATGGCCTTAGCTAAGGGGCAAAGGAGCATGTTAGTTACAACAATAAGAGTATTGTCCATCAAGGAAAGCAGCAAACAACTACAGCCACATGGGCACCAAAATGTATGAGATCAGTTTTTAAAGGTTCTCTTAATCATAAGGTTTTCAAATGAAAACAGGAACCCCTCTTCTCCTGTAGGCTTTTCAGCTCACTATTCAAGAGACTTGAATACTTATATTAAGGCAACTGGAAGCCCACCTTAGCCTTGAATGGTGACTTCTGCCCGACATGTGGCCTGTCCTTCCTTTGTCAGTAATACAATCCAGCAGAACATGCTAGGGGAAAAACAGGAATTTATACAGTGCTGCCCTCTGATAAAAGGGAAACAGCACTCGAAGCCAAAAGGCCACAGAGGGCTCCCTGGGAATCCAATAGAACTGAGAGGCCTTCAACTTTCCAAATAAACTTTGCAGCTGCATCCAGGTGGAACACTGCCCTGCAGCAAGGAGTAGTGTATATGCCAATGAGAGGACCCAGCTTCCAAGAACTGTTACAGTGGCTTCCTGAGTCATTTTTTTCTCTCCCATTCATATCAGAATGAGAAAATAGACATCTTAGCCTTGATTCTCACACACCACAAATCCACCTGTACTAAGTCTAGAACCTCAGCACAGGGCTGAGACACTTCATAAGTCCTCTCTTCCACAGCCCAGCCATCTCTGTCAGCTCTCCTCACAATGCCTTTACTTTCTCCCCCTGTAGAGGGTGGTGGGACAGGCGAGGAGAGAGCCTGGCTCACACTGACAGAAAACGGACAAGCACGGCTTCCAGGAGTCGGCTGCTCCGGGCTCAGTGTCCCCAGTCCTTCATCTCGTAGGCGCAGTAAAGAACTGGAAAGCACCACAATTTGGTAGAGCAGGAAGAGAGCCCACAGGAAGAGTGTGCGCGGCGATGGTTAAGAGATGAAACAGAATTTCATGGAGATTCTTTGTTACAAGGAGAAACTTCTCAGTCTCAACTCCCAGGACTTGGATGGTGCCTGGATTAGGAGGCCTATGTTTTCTTTTTCAACTCTTCAAATCTCCGGGAAAGATCATCAAAGTCAATGTCCTCAGATGCTGAGGTGTTGGCACCAGCAGATGCAGTTGGTAGTGTATCTGGCACGGACGGCAACTCTGGAAGTACAAAGTTGTCATAGGTATCCACGGCTCTCGCAGGGGGCTTCGCAGAGGCTTCTGGCTTGGGCCCAGGACCTAATTAAATTAGGGCAAGGAGCACAGTGTTACAAATGTCAGAAAGGTGGCTCAGAGCCATAGTCCCCTTTGGTAGAAATAACAACACAAATACAGTAGAAAAGTTTTCTTTCTAAATGATTATTGAATTCTAAAGGTAAATACACAGAACATTATTTAAACACACTGTCCCCTTTCACATAGGCCTGCTCCCATAACAACAAAGTCCAAAGTCTGGAGTGGTACCAGAATTCTGTTGGATGAAGTTACTCTTTAAGGCTTATTGGGAAAATTTTTATAAGAAATGTTAATGTCAATCCTATTTGATGGAATGGGATCTGATCTGTATTTCTAGTCTTCCATTTTATAAGTTAAAAATCATCCCCTTCTCTATCTACTGTATATTTCTATTTATATGTAAGTTCTAGAACAGGCAAACCTAAACTATAATTTTAGAAAATAAGAACAGTTCTTGCCTCTGGGGTGGAGTTGACTGAAAAGGAACAAAAGGGAACGAGCCTAGAGTGATAGAAATGTTTTATAACTTTGCTGAGGTGGTGGTTACATATATGTGTGTGTGTAGACACACATGTAATATCAAAACTCATCAATAGATTATATAATTTTGTGTATAGAAATTATGTAAAATACAATTCTCTAATTTAAAAAAATATATACTCCCTGTGGGTTTCTAGGGTGCTGGTTTTGAATAGATAGCTACATGAATATGCCAGCTACATGAATATGCCTGCTTTGTAAAAAGTCACTGAGCTATTTGTTTATAATTTGTGCCTATTCACCCCTCCTTCTTTTAATTTCCAGGCACAATGGAAGCTGCATCAGCAGGAACATAAACAAGTTGAAAAAATAAAAATGTGTGAAAAAGAAACAGGGAACCTGTGAGATTCTTTGGGGCCCAGGAAGATTATTTTCCTTTTGGAAGAGGGAAATCTGAGTTCTGTTTTTGCCATACTGCATTTGTAGGGAGGACAGGGCATGTGGGTTGAATTCCATGTATGAGAAAACAGCAAAGGGCTCAGCATTGAGCCTTGAGGGTTTCTAACTCACACTTACCAACAATCTGTGCAGAAGAGACATTCTTATCAGCATTACTGTCATCGACCTGAAACACAAACATTGTTACCAAAGAAAGCAATGGCATCACTGGAGAAAGTATGGATACATATATAAGCCCCTGTGCTGTCCAAAAGCTAAGCTGCTCAGCGAAAGCATCAGAACCTGTCCCTCCACTCCTTCCTGATCTTCCAGATAGATACTAGATGATATAGATAACATGTTGAAAACCAAGCGGAGAAAAAGGAAAATCTAACCACAATGTAACACCTCTTTAATCTGATACCTTCACCTTCCAGGCAGAGAAAGCACTAAACCACTGACTTCATCTCCAAGAACCAAGTCTTCAAATACCGATGATCATCTATCTACCTCATTCTTCGAAACAGTTGTGGGCAATGCTTCAATGCATGCAAGACCAAAACATAAGAAAAACTCAGGCCCACGGTAATATACCCAAAGGAAAGAATACTAAGCAAGCTCAGGAACAGGAGAATCTCCCTAGGTGAATCATTTCCATAGCAAGCGCCATGCCACTGTGTTTTCTCAGTTATGCATCAGATGGAAACAGCTTTCAAAAGGCACATACCAGCCTTGGCCGGTTAGAAAGCACTGGGTCGTGGGTTTGATTCCCGGTAAAGGGCACATACCTCAGTTACAGGTTCGATCCCTGACCCCAGCTGGGGCATGTGCGGGAGGCAACCAGTAGATGTGTGTGTGTCTCTCTCTTCCTCCTCTCTACTCTTAAAAGGCACATACTGGCTGAACAAATGAGGATGGCAGAAAACAAGTCATCCAATTCTAAACCAAAGCTGCTACAACCACCTACAGAGTTCAAAGCATCAAATAGCCAATTAGAGCAAGTTTTAACCTCAAGACTAAAATGTAAAACTAATGCTACAGGACACTTGTGTGTCAGACAAAAATCTGGTCTCTACTGCTTTACAAAGTATTGAGAATTTATAAAGCTGGTAGTTTAATTATCATGATATTCTAGCACTAAGACTATACCAGCTCCAGTAAGTCTCTACATAGTCCAAAAAAAAAGACGGTAAAGTGCCCTACTAGAACTTTCTAAGATCTGCAGCTCCCTCCTCCTGATCCTGGCTGAATTGCAGACAAAGTATTGCCACCAATGATACTGCCGCCGCCACCACCACACCCCATTTCCAGGATAATGAAAAGCAACACAATCCAAAGCAAGAACAAGGCTGATACTAGAGTTGATCAAAACTTTGCCTTCCCTTTGGCCATTATTTTGCTCTCTCTTCATGGGATTCACTCTCCTGCTGCTTATAAAAGAGGCTCAGGCACTTACAGATTCATACGATGGGGGAACTGGTATCTGAGGTGGGTGAACATTGGGAAAGGCCTGATAAGCCCCCATTGGCAATCCATTGAAATCCGACTGCAAGAGGAGAAAAGCAACATGAGAGACACTGCCCCCAATTAGCAATTTTCTCCGGTACATATATAGATACACACAGAAGGTCCTCAAATAATGTCATTTCATTATAATGTTGAATGCCATAGGAAAGTAACTCTTGTTTCTATCAATTAGCCTATGGTAAAATTGGGTTTCATAATACATCATTTCACTTAAAGTCACAGAACTATTGATGATATTAAATAGGACTTATTAAACTCAAGAATCCCAAAAAGAAGAAAAAATACGTCATCAGAAGGATTCCAGATTTTTAAAGATCTATAGCCAAAGGCTATTCTGCAAATTACTAAATCCATTGCTTAGGGAAAATTATTAGACTTTACAATAATGACCTTCATCATCTTGTCTACAAAAGAGGTTTTTCTATTTGGTAATAAATGATTGTGTTGTTTTTTTTAAAGCTACTAATCTGGCCCTGGCCGGTTTGGCTCATTTGATAGAGCGTGGGCCTGCGGACTGAAGGGTCCCAGGTTCAATTCTGGTCTGGGGCACATGCCACGGTTGTGGGCTCATGCAGGAGGCAGCCAATCAATGATTCCCTCTCATCATTGATGTTTCTGTCTCTCTCTCCCTCTTCCTCTGAAATCAACAACAACAAAAAACTACTAATCTGCCAGCAACAGGTCCCAAATATGTTTAATTAAAAAAAAAAAGTACATGAAGATGAGTTTTTCTAGCACCCTCTCTCCAGATTTTTCTACTGTATTTACTTCTAGCTGAAACAAAAGGCTTTCTCTAAATCCCAATACTTTTTACACAATGTGATCATTGTTAATACTTGTTCTTACTGCTAAATCCTCTTGACAATCTACAACTCCTGAGTATATTCACAGAGCCAACCTGTCATTTTCTAGAGCTTACATCACATTTATTTATATGTATACTTACTGGTCCCTTTGGAAGTGGGTATGAGAAAGGAGTACTTGGAGATGGCATGGGCATGGGCATGGGCATTGACACTGTTCCATCAGGTCCACCAACGGGTGCTGTGAACCCGCCCCCACTTCCTCCTCTTCCAGGGCCCCCTTTCTTCACATCATCTGTGAATCCAACATCAATAAGATCTGTCTCTACTCCAGGGGGAGCTTCTGCCTGAGGAAAAGAGAGAAATTCACATCATCACCCCACATCGCAGGCGAGGTTCCCAGGAAGCAGACTCTGGGAGATTAGCATGAAGGAAGTTTACTAGGGCGATCTCTTGTGATAATGACCTGTGGGAAAGTGAAAGAAGCAGGGATGGGTAAAGTAAGAAGGTGGGCTATTATGCAATCAAAGGCTTCAGCCAATTCGCCAGGGATCTCTGGAGCTAGGTGGGGTGACCCTACAGCAGATGTCCCCAACTGTGTCAAAGACGAAGTGTATTTTATTTTTATTTTTTTTGTTAATCTTCACCTGAAGGCATTTTTCCATTGATTTTTAAGGAGAGTAAGAAGGGGGGTGCCATAGCTGGTTTGGCTCAGTGGATAGAGCGTCGGCCTGTGGACTGAAGGGTCCCAGGTTCGATTCCAGTCAAGGGCATTTACCTTGGTTGCGGGCACATATCCAGTGGGGGGTGTGCAGGAGGCAGCTGATCAGTGTTTCTCTCTCATTGATGTTTCTAACTCTCTATCCCTCTCCCTTCCTCTCTGTAAAAAATCAATAAAATATATATATATAAAAAAAAAGAAGAAGAAGATGGGGGGAGAGACAGAAACATCGGTGTGAGAGACATCGATTAGTTGTCTCCCGCATGCGTCCCGACTGGGGCCAGGAATCGAGCCTGCAACTGAGATACGCGCCCCTGACCAGAATCAAACTCGAGACCAGGCTGATGCTCTATCCACTCAGCCAGACCAGCCAGGGCGAAGGGAAGTGTCTAAATCCCTGCACTGACCAGTTACAGAATACTGGCCCCAGGAAAGACTGGGTAAGGAAGCTCTCTTCTGTGGGCCACTGCTTGGAGGGATACTCAGCTTTGTGTGAGACCAGTGACCAATACTCTCAAGAGCTGGGGGATTACATCTTCTGTTCTGAAAATTTAGAGTGGGTGTTGTCTAAGCAGCATACCAAAGCATCTGCTAAATTCATTGACCTTAACTGCTGGATGATAATTATTGGCATATTTACCCTCCTTACACCGGCAGTCTCTTTAGGACAGAGACCTCGTTTTTATATATCTCTGTATTAACAGCTTTCTGTGCATTGTCTGGCACATCACAGGTATCTAATAAGCATCAAGGTTTTGTACCTTTTCAAAGTGCTTTCAGTATTCATTTCATCTGATCCATTTGAGATATGGAGGCACAATTTTTACCCAAAAAGGCACTAACTGGGCAAAGCTTTAAACCTTCACACACCAACTGCAGTGCAAGGAATACAATTAGAGAAAGTGATATCTAGAGACTCACTTTTCTGAGTACTCTGAAAGGCTCTAAACTCACCATGACCACAGAATCAGGCTCATAGGGCACATTGTAGTTCTTGGCAATTTCAATCAGGTATCTCTCCACCAGGATTTTGGGCGGAGCTTCCACACTCAGTTTGTGCATTAGCTGTAATTAAAAGACCCAAGGTTAAGATGCATCTACACCAACCAGCCCAAGTCTATCCTGTCTCACTTTTACATTTTGTTCCTCTCATTTTATAGGTAAACTGAGGCCCAAAAAAAAAAAGGGTTCAGACCAGTTAAATGATTTTTTTTCCAGTCACAAAATATATTACAAGACCCAAGTCTCTCTCACGTTCTCTGGTTATATAAGACCCAGGTGTTGGTGAAGGACTGATACTGCTGCCTTCCACATTTGAATTCTTCCACCCTTCTCCCAACCTCATTTCTACCTCCGCAAATTATAAAGGGCATGAAGAACAGGGGGCAAATGAGATATGACCCAGAACAACAGCCTCACAAGTCAGAGGTGGAGGGCCAAGGGAAGGAGTGGACTGCACTGACAACCAGAAAGCCTTCCTCCCACTCTCACGATGAAATGTGGAACCCTAGGTCAACTCGGCCATACAGTGGTAATCGCTAGATTACTGCAGGCAATAAATTAACCTGCCCCACCCTGCCATCGCTTCATGTTTAACAAGTCTGTTCCTTACCCTGTCATTCACAGTTCCAATCTGGTTGGTCCTACATAACTTGCCATATTCCTTGCTATACTTGGCACACAGCTGATCAGCAACCTACCAAGAAAAAAGAACAGTAAATAAAAGTGGAAACCATTCCTATAGACTGCTTCAAGCTTTCTCCTATCAACAGTAAACAGGCTTCTATTACAGGATATCCAAAAAACTGGGGTCTGTAAAACCTTAAGGGGTACATACTAATTAACTTAGTTATTGTTTATGTATCCATCCAATGAGCTGCAACTATATGCGGAACTCTAGAATAAGCATTACGATATACACTATAAATAATGATGAACAACACCAGACACTGTTCCTACTCTTAGAGAATCTTATAGTCCTCAGGGAAAACAGTCATCACTCAAAATCACACAGGTAAAGTACAAATGCAGCTGTGAAAAGTGCTACCAAGGGAGAGTATACTATACTATGACAATAGAATAAGATCTGTTATAAAAAAAAAGGCAACTGGGTGGTGGGCACACAATACAATATACAGATGATGAATTATAGAATTGTACATTTGAAGCTCATAATGTTACTAATCAATGTCACCTTAATAAATTTAATTTTAATAAAAGTCAGATAAGACTTCCAGAAGACACTTAACTAAACGAGGGAAGGAAGGGTACTACAAAAAAAGAAAACATGTGCAAAGGCCTCCAGTGGAAAAACAGGGCCAATCAATCCTCAAGCCAGAATAAGTCTAGTGCAGAGCCTGAGGCAGGAATGGGGGAGGAATGGGGGAGGAACGGAAAAAAGCAAGTGGGGGCCAGACAATGCAGGGCCATGTAGGCCATATAAAAAGTTTTGTTTCTGTCACAAGCACAACAGAAAGATACCAAAGGGCTTTAAAATAAGGTGTAGTGACAGGATCAGAGCAGTGTTTTTAAAAGAACCCTCAGTTGTTCTGCTGTAATGGGGAACAGAGTAAAGAAAACCAAAGCAGATATAGGAAGAACATTCAAGAAGTTACTGCATAGTTCAAGCAGGAGATGATAGTGGCATTGGACCAGAGTGGTCCCAACACCTGAGAGCTCACTGAGGGAGCACTCACTGTCCAATATGTAGACTTTCAAGGGTACCTGGTACTTATCAGTTGTACCTGTCATTTGTCTTTTGATGATTTTTGTTTTGCTTTATATTAATGTAGAATTTTTAAATATTTGCTTAATTTATCACTCTTCGTTTATGGCTTTTGTGGCATATTTAGTTATGAGATTATTTTCTTAATCTACCTAGTTTTCTTCAAGTTTTTATGGTTTCATTCTTTTAAAGAAATGTAAATCTTTGTTTCATTTGGAATTAATCTCTAATAGTAAAAGGGTAATATGTTGATTAGACTGGACGTCATTCTGGACGAAGCTAGGGCCGGAGGGAAGCCGGTACCAGCAGCGGGGGGTGAGGGGGAAGGAGAAGGCCTACTCTTGCACAAATTTCGTGCATCAGGCCTCTAGTCTTAATATAAAGGAGAAGTATAGGAGAGGCTAAAAATGAGGTTAAAACTGTAAGAAGCAGTTGTCACTGACAGCTGTAGGAGGGGAAGGGGCTAGAGGTTGGGTGAGAAGGGGGAAGGGCTTCAGTAAAGAAAAAAAAGACTCATGGACACAGACAACAAAAGGGAGGGGGGAGGGGTAGAAGAGAGGAGGTAGAGGAAGGTAAAGGGAGGGTAAATAGTGATGGGACTTGACTTGGGGTGGTAAACATACAATTACAAGATATCAGATGGTGTATTATACAATTGTGTATCTGAAACCTATATAATTTTATTAACCAATATCACCCAATAAGTGAAATTTAAAAAAAAAACAAAAAACTGTATGACTATTTTCCCTACCAAATCAGAATACATGTTTACTCTTTGGGGAGGTTAAACTAAAGGGACTCTGGACTCCAAGCATAGCAGGGAGCAGAGATACTTACTGACCACAGAAGAATTAAGTGTAGGTCTTCTACAAGAGAAGAATGAGACATTTGGCTTCCTTCTCTCCTGGGCTCTCAGAAATGCTGACAGCCAGCTTATACCTTCCAGGTGTAGGATTCCTCTCTAAGGAAAATGACCAACCCAAGGAAAGAAAACTAGTTCTTGACAGTCTGGAGTTCCCTCAAGAAAGGGCTTAGTCAGATCATTCAACAATGAAGGCATCTGGCAGTAAGCCCCACCCAAGCATAGAAGAGGTTCCAATTTGATTTTTAAAAGTGTCTTACTTGCCCAGCCAGCATGGCTCAGTGGTTGAACATCGAACTATGAACCAGGAGGTCATGGTCCGATTCCCAGTCAGGGCACATGCCTGGGTTGTGGGCTCAATTCCCAGTTTCAGGCATGCAGGAGGCAGCCAATCAATGATTCTCTCTCATCATTGAAGTTTCTCTCTCTCCCTCTCCCTTCCTCTCTGAAATCAATAAAAAAAAACTTTTAAATAAATAAATTTGTGTTACTCATAAATATAAACCAACAGCCAAGAGTCATCAAAACTAAGAAAAGCCTCTATTATAAAACAGTCTAAATCTAAGAAACAGAAAGAAAACAAACATTACTGAAACAAAAATTTAAACCCTGGCTAGTGCTTCTCAGTGGTTAGTGTCGGCCTGCGCACAGAAGGGTTGTAGGTTCGATTCCTGGTCAAGGGCATCTATCTGGGCTGCAGGTTCACATGCGAGAGGCAACCGTCAATGTGTCTCTCTCACATCAATGGATGTTTCCTCTCTCCCCCCCTCTCCCACTCACTCTCTCTGAAAAAGCAATGAAAAAAATATCCTCAGGTGAGGACTCACAAAAAAAATAAACTATAATATTCTCAGAGAGTTAGAAGACATTGTAGCCATGAAACAAAAACAACAGACTATAAAAAATATTCAGAGAATTAAAAAGAGCTCTTAAAAAATAAAATCAGAAGAGAAGGACATCTCAAAAGATGGGTTGGTAGATAAGACTGAGACAATCTTAGAGAAAATAAAGTACACAAAGATGTAGAAAGAAAATAAGGAGAAAAATAACTTAATTGAACTGTTTTCAATTGAGTCAGTACCACATCCATGTTGTGGCAGGCCATTTTTTAGTTAACGTCTGTCTCGTCTGCTAGACTCAAAGTTACAAGTGTAGGGCTCATATCCTATTCAGCTCACCATTACACCCTCAGTGTCCACTTAGCACGTAACATCTGCTCAATAAATATTTGTGAAATGAATGAATGAAGCAAAACACCTAAAATAAAATTAACGTTGTTTTAACTTTACTGGTTTACAGTTGCGTAAGAATTTTTCTATTTGTATATACTTAAATAACATTTGTCAAAAAATAAAAAATTGCCCCAGCTGGTTTGGCTCAGTGGAAAGAGCATCAGCCTGCGGACTGAAGGGTCCCGGGTTCGAGTCCGGTCAAGGGCATGTACCTTGGTTGTGGGCACATCCCCAGTGGGGGCTGTGCAGGAGGCAGCTGGTTGATGTTTCTCTCTCAATGATGTTTCTGACTATCTCTCTCCCTTCCTCTCTGTAAAAAATCAATAAAATATATTAAAAAAAATAATAATAAAAAAATAAAAAGTTAATGGCACCACTTTAAAATGGAACCAGAGCTCCCATGCTAGGGAAACTGCTTTGCACGTGTATGCCTCAAATCTGTGCTGTATTAAAACAGGGCAAAATAACCTTTGGGCTGGGCCTAGGGCAACAGTGTGTCCCAAAGAGCTGTTGGCCAAGATAACAAGAAAGCAGTTATTATGACTACTGGACTGATGGACTACTGAAATGAGAATTAAAAACATTATTTAGAATTAACAGCATTGTTATCTGCACCAACAGAAATGCCTTCCTTCTAGTGTTCTCCTTCCCCTTCTCATATATATCCATTGCCTTTGTCTCTTAATCGAAACACTATATGGATTCTGCCTGAATCAGTGAATGCCCAATAGCTATTTTTATTGATCTCAAATAAAAGCTTATTGCCTCTCACTTTCAAAGGCCTTTCTGAAATTAACATAACACAATAAAACTAATTTAAGACAAAACTGAGGGTGCATGAAACTTTGCTCCTTAAAAAAAAATTATTCAAGTTTGCAAAACACTCTTCTATGAGATAAGGCCTTAAATAGAAGAAGAAGCACGTTTATAAAGTCCATGTCAAAGGCAGCATGAGAAGGGTACAAAATACTTGGTCAAATGAGCAGAAATGACTTAAGTTAACCAATTTTTCTAATAATATGAAAAACTACAGACATCACTGAAACTGGTTGTACTCACTATTTTCAACTCAGCCACCTCTGACTGGAGTCGAGGAGCAGCCCAGATAAGTGTAGACACAGATTCAGCCAGACCAGAATCTAGCTCCCTAATGAAGGAAAAAATTAATAAAATTTAACATTCTTTAAAACCAACCAACCACCCTAACATTTGTATGAAATATAGTGACATAGCCTCTTGTTATTTCACAAATCTCTTTAACTTTTCAATAACGCTGAACTTCTACCCATTTTCATCATCCTATTTTACTTCTGGGAAAACTCAAAACTAAATGATGCATCCAAGATCACCAAGTCAGGAAATGGTTCAGCCATTTCAACAGTTGTCTCTATGTTGAGATCAGGCGTCAATAATAGGAAAAAGGTCCTTGGGTATGTGAAACAGTCACTTAGTGCTCACCCCTACATAAGAACACCAATATTATTTCTTTCTCAAATTCCAGAGGTGATTATATTTAGGTCTTTGATCAGAATATCTTATTCATTAAGGTTATACAAAATGAGTAAGTTCTAGAAATCTGTTGAACAACAACTATGCCTATAATTAACAATACTGTATTGTGTGCTTAAAATTTTTGTTAAGAGGGTACAGCTCATGTTGTGTTCTTACCAAAAAAAGAAAGGGAGGGGTGGGGGGATACAAGGAAACTTTTGAAGGTGATGTTTATTGCCTTGATTGTGGTATTTGTATACAGATATATGCATGTGTCTGAATTAATCAAACTGTAAATTATGTGCAGTTTTTCTATATCAATTATACATCAATAAAGGAAAAAAAAAAAAGACCAAAAGAGCTTACTTCATAGATTGAATGAGGCCAAACCGGGCCAGCAGCAGGTCACAATACAACTCCAAGATCTCCATGGCCTCCACAAGGTAGTCTTCCCGTATAATGTGCTCCACTCGGATTCGAGCTCGTTCATCTTTCCCAGCAGCCAGATAGTCAGCAATCTCTTTCCTTGCTTTCTGGGCCAGTTCCGCTAAGGCACAAATCCCACTCTAGTCACACAGCAGTAGTGCACGGGGCCTTGGCCTGCAGGCGGACCTCCACCCCAACAGAGACAAGTGGATGTTTCTACTATGTCCTAGCTCACTCCCTTAGCAAATCTAGTCTAGAATTTGCTACTTTGTCTAGGTGAGAATATTGTTTGGGTACCCAGAAATTTCAGGAGTCATGTTACCTATTCCATAGCAACAAAGTATGTCCTTTCCCTGCAACAAAGAGATTCAATCTAACCAGATGTACCTAAATTTAAAGGATATAAGATCCCTAAAAGTTCATAGTACTTAGCCTGAAAGAGCCAATATTGGGATGGTAGGACCCAGTGATGTATTTTGGAAGAGAAAAATATAAGGCAATCATGCATTACTCACTTTTTTTTTTCTCCAATAGTTTAAGACGGTTTATGACTAATCTCAAATTGACTCGTAAACGCTCAGCTTTAAATCCAGAGCCCAGCATATTGTGCTATTCCTCCTGGAAAAAAATAACACAATGACTATTTTCAAGTTAAAATTAGTTCAGAAACTAACACCAGTTAGAGAATAGATTATTTGACACTATAAACTAGAGTAGTTTTCTAATACAGGCAAATGACATGATCTGATTCACATTTTTTAAAGATCTTTTTGGCTGTTGTGTGGAGAACTCATTGGGAGAGGGTATTAATGGAAGCAAGACCACAAAGGAGAGGATATTACTATATTCCAGACAACAGATGGAAGCAGCTTAAACGGGTAGTTAGCAGTGGTGGTGGAAGAAGTGATCAGATTTAAAGCTATTTTGAAAACAGAGCTGAAAGAACTTTCTGATGGATGAAATGAGTACCTATGTATTGGTGTAGGACAGGGGTGATAAAAAGACAAGCAGGAAGGCCTCCTAATTCTCCCAAAAATCTCACCTTAAAACTGAAAGCTTTGCCTCTAAGATCAGGAACAAGAAAAGGATACTCTCACCACTGTTGTTCAACACAGTACAGAAGTCCTAGTCAGAGCAATTGGGCAAGAGGAAGAAATAAAAAGCATTCAAATTGGAATAAATAAGTAAAATTGTCACTTTTTGCAGATGACATGATACAATATATAAAACACCAAGACTACCAGAAACAACAAACAAACAAAGCTAAGTTGCTGGATACCAAAATCAATGTACAAACAATGAAATGTTGAGATCAGGCTTCAATAATAGGAAAAAGAAATGAAGAAAACAATTCCATTTCCAATTGCAACAAAAGGATAAAATAACTAGAAATAAACTTAATAAATGAATGGGACTACATCAAAAAAGAGAAGGATCGCTGAAACCGGTTTGGCTCAGTGGATAGAGCGTCGGCCTGCGGACTGAAGGGTCCCGGGTTCGATTCCGGTCAAGGGCATGTACCTTGGTTGCGGGCACATCCCCAGTGGGGAGTGTGCAGGAGGCAGCTGATCGATGTTTCTCTCTCATCGATGTTTCTAGCTCTCTATCCCTCTCCCTTCCTCTCTGTAAAATATAAATAAAATATATTTTAAAAAAAAACAAAAAAAAAAAAGAGAGAAGGATCTATACACTGAAAAATACAAGACACTGTTGAAAGACCCAAAGAAACGGAAAGACATTCCTTGTTCATGGATTGGAAGAATCAACATAGTTAAAATGGCTATTATTACCTAATGCAATATACAGATTTAATGCCATCCCAAAGGCATTTTTCAAAGAAATAGAAAAAAAATTCATCAACTTTGTATGGAACCACAAAAGAGCCCAAATAGCCAAAGCAATCCTGAGAAAAAAAGAACAATGCCAGTTATCACACTTCCTGGCTTCAAATTATACTACAAAGCTACAATAATCAAAGCAGTATGATACTGGCAGCGAAACAGACACACAGACCAATAGAAAATAACTGGGAGCCCAGAAATTAGCCCACATATATAAGGGCAACCAATTTTCAACAAATGAGCCAAAAACATACAATGGAGAAAGGAAAGCCTCTTCAATAAATGGTGTTGGAAAAACTGGAAAGCCACATGCAAAAGAACGAAAGTAGACTGCTATTTGACACCACTCAAAAGGGATTAAAGACTTAAATAAAAGACCTAAAACAATAAAATCCCTAGAAGAAAACATAGGTACTAAATCTACGGACCTTGGTGTCAGAGAGGCTTTTGTGAACCTGACCCCAAAGGCAAGGGAGGCAAAAGCAAAAATAAATGAATGGGACTACATCAAACTAAAAAGCTCTGTAAAGCAAAAGAAACCATGAACAAAACAAAAAGGCAACCAACCAAATGGCAGAAGATATCTGTAAACAATACCTCCAAAATGGGGCTAATAGCCAAATATATAAAGAACTCCTACCCTGGCCGGTTTGGCTCAGTGAATAGAGAGCATCATCGGTCCGAAGGGTCGCAGGTTCGATTCCCAGCCAAAAGCACTTACCTCGGTTGTAGGTTCCCTTTTCGGTCAGGACTCAAGTGGGGGGGTGGGAGGGGACAAACAATAGCAGTCTCTATCACACATTGATGTTTCTCTTCCCCTCCCCCCTCTTCCCTTCACCCTCCCTCCCTTCCACACTCTCTAAAAATCAATGAAAAAAATATCCTCACTCCTCAGGTGAGAAATAAATAAATAAACAAACAAACAAACAAATAAATAAATAAATAAAACAAAATGTATAAAGAACTCTACAACTCAGCAAGAACACAAACAATCCTATTAAAAAATGGGCAGAGCCGAAACCGGTTTGGCTCAGTGGATAGAGCATCGGCCTGCGGACTGAAGGGTCCCGGGTTCGATTCCGGTCAAGGGCATGTACCTTGGTTGCGGGCACATCCCCAGTGGGGGTTGTGCAGGAGGCAGCTGATCGATGTTTCTCTCTCATCGATGTTTCTAGCTCTCTATCCCTCTCCCTTCCTCTCTGTGAAATATCAATAAAAAAAAAAAAAAAAAAAAAATGGGCAGAGAATCTGATCAGATGCTTTTCCCAAGACATACCAATGGTCAACAGATATATGAAAAGATGTTAAACTTCACTAGCTCTAAGGGAAATGCAAATCAAAACCACAATGAGACACCACCTCACATCTGTTAGGATGGCTATAATAAGTAAGACAAGAAATAACAAGTGTTGGAGAAGATGTGGATAAAAAGAACCCTCATACACTGCTGGTGGGAATGTCAACTGGTGCAGCTACTATGGAAAATGGTATAGAGGTTCCTCAAAAATTTAAAGATAAAGCTACCACATGGCGCCGAAACCGGTTTGGCTCAGTGGATAGAGCGTCGGCCTGCGGACTCAGGGGTCCCGGGTTCGATTCCGGTCAAGGGCATGTACTGTGGTTGCGGGCACATCCCCAGTGGGGGGTGTGCAGGAGGCAGCTGATCGATGTTTCTAGCTCTCTGTCCCTCTCCCTTCCTCTCTGTAAAATATCAATAAAATATATTTTAAAAAAAAAAAAAAAGCTACCACATGGCCCAGCAATTCCTGTTCTGTGTATCTACCAAGAAAAAAAAAATAATTGAAAACATTTATTCATATATAGGTATATATGTATCCTATGTTCACTGCAGCATTATTCACAGTAGCCAAGACAGAAACAACCTAAGTGTCTTTTTTTTTTTTTTTAAATATATTTTATTGATTTTTTACAGAGAGGAAGGAAGAGTGATAGATAGTCAGAAACATCGATGAGAGAGAAACATCGATCAGCTGCCTCCTGCACACCTCCCACCGGGGATGTGCCCGCAACCAAGTTACATGCCCTTGACCGGAATCGAACCTGGGACCCTTCAGTCCGCAGGCCAACGCTCTATCCACTGAGCCAAACCGGTTTTGGCCTAAGTGTCTTTTGATGGATAATTGGATGAAGATGATGTGGTGGTACATATAACTATGGAATATTATCCTACCCTATGTAATAAAACCCTAATATGCAAATAGACCGAACAGCAGAACAACCAGTTGCTATGACGCACACTGACCCCAGGGTGGTCAGTGCGCTCCCACAGGGGGAGCATCGCTCAGCCAGAAGCCGGGCTCACGGCTGGCCAGTGCAGCAGCGGTGGCGGGAGCCTCTCCCGCCTCCGCTGCAGGCAGGAGGTAAGGAGCAAGAGGTCCCAGACTGCGAGAGCCCCGGACTGCAAGAGAGATATCTGACTGCCAGCTTAGGCCCGATTGGACATCCCCTGAGGGGTTCCAGAGCGAGAGGGCACAGGCCAGACTTAGGGGTACCCCCCCAAGTGTACAAATTTCGTGCACTGGGCCTCTAATTCAGCCATAAAAAGGATGAAATACTTCCATGGATGGATCCTGAGAGTATCATGCTCAGTGAAATAAGTCAGATGGAAAAGAACAAAAAAAATGTATGATTTCACTCATATGTGGGATAGAAAACAACAAACAAACATACAAAACAAACTCATAGACAACAGTATAGTGGTTACCAGAGAAGGGGGTGCAGGGAGGCTGAAGAGGGTAAAGGTGACAGAAGAAGACTACACTTTGGATGGTGAGCACACAATTCAATATATAGATGATATAATTTAGAATTGTACACTGGAAACTTATATAATGCTATTAACCCATGTCACCCCAATAAGTTTAATTAAAATTTTAAAATATAACCTCCCTCTAATTATTCAAATTACCAGCCTTTTGGGAAAAAACTAGTGTCTAAGACAGCCGTGGGCAAACTACGGCCCGCGGGCCGGATCCGGCTGTTCTATCCGGTTCTCTTGCTCTCCCCTCCACTCCTTTACTTTGAATTTATATTAGTTCACACAAACACTCCATCCATGCTTTTGTTCCGGCCTTTCGGTCCAGTTTAAGAACCCACTGTGGCCCTCGAGTCAAAAAGTTTGCCCACCCCTGTCTAGCAGCAGGATTGGCATTTCCATAATAAAGAGTTTTTAAAATGCTAATAAACCTTGTTAAAAAGTTAACTTTTAAGGCCTTCAAGAAAATAAGTAAATTTGTCTCTGTTATAGAATCTATCCATAGTAAATACTTTAAAATAATTATAATTAACTCTAGAATCTCAAATAAATTGTTAAAATATAGATAATATATTAATTATAAAAATCTAAATAGCCCAGGTGAGGGCCTGCTATGCCTTTTATAAATAGAGGAAGAAGGGTGGACGCCCTTCCTGCAGCAGGACAGGTAGACCAGTTCCTGCCAGTAGTCGTTCTTTAAGGACAATTTTTGCATTTGAATACTTGCAGGCTTGCTTCTCAATTTCCCCAGGCAAAGAAAAATCATAGCCGTTTTAAAAGGTCAAGCGGCTAGGCTAGGCCTGTTAATCAAAAGATAAAAACTTGTTTAATAATCTGAGTTTATTTCCTCATAAAAAACCTAGAGGACAGAATTAAAGCTATTAATTGATTAAGAAAATAAGTGTTATTAATCTAGGAACTACTGTTTAATTTGCCAACTTTAAAAGTTCAAAGTGCAAATTAAATTAGGAGAAATATATAGTTATAGTAATTAAATATCTAAAGTATAAAAAATTATTGCCCTAACTGGTTTGGCTCAGTGGATAGAGCATCGGCCTGCGGACTCAAGGGTCCCGGGTTCGATTCTGGTCAAGGGCATGTACCTTGGTTGCAGGCACATCCCCAGTGGGGGGTGTGCAGGAGGCAGCTGATGTTTCTAACTCTCTATCCCTCTACCTTCCTGTCTGTAAAAAATCAATAAAATATATTTTAAAAAAATTATTAAGAAAATAAAATATTATGTTTTCTCTAAAAATAATTAGGAATTTAAAATAAGTTACTTATTAGTCTAATTAAAAAAGAGGATTAATTCTGTGATCCCAACCAAAATTTTTCTATACAAAAACTAGTTTAAAATCTAATATCTTAAAATAATTATAAAAGGTATTATAATCTTTAAATCATATATAGACATGTATATATATATTTGATAGTTTTTTCCATGTTAAAATTTCAAGGCTTTAACAGAGATAATTCTTGGAAAGCTCCAAGGACCCGGAGTAATAAAAGAAATTTATTCTCTCTTCTTAAAGGAAATCTTTTTAAATTTAACAGATCTAATATACTTGAAATTACAAAGAAAGCCTTATCAAATAAAAATTAATAACTATATTTTAAATGTTATAAAGGTTTTAGCCTCTAAGGAGGGCAAAATATTTCTTAAAATTCAATAGCAAAATTTTAAGACGGAATTTAAAGTAACAAAAACCCTCCATTAATAAAAAAAAAAAAGGGGGGGGGGATAGTGGAAGAATATCATGTAAGGAAAAATATCCTGTAAGTGAACTACATCTAGAAAATTTTTACTTTAAAAAATTAATTTTCATTTGTAATGCTAACAGCAAGACACCAATGAAAAACATACATGGTGTCAAAACAGGCCAAAGGAAAATTGTTTGGGCAAAAATAAAAAGGATCCCAAGTAAAATTTATAGAAAAGATTCCTTTATTAACTTTTGGTCGAGAATATGTTTATATATTTTCAGAAAACTACTCCAAGACCATGTGGATTCCTGAAACAGAGAGGAATTGATAGGACTGCTCCAACCACGAAGACAAGAGGAGAAACAGTCCAGAGATAGAAGATGCTGACAACGCCTTGCCATGCTAGCAGTCAGCAGCTGTGCGTCGCTGTAGGTTACCCAGGACCAAACCAGAGAGGGTCGGACCTACATTGCCACCATTTGTCCACCATCCAGATATCAACTATTGTCTGTTTGCTTCCAGTCTGCTTCCGAACCATCGGATCTAGCATCCGATCCCTGCAAACAGGGCTACATGAACTTCGCTTAAAAAACAAAGAAGGGGGATCTGTTGGAGACCAAGTGTAAGCTGACAAGGTCCTTGCACCTGAAGGGACTAGCAAGGCTGTCCCCTACCCACACAGTTTTCCCAGGCTTGTTTGGATGGCAGTTATCAGTAGAATGAGAGCAACCTTTCATAGCTTACCAAGAAGTCTGTAACTATTTACTGAGATTTGCTATACTGAGAATTTGTCCTTCTGCTCTATCTCTCCCTTAGAGATTAAGAGGAACAAAGAATACATTCCTCTTGACAGACCTCCTATTCAGTGTTTTGTGTATAAAAGGCATTACGCAGTTAATAAACTTGCTGCAGTCTCTCGATGACCTGTAGTCCTCCCGATCCCTCTTTCCTGTCTTTCTTTCTTTTCTCAATTCCCACCTCCCTACCTCAGCCCAGTTCAACCTGTCAGGCCGGCCCTGGCAAAGGGCATGTACCTTGGTTGCTTGCACATCCCCAGTAGGAGGTGTGCAGGAGGCAGCTGATTGATGTTTCTCTCTCACCAATGTTTCTGACTCTCTATCCTTCTCCCTTCCTCTCTGCAAAAAATCAATAAAATATATATTTTTTAAAATATATATACTAAAAAATGCAACCGATTTTAAACTGGAACTCTAAAGTGTTCAAATAACCCAAAAATGGCAGGGAAGCAGAAACAGAAATGAAAAAAGGTTCAAACAAGACAATAAAATGATAGGCCTACGTTCAAGTACACTAGTAATCTATAATAACAAAAGGGTAATATGCTAATTAGACCAGATGTCCTTCCAGATGAAGCCAGGGCTGGAGGGAAGCTCAGGTCCCGGGTGCCTGCCAGCGGCCAGAGGGAAGCCCAGGTCCCAGGTGCCAGAGGGAAGCCAGTGCCAGCAGCCAGGGGAAGAAAGGTCTACTCTTGCACAAATTTCGTGCATTGGGCCTCTAGGTATATAAATAATTAAACAGAGCCCTGGCTGGTGTGGCTCAGTTGGTTGGAGCATCATCTCATACACCAAAAGGACTGGTTTGAACCTGCAATATACCATCACTACCCCAGTCGAGGCAAGTATGGGAGCAACAGATCGATGTTACATCAATATGTTTCTTTCTCACTCCCCCCCTGCCCCCCGCTCCCAATCTCTCTAACAACAGCAACAAAATCAATGAACATGTCCTCAAATGAGGATTAAAAAAATAATAATTATGCCCTAGCCGGTTTGGCTCAGTGGATAGAGCATCGGCCTGTGGACTGAAGGGTTCCGGGTTCAATTCTGGTCAAGAGCACATGCCCAGGTTGTGAGCTCAATCCCCAGTGAGGGCCATGTAGGAGGCAGCCAATCAATGATTCTCTCTCATCATTGATGTTTCTCTCTCTCTCTCTTCCTCTCTGAAATCAATAAAAAATATTTTTAAAAATAATTATTATTTTTATGTTCGGTCTCAGTGGTTGAGCCTCAAACCATGAACCAGGAAGTCATGGTTCGATTTCCATAGCACACGCCTGGGTTGCAGGCTCGATCCCCAGTAGGGAGTGTGCAGAAGGCAACGGATTAATGATTCTTTCTCATCAATGATGTGTCTCTCTTCGCCTCTCTCGTCCTCTCTGAAATCAATTTTTTAAAATATTTAAAATAATAACTAAATAGAAATGGTGTAAATACAATTAAAAGACACAGATTGTCAGAATGGCCCCCCCAAATGATGCAACTATACTGTTAACAAAAAACTCACTTCTATATAATAATATAGGTAAGTTAAAAGTATTTTTTAAAAAAAGGTATATCAAGCAAACACTAATGAAAAAAAAATTGAATGTCTGTATCTTTTGACCCTCTCCACCCATTTTGGTACAAGCTTCCAGTTATAAAATAAATAAGTAATGAGGATATAATGTATAGTGACTATAGCTAATACCACATTGTATATTTGAAAGTTGCTAAGAGAGAAAGTCTTAAAAAAAAAATTTGTAACTATGTATGGTGACAGAAATTAACTACATTTACTATGGTGGTCATTTTGCAATATATATAAATATCAAACCATTATGTTGTATACCTGAAACTAATATGTTGTTATATGTTAACTAGAGGCCCAATGCATGAAAATCGTACAAGAGTAGGCCTGCCTTCCCCCGGCTGCTGGCACCAGCTTCCCTCTGGCACCTGGAACCCGGGCTTCCCTCACAGCCCCGGCTTCACCTGGAAGGACATCTGGTCTAATTAGCATATTACGCTTTTATTATTATAGATTATACCTCAATAAAAGAGAAAATTGGAGGGGCTATATTAATGTTAGACAAAGTAGACTTCAGAGCCAGGAAAAAAACAGGAATACAAAGGAACATTTTATTTTTTTGTCCCCAGAAATGTATACACATACATTTTTTGATAGTTCAATTGATGTTTCTTTCTTTTCAGATTTAACCAAGTGGAATAATTATTCAAAATGTGTACACATTTTTTGGGACACCCTGTATAATAAAAAAAAGGGTGAATTCACTAAGAAAATGTAACAATCCTAATAGTGAATGTTATATACATACATGACACAACTTCAAAATACATGAAGAACTGACAGATAGAAATAAACAAATCCCTAATTATAGTTGAAGACTTCAAAGTACCTCCCTCATAATTGATCAAACTAGCAGGCATCAATATCACCAAAGATGTAGAAATGAACACTACGAACAACTAATTATATCTCACTGACATTTATAGAACACTCTACCCAACAGATCAATGCACATGAAACAGTCATGAATATAGACCAGCCGTGAGGGCAAACTACGGCCCGTGGGCCGGATCCAGCCCGTTCAGCTGTTCTATCTGGCCCGCGGAGCCGAAAGAGCAGAGGGTTCTCTTGCTCTCCCCTCCGCTCCTTTACTTTGAATTTATATTAGTTCACACAAACACTCCATCCATGCTTTTGTTCCGGCCCTCCGGTCCAGTTTAAGAATCCATTGTGGCCCTCGAGTCAAAAAGTTTGCCCACCCCTGATATAGACCATATCATGGGTCATAAAACAAACCTTAAATAAGAACCGAACACTACCACCAACTGACTGAATCTGACATTTATAGAATACTCCACCCAACACAGCAATGCACACAGAGCATTCATAAATACAGACTATATCCTGTGTATAAAACAAACCTTAAATTAAATAGAACTAAAGTAACAGTATGTTTTTTAACCATAATACAATTAAACTAGAAATCACTAACAAGAAATGTAACAGAAAATTGCCAAACACCTGAAAATTAAAGAACACAAATAATCTATGGGTCAATGGGGAAGTTGCAAGCAGAAAAATTGTTTTAAAGGTTTGAACTGCAAGAAAATAAAAATTAAGCCCGGTTGGCATGACTCAGTGGTTGAGTGTCCACTTATGAATCAGGAGGTCACATTCTGATCCCAGTGCCAGAGTTGAGGGCTTGATCCCCAGTGTGGGGCATGCAGGAGGCAGCCAACCAATGACTCTTTTTCTATCTATC